>NC_038048.1:42878837-43199470 GCF_002211085.1 Panicum hallii | reverse complement strand
TGGCAACCAGGCTAGGGCTAACCAAGTACTTCATCCCTTCTCAAATATATGACATAAACTATGTCAAGCAAAGTTTGTTCATTTTTGAACTAAATAGCTTGTTCTACATGTATTTGAGAACGGATGTAGTAGTCTTACACACAAGAAGGATGACTTGGATGAAAGAGTATTTTTTTTAGCTCAAGTAGTCAAGTGCTTAACATATGACACTGACCAGGATAGGGTAATACTATATAGTAGAGTATGTGTCTAGGTGCTAGCTCGCTCGTGCTCTCTGCTGCTAGCCTGCTAGCCCTTCGCAGGGTTACAGGCTAGCTGAGAAAAGGAGCAGGCATCTCGATCTGTACTTGGATCGAAGATGATCCGATCGAGAAGAGAGTGGCACTTAGCTTGCACTTGCACATTTATTAGCACATGTACGTTTAACTAGCTAGCTAATTGATCTGACATATGGGGACCCGTGTGGTGCGTGTCGACTAGTAGTAGCTGCTAAAGCATGCATCCCGAACTGATGCGGGGCATCGGATGCGTGCGCAGAGCTCCGTTAATTGCAGAGCTTTCCGTGCCCGCGCGCGCGCCTAGATGAACGCATCGAGAGTTACGGGCGCCGACGAGTGTGTGCTTGCGTCGCGATTAACTCGCTGATCGCTGAGTTTGAGAAAGTTGGTGGCCTTCTGTCCACATCCGATCCATATAGTACATGATGCCCGGCGGCAAAACGCTCTTTTGCTTTCGAAGTATCATATATATTCCTATTTTTTGAATTTACATATGGTTCATTTGGGAGACACTTTGTTAATTGAACTATTGAAGTCAAACTCAAGGTACAAAAGCCAATCAGGCATTGACATTGCTGATTGATCGATCTGATCATCAGCCTCTACATCTGATCAACTTTAACTTGTCTAAACTTTGAAGCATGCATACCGATCGACCTACGGCTAGCTATACATACCTATATGCGTGTCACTAGCTAGGGAGTACTGTATCTGATTAGTGATTAAGTACACGCAGCTGTGCAGCGGGCGATCCAATGCTGTTACTGACGCTACTGTATCAATTCATCAAGGCCCTGTTATTTTGGGCCCCCACGTCACTGCCAAGATACGTTATTAGCAACCACTTTGCCAATTCCATCTCCAGTCGTGTTGCTTCGAAACTAGCGTTATTTGGACTGGATCTCCACGAGCGGGGCTCCCTACCAAGAGGCAGGAAAGCATGTGTCTCTCAGTACGCATCGCCTCATTGACTGGATACATCATCACCAGGCCACCGCTGTCGAAACTCCTACAAAACACAAATCTCGCTCACTATCGATCGCACCTCAACTCCACAAAAGAAGAAGAAGAAGAAGAAGAAAAACTGCACACATGGACCATACTTTAAACGCAGCGATTAATCCGAGCAAAAAAGAAAACCGCTACTTGTCGCGCGTGGAACCCTAAGTCAGCCGCGACCTTTTCTCTGTCCTCCAATCCTCTTTGACAAGTTGCACGATGAGCGCCTGCGATTAGCTAGCGTAAACAACACTAAACGCATACAAGTGCCTTGTTGCTAAGCAGATTTGAGCTCAGCTCCCGGCCGCGAGCGCGTAGATAAGCTTGGGGAGGCGCGAGAGGCATGTGGAGCTCGCACATGGCGAAAATTTAATGGGACCGTGGGTTTAGCCGGAGGAAGAAGATAGGGACGACGAGCCTTTGCTTCGGCTGAGAGGCATTCGGTTCCATAGACCGGCCCGGCCCCTCGCCCTAATTTCTGCTCCTCGGAGTGAGCTCAGTCCCGCGTCCCCCTCCCAAATCTTTTGACTCGAAGGAAGGGGCGAATTGTAAATTCTCACGTGGGCCTATGATAAGGCCCAAGTTGTCATGGAAGACCAAAATTTCACGGGCCCGAAAGTTGGCCCCCTAAAATAGTAGGACGAGGCTGGAGCTGTTTTTCGTTACCGGGCTTTACTTGCGTGGGATTTCCACATAGGGCCCTGGGCCCAGGTCTGTGGTATGTTCCGCGACCGAGCGAGCGGTGGTGGGCGCCGCCCCGCCACGACCCACGACGACGCGTGTTGTGCTGGGACGGACACGGACCGAACCCTCGCCACCCGCTCGGCCGCTCCCCAGTCGCGTCGCCATCCGCAGGACACGTGAAAAGCAGCGCCGCAACAAGAGCAGCGCGGAGCAGAAAAAGGCGGAGAAACTGCTTGAACTTGAAGCGACCCGAGTCGAAACCACCGCACCGAGCCCCCCCGCCGCTCCCCCCTCCGCCGTCTCTCGCGCTCCCCTCATCTCCGGCCCGCACGCCGACGCCGAGCGCGCGGAGGCGAGCATGCATCACGACCCCAACCCCTTCGACGAGGGCAGCGCCGACGACAGCCCCTTCTCCGTGAGCCCAAAAACCCTTTTCCCTCTTCCTCGGAAATTTTTGCTGCCTACCTCGGGGGTTTGGTAGATCTGGGGGTTTCGGGTAAGTGTCTGACGAGCCAGCGCTGTTTCCGTGGTAGAATGGAGGAGGTGGTGGCAGCAAGCAGCAGTACGGGTTCCGGCCGACCGAGCCCGTCGGCTTCGGGGGGGCCGGCAGGGGCGACGCCGTCGTCGACGTCCCGCTTTACAACATGGGGGTAAGGCGCTCCGTTCGTACGCTGCTCCCATTTTTCCGTCGGTGGTTATTCGCGTGCTAATCCGAGTGTTTTTGGGGGCGGCGTGGTTGCGCAATGCAGGAGTCCAAGGGCAAGGCGAGGGAGCTCTCGTCGTGGGAATCAGATCTGAAGCGGCGAGAGGCGGTGGGGTTTTTGCCCTCCATTTCCGCGTTTGAACTTTTAGTTGATGTTTGACTCGGTGGTGTCTCACGGCGTGTCTTTTGTGGCTGTAGGATATCAAGAGGAGGGAGGAGGCGCTGAAGAATGGTGCGTACGAGTTTGGTTGCTGCTGTCTGTGATTTCGAGTTATCACTCATCAGTTAGTTATCGCTGGAGCCTGATTATCTGCGTTTTGCTTCTTTTGCTTGATGCAGCTGGAGTGCCGATGGAGGAGAAGAACTGGCCGCCATTCTTCCCGATCATCCACCATGATATTGCCAATGAGATACCAGCCAATGTGCAGAGGTTGCAGTATCTTGCATTTGCAAGCTGGCTCGGTATGTTTGCATTTTATTGCATCAGTGATATAATAGTAGTAATCTGTAATCTTATCTAGGTAGAGCAGAATCATGCTATTATGGTAGTAGCTATGCTGCATTTCAAAGACACTAGCATCGACTGCTCATGATAGCTTTAGTTTTTGGTTGATGCAAATTGCAGGAATTGTGCTTTGCCTGTCGTGGAATTTCATTGCTGTTATAGTCTGCTGGATCAAGGAGGGAGGTGTGTTTTATGGTTCTCTGGTAATGCTTGTGTTCTCTTTATACAGGCCTTGCACTGAATAGTTGGTATCTCTTGTCCTTGCAGATTCAAAGCTGTTTTTCCTTGCAACTATCTATGCTTTGCTTGGAATTCCCCTGTCATATTTGATATGGTACAGGCCCCTCTATCGTGCAATGAGGTATGCTATACCACCATTCTCGCCACTCCTCACGATGAATGGATTTTGCAAAGCAAGACATTTTAACATGCATCTACTTCTGTTTCAGTACCTTCCACCTGCATTTTTCTAAGCAACTGCTTTGCGTGTATACTCTATTCAGACCTGCATAGCATAATCACTGCTTTCATTTTGTATATCCATGAGGTTGTGAGGGATGGGTAGTATATTTGTCCCAATAATAGTTAGACACCGCTTGTAGATGTGGCCCAAATTCCTGAGGTTCTTAAAAACGTCACTTGGATGTAGATATGATATATAATTTTTGGAACCATGGCCCTTTTGTGTTTGACTCTTGTCTTTTTAAATTGTTAAACAGGACTAACAGTGCTTTCAGTTTCGGATGGTTTTTCCTCTGTTACCTGGTAAGATCTAGCTAGATACTTTATTTTGCAATCGTAGACATTTGAATTGAATTGCTTCAAGAGTTATCACTTGTCAGTTGTCACACGTATCATATCATTTTTTTTCCAATGATACTTGGTGCAGATACACATTGGTTTTTGCATAATTGCTGCCATTGCTCCACCCATTGTATTTCATGGGAAATCATTAACGTAAGTTCCCACTGCTGTATCTACAGTGACCACTCATTGTTATATTTAATTTTCATTTCATCGGTATACAATGATAGAATTTTTTGTGGCTTCATAATCTTGTATTTCCTGCGTAAAATATACAACCCTTAAAATTTTAAACTGGATGTCTTTATCTTCATCTGCAAGATATGAAATGGGCTGGCTGTTTTCATTCTCGTCAAAAAAGAAATGTTTGATAATGTACCGGTTGAATGTTAATATCCCTGGTGAACCTATATGCCATTTTCCGTTTTATTTAACCAGCAAATCTGCTCTTAGTTTACTAATAGTGGTTATCTTCTGCTCTTAATTTACCTGTCTGCTTTGGAAATGTTCTGTTTCATCTAATGCAAAACCTTTTCCTTTTCATTTCAGCGGTATACTGGCTGCGATTGACACCTTCTCTGAGCATATCATAATTGGGGTAAGCTGAACATTACCTCTCGTTCACAGCTCTAGCCCTGTGAATGCTGGGCAAAGTTTGCCTGCCATTTTCTGAAGTAACTTTCAGATGTTTGGGGGCATTAAGAATGAATGTTATCCTCTTGCAGATCTTCTACTTTGTGGGGTTTGGGCTGTTCTGTTTGGAGACGCTGCTGAGCATTGCAGTTCTTCAGGTCTAAAATAAAATCTTATTCTCAGCAATCAACATTCTCATTCATTCCTGCTTTTCCCCTTGATGTGTGTGCATACTAGGAAATGGTTCATTGTTCACAGCATGCTAAACCGTTCAAGCTTTTATGTTTGAAGTCTGAAATTTCCGTGCCATGGTTCACTTTTTTTGAATAAATAAGGTATTTTGGACAATAACTTCATGAGTGTTGTAACAAGTCTAAGAATTATGTTTTATATATCTGTATCTGCACAGTTGAGTAAAATAATTTTATTGTAAATTAGGAAAGGACATTTGATTTCCCCCCTATAGTTTCACAGTATCACTTCATCAAAAAACACATGACATTATTACCGATTTGTTAGTGTCTGAATGCTAAACAATATCTTTTGATGTGCCATGCTGTTCTTGTTTTGGTAGTTAAATATTATGGATGTTCTTACCTATTTTTAAGCTTTAAGTTCTTAGCATAGAAGATATATGAATGATCCTAAGAATTTGCTGCATCAGAAGTAACTCCAATATGAATGTCATGATGTTTAATTGCTTTTGGTTTTAATTATTATTACATGTCTTGAATGCCTCTTCTGAAAGCATGTTATACACAATGCTAATGCTAAACATTTGCTATTGTTTGTGTTTTGGATGCAGAGAGTGTACATGTATTTCAGAGGGAACAAGTGATGCCAGCCATGGTTGAAAACTACATTTGTCAAAAAAAATGTGATGGAGAATTACTTATGCATGCTAGCAGCACCTGTTTGTGCGACGGTTTTGTGCATACCTGTCAAGTACACCTTGAGTCTATCGTTTCGTATGTCAGTGGTGGTGCTGCTTTTTTAAAGCTGGTATGGAGTAGGATGGTAGCGCTGTCATTATAGGTTGATTTGCGGAACGGGGTGTTTCATTTCTTCATTAGCTATGCCCATGTTTTATCTGGTTAGTTTAGTATCAAGTTTGCCATGTTGGCGACCGTTACGGCACGCAGTATTATATTATTCTCATATGCTATCGTGCTTGACAACTTGTATTGAATTTTTTCCTAGTCCAAGCAAAATTTTCTGCCTGTACTGTTGCGATGTTATTCGGTTTATCCGAACCGCTACAGTACCCTGAGCCTGAAGTTTCCCTTGCTGAAGTGTTGTTACCGTGGTTTGCTGAATGTTGTTAACATGGTTGTCGGCATTCGGCAAGCGAAACCGCTTGTCTGTTTACCAACTTCCCATGGACTCGAGGCTTCGTGGTTGTCCGTTGACTTTTGCACGTGTTCAACTGAAGAAAACATCTTCAATCCTGACAAACTTCACCTCGCCGGTCTGATACCTTGGGCTCTCTCTCGCGTCACTGGCAGTTGTGCTGCCGGTACAAGACGGACCAATTTCTGCAGTCCATTTCAGACAGCTATTGTTGAAAATCAATTTCGTCGACTTGATTATTTATCTTGGCCATCTTTGACTACAGTATATGCATATCCTGTGACATTTTTGTCATGCTGTGGCTGTGGGGGGTAACTAAGTACTTTCCTTTTTGAAAACAGGCGTAACTAAGCATGTACCTTGAAGCAAAATGTTAAAAACTCACAAAGATTACGGGGATTACGTCCATGGTCAACAGACAACACAGCATGACATATCCGGCCCATCCATTTCCCGTGCTGGTTCTCTCATCCGCAGCAGGCGATCTTCCCCGCACCACGTAAGCCACGCGGGGCCCACCATATCTTCTTCCTCAAAGCCACCACCAAGGCACCAAGCTTTCTCATGGCCGTCACAAGCCGCAACAGCACCATCAGGGACAAAAACCAGAGCAGAGGGAGGATTCACTGACCTGATGAAGAATTAAGAGAGCACAAAGAAATCACGCAGCCACAAGCAGTCAAGCAGACAAGCCAAGGAGCCGAGATCTTGTTGGCTTGCTGCTGATCGGAGGTCGGAGCTGAGCTCACCATAAGCTCTGCCTCGCCTTCTCTCACCGTATCACCAGTCATCAGGCACTCAGGCAGTCACCACTCAACAGACAAGACTACAAGAGAGAAGCAAGAACAGACAGACACCAGATCGCCATCTCCGAAGCTAGTTCTCCTTGCAGCTTTCATCGTACTGCGGCGCTGGGCGTGGTGGTGGCAAGAGAAGGTCGGCCAGGCGGTCTCTTGGCGTCGTCTGGTCTGATCCATGGCTGCCTTCGCGGCGCACACGAGCGCCACCAGCTCGCACTACTCGCCGCCGGGCACGGCCATCCTGCTCCGGAGCAGGAGGCGGGCCTTCGCCACCCGCGTGTCGTGCTCGGCGGCGGCGGCGGCCGGCAATAAGACGGTGGTGATCGGGGTGGCGGCCGACTCCGGGTGCGGGAAGAGCACGTTCATGCGTCGGCTGACGAGCGTGCTCGGCGGCGGGGCGGAGCCGCCGAGGGGCGGGAACCCGGAGTCCAACACGCTCGTCGGCGACACCGCCACGGTGGTCTGCCTGGACGACTACCACTCGCTGGACCGCGCGGCGCGCAAGGCGCGGGGCCTGACGGCGCTGGACCCGCGGGCCAACGACTTCGACCTCATGTACGAGCAGGTGAGGGCCATCAAGGACGGCCGCGCCGTCGACAAGCCCGTCTACAACCACGTCACCGGCCTCCTCGACCCGCCCGAGCGCGTCGCGCCGCCCAGGATCCTCCTCCTCGAGGGCCTGCACCCGATGTGACCGCTGCTCTTGCCTCGTCAATTTTGACGGCAATATAATGCGTTGCTCAATGACAATGATCTAATGCTGCTTGCTTCAGGTACGATGAGCGCGTCAGGGGCCTGCTGGACTTCAGCATCTACCTGGACATCAGCGACGAAGTGAAGTTTGCATGGAAAATTCAGGTCAGCTGTGTAAGAAGATTGTTCACTAGTAGTTCTGATCTCTGCCTCGATCCCACTAACATTTTAAGCTTCCGTTCTGCAGAGAGACTTGGCAGAGCGCGGGCACAGCCTAGAGAGCATCAAGGCCATCATCGAGGCAAGGAAGCCCGACTTCGATGCCTACATTGGTAAACCCAGCCCCCTTGCCTGCTGAATTCCGTACCAATCGCACTTCTTTTTTACAGAATCACACTGCAACACCGAGTACTGAATCGATCTAGTGTTCCCGGCAGACCCGCAGAAGCAGTACGCGGACGCCGTGATCGAGGTCCTGCCGACGCAGCTGATCCCGGGCGACGACGACGGCAAGGTGCCGCGCGTGAGGCTGATCATGAAGGAAGGCGTGAAGCACTTCGCCCCGGTGTACCTCTTCGACGAAGGGTCCACCATCAGCTGGATCCCCTGCGGCCGGAAGCTCTCCTGCTCCTACCCCGGCATCAAGTTCGCCTACGGCTTCGGCGCCTACTTCGGCCACGAGGTGATGATCAGCTGGTCACTCGCTCATCGTCATCATCTCAGCATTTCTCAGCACGCTAACAACTCTGCCCAATCCCTTTGCGTTTACAGTACATGCCAATTACACGAATCTTGCGGTTGGTTTTGGCAGGTGTCGGTGCTGGAGATGGACGGGCGGTTCGACAAGCTGGACGAGCTCATCTACGTGGAGACCCACCTCAGCAACCTGTCCACCAAGTTCTACGGGGAGGTGGCGCAGCAGATGCTCACGCACGCCGACCTCCCGGGCAGCAACAACGGCACGGGTCTCTTCCAGACCATCGTTGGGCTCAAGATCAGGGAACTCTGCGAGCAGATCGTCGCCGAGAGGGACGCCATGACGGCCGACGCCGTCAAGGTCTGATGTCTGATGAAGCCGGTGGTGATTGTTATGTGCACTGTAGTTGCAGACTTTGTAGTAGTGTGTTTGTATAGAAGATGTTGCAGGGACAGTGCAGTGAACTGTGAACCACACAAAACGGCTAATGCAGTTTTGCATCAACTGAACAATTAGGCATTAGGAGTTGGTTTGCCGTGGGGTATGACCATATCAGTTCCTTGGAACTGGAAGTCATGACCAGTCAATTTCAAGGCGTCCTGAAGGGTTATTTGCATCTAGTAACTGCAACATCTCCTGTACAAACAAACTACCGCGCCGTCCTCAACCACTCCACGGACGCACGCAGATGATGTGCTCTGCCGCTCTACATGCCCGGGTGGGAAGGTCGCGGCGGCTGCCGTCCGCCATGGCACGGGCGCTTCGCCGCCGGCCAGTCCCCTGACCAGACCCGCGTGGCTTTCGTCGCCGAGAGGGCCGCCATGACGGACGTCGCAGTCAAGGTCTGATATATAGATGTCTGATGAAGCCGGTGGTGATGGAAGGAGAGCAACCACACTGGTTGCTGCAGACCTTGCAGTAGTTTGTTTGTATAGGAGATGTTGCAGGGAGCCAGGGACAGTGCAGTGAGCAGTGAATTGCATGTCCACGAGATGTTGACGCCCTTCATTGTAGAAGGAATTCTGAATTTTATTGGTGTACTTTATACCCCTATAATCTTAAGGTCGTCTGGACTCACGATCGCTGTTGGCATAGTTAACCGGGTTATTGGCCAAGAGCAGAACTAGAAGACCTACTCTTCTGAAATCTGAACCGAATCGCAATCGTTCCTGGGATACTATATGCAAAAAGATCCTATCAGAAGCCTGGCGCTGGCAAATCGATTATATCGATGGCAACCTAGAATTTCCTTATATTATGCACAAAAGCACCATGATTCCTAGACATAACTATTTAGAAACAAGGACTTGTAGACTATTCAGTGCTAAAGCAGATAGTGAGGACAATCAAGTGCAAAATTTGTACTTTGTACATATGATGGATGGGCAAGCAACTACCCAAAGTTGTAAATGTTTTCATCCAATAAATCAGCAAGTGAGAGGTCGAATGCCAGGTTCTGAAACTCATATAAACCCAATCAGAAATCAGAAACTGTAAAAATAAACCCAATCTTGTGGTATCAAAATATAATAAGCAGGCACCTGTTTGAATGGTTCTGAAAGTGACTCTACTGCTGCGTATGCAACATAAAGAAGAGCGCTCTTGTAGAATTCAGAGTCGTCTTGATGGGCCTTGTAATACTGAGAACACACCCAGTAATAGGTACCATGTACTGAAGGATCAACATCAACCATGCCATCCAAAGTTGTTTTACCCTCTTCTAGCAGTTCCTGACATCCCTTTTGATTCCCTTTCTCAAGAAGAAATGTTGCAATCAGCATCTTCACATACAGAATGAGCTCTATTCCGAGCAGCTCAACGGCGCCATGGAGATCGGCGAAGCGATGCTGAAGGCGGCGGACCTCGTTGCGGAGACCGCGGCCGCGGGCAGCGTTCGGCTTCATCAGCGGCGTCAAGTGAGGTCTCCCGCGATCCCGCCTACCGGATTTGCAGCATTCAGTCGTTTGATTCGTCACGTGGTCGCCTGCTTGCGTTTGTTCTACTCTCTCGCGTCGCGGAGAAATCGAACGTGATTGGGGGAGGGCGGAGGTGCTGCGGATCCATGCCGGTGGACAGAGAGGGCGAGCTGCAGCTGATTGTGGAGGAGAATGCCGGGTGGATCGAGGGCAACACAGCGAGCCAGAGCCTCGTCAGGGAGGAGCAGCTGAATGGGAAGTGCAACGCAGGAGGGGATGCGACGGAAAGGCGGCGGCTGATCTTTGAGGGCACCGCCGCGCAACACGGAGGGGCCTGTTGGCCTTGCCCAGGAACACGCGTTCCGCAAGCTCGCACTTCGCCTCGCTCGCTACAGCTCACACACACGCCGGCGACCCAAGGTGGAAGATAAACAGTAGATTTTCGACGATGAACACCATTGAGCCGATTGCTCCTGTTTCTTGGCACTAGACTTGGCAAAAGGGTTGGGGGGAGTACATGGGCCTCATATAGGCCGGGGAACACAACTCACACCGGCCGCAGCGCCACGATCTCCGCAGAGCGCGCTCAGCCATGGCCGCGAGCCACTACTCGTAACAGCCATGACGGCTTCCTCCGCAGGATCCGCGCTACGCGCACCACTCCCTCCTATCCAACTACGACACGGTCATACGACGCACCGGCGGCGGAGCCAAACCCTCACGCGCACCGGCCTGGACCCAGAACACGTCGCACCCGCGCCCGACCTCGCCGCAGCCTCCCTGCTGGCGCCCACGCGCACGAACACGACGCGTTCTTCACACATACGGACTCACGCACGCCCGGAACGAACCATGGCGTGATTATTCCTAACAATCTCCCCCTAAACACGACATGGCGGACTCGATCTTCACAGCAGCGTCGCCTCCTCGTCGACGTCAGCGAGCAACGCCCTCTCCCTCTTCTTCTTCGGGCACTCCCGCGCCATGTGCCCGTGAGCACCGCAGTCGAAGCATCTTCCTCGGTAGCGGCTCCTACCGCCCCCAGAGCTCGTGCTGCTGCCACCGTCGTCGTGGTCACCTCCATGGCCGCCGCCACGACGCCCGCCGCCTCCATGCTGGCGCGAACGTGCCTCCCACTGGGCCTTGGTGAACAGTAGCTGCTCGCCACTCCCGGCCTTGGCCACCGGCTCGTCCTCGGCGTCCGCCTCCTCCGCGACCTGAAGCTGGCCGACGAGCTCGTCCAGCGTCATGGTGTTGAGGTCACCATGGATCTCGATGGAGACCGCCACCTGCTTCAGCCTCCTTGGGACGGCGCGCAGCACCTTCCTGACCACGCGGGAGTCGATCAGCACCTCGCCGAGGTCTCGCAGGCGCGCAGTTAGGCGGTCGACGCGCACGGCGAAGTCGCCCACCGCCTCGCCGTCGCGGAAGCTCAAGTTCTCAAACTCCTTCATCAGCCGCTGTACATTCGCTGCCTTCACACGGTCGTCGCCGCCGCGCATCTTCTTCACGGAGTCCCAGGCCTCCTTCGCTGACTTCTTTACGGCGAGCACGGCCTTCATCTCCGGCGGAACACCACGGAGGATCGCGGCCAGCGCCCGCCGATCCCTGGCGCGGTCCTTGCTTGCCTCCTCAACGACGTCCCACAGCTCCAACGCCTCCAGTGACACCTGCATCACCAAGGACCACTCCTGGTAGTTCCCCTTGGTCAGCAGCGGCAGCTCCACCACGCCGGAGCCGCGCGCGACGCTCTCCATGGCGACGCCCGAGCTCGAACTGTCCTCCTTCTCACCCTTCGTTGGAGAGACGCCGATCTTCATCTCCTAACCAAGCTCTGATACCAATTGTTGGCCTTGCCCAGGAACACGCGTTCCGCAAGCTCGCACTTCGCCTCGCTCGCTACAGCTCACACACACGCCGGCGACCCGAGGTGTTGCCAAGAAACAGAGCCGATTGCTCCTGTTTCTTGGCACTAGACTTGGCAAAAGGGTTGGGGGGAGTACAGGGGCCTCATATAGGCCGGGGAACACAACTCACACCGGCCGCAGCGCCACGATCTCCGCGGAGCGCGCTCAGCCATGGCCGCGAGCCACTACTCGTAACAGCCACGACGGCTTCCTCCGCAGGATCCGCGCTACGCGCACCACTCCCTCCTATCCAACTACGACACGGTCATACGACGCACCGGCAGCGGAGCCAAACCCTCACGCGCACCGGCCTGGACCCAGAACACGTCGCACCCGCGCCCGACCTCGCCGCAGCCTCCCTGTTGGCGCCCACGCGCACGAACACGACGCGTTCTTCACACATACGGACTCACGCACGCCCGGAACGAACCATGGCGTGATTATTCCTAACAGGGCCAGGGGACGGAATGGCCGCCGGCGCCGGAGGTTTTACAGAAGAGTCCCTAATAATTGCAAATACCCCCTGTTTTGGATCGCGACTAATAATCGTGATCCGAACATTTGCAAATATTCCCCGAATATTTATAAATAACCCCCTTATTTGGATCGCAATTATATATCGCGATTCGATTATTTGCAAATCAACCCCTACATTTTTACAAAAAGTACCCTGGTTTGCAAATACGGTATATCTTCCCGGACGCCGCCGTCGTCGCCGTGCTCCTTTTGACCTCTCAAGGCCTAGCACAAGCGCTCCGCTCCGTTCTCCTGTAGCTCCCTCAGCAAAGAACGGAGGTGTTCTCTTGGTCTGCAGCCGAGGACCGAAGATGAGCGAGCAGCCGCGGTTGAGCTCCCGCGGAGGCCGGCGAATGTCCGTCACGGGCCCGCCGCCGCCACGCCGTGCTCGTGGTTCGGAAGCGCAGCTTCTGGTGCATGTTACGCGCGCCCTGCCTGCCGGAGATGGCGCAGGGCTCGTGCTATCCGGACGAGCAGTACTTCCCGACGCCGCTGGGAATGGTGGACGCTGCCGGCGTGCGCAGCGCACGCTCACCGGCGTCGACTGGACCGACAGTGACGGGGCCATCCGCACACACGTACGCCGTGGCGGAGGTGGCCCCCTGCTCGTCGCCGAGCTCCGCGGCTTCAACCACGGCTGCTGCACATGTTCGCGCGCAGGCTTGCGCCGGACGGCCTCGGCCTGGTCCTCGCCATCGCCGACACCGTCATCTTCAGTTTACTTTTGCATCAGTTGTGATGGATTTTGTGAACTGTGACGAGTCAAAAACAAAAAAATTTGCCTGGGTGTTCAGATTAGCTTTGGTTTGCACGTGGCGACTGCCAACAGAAGACAGAATGCATCCCAATTCCCAACGCAAGAGCATCCAGAGGAATTTGGCAAATAAACATGTGAATGCATCAGATGCAGTCTGAATGCGTCAAAACTCATGGATTTGGAACATGGAGACCTCCTGTTCAGTTTGCTTGTGAATATCGATGTGGTGCTGGGCAAGTTCTGAGTAACTTTTGCTTCCAAGTTGCTTCATCAGTCTCTGAAGTTTTCTGTGTCTAGATATCAGATCGTGCTACTTGTGACTGAGAATGCTGTTTGTAACGTCAATCGTCACACAGGGCGACTGCAAGCAATACAAGAACCTGAGGTAGGGAGCATCAATATTCTTCAGAGTTTTCTCTGTGATGTGGTAAACTTTTTTGCACTGGGTGTTCAGAGTACATTACTGGTGTCCACATGCCGATCGACTGCCGACAGAAGGCAGAAGGCAAGAACATCCGGAGCAATTGCGTAGACTAATCCATCCGCTATATAGGGAAACTATTGGGAAGCACGGAGCTCAGTTTTCATTGTAATGCGTTGCCCCGTCACTTCCGGATTGAGGAGCAATGGAGCACGAGCCACGGCGGCCGCCGGGAGAGCGAAGGCGACGTATGTGAGAACCGTCCAATTTAACACCATTTTAGACGAACCGCCGGTCGTTAAAATTAAGATGAGAGCTAACACGCGCTCGCGCTTCGGCGTGCCACGTGTTAACCCACATCTAAATCACGACGACCAACACGACATTCACCCAAAATGAGGCTAAATCCGGTAGTCCCGGTATGTGCTCCAACGCATGCCCAAGACCATGCACATGCACATACCGTCACAAGCTCTTACATCACCGATGATCCACAAAGAGCAAATTTTAACACAAGTTAAGCAACTAACCATTACAACATTAGTTTAGGGAAAGGTTACGAATCTGAAATTTAAGGTTCAAATAACGAATACAAGCCTTGGGCTCACAATAACATAAAAGAGATAAAAACCATAGAGTCTAGTGTTTATCATGATATCCCAAGAACGATACGCAGCGGAAAATATACGATAGATAATATTAATAGCGTCTTGCTCAAGGACACCATTGACCATATTGGCCTATTCCTCGCCCGCGCCGGGTTCGGCGGGGTAGAAATGGCCAAACACCACTTCCGGCTCACCTGCAACTAAGTTAAAGAAATATAGCAACATGAGTACAAAGGTACTCGCAAGACTTACGCGAATAAGTAAACAAGGAGTATGCAAATGAGGGCTCACAAGAAAGCTTTAGGGTTAAGTTTTTAGCATAAGCATGAACTTTCTAACCAAAACCTATTCTAGCATCCTAGCATTTTTATTATCTTGCCCAACCCACCATAGAATTTTAGTTAAACATTGACCAACCATAAGAGGTGACATAAGCATCATACACCACATACGACCAAGATCGATACAACTACGAAGAATTCGTCGAAACTTGAGCTTGCTCATAACCGAGAGCGCGGCAATTCGAATTGATTCATTAACCTTGCAAGGGTGTACAACTTTACCCACACGACACAAGGACCATGCGACTCGCCCAACCAATCACGTTGGGTGAGGGGGTACTCGCATCAACCATTCCCGACGAGTTATAACCGTTGAACATCACGCCTAACTTGCGCGGAGAGTAACCTAGGTCCACCGGGGACACCCCTAAGCCTCTCTACAAAGCCCCACGGCCACGCATCTAGGACCGTGCATCAACGATTAGAACTAGAGGGTATTCGGCTTATCCACCCCATGAATGGATATGTGGTAGTACGATAAGTGCTCAATTTCCAAGGTCATCCACGGACGGTCCTTAATCGGTTCAAGCGGACTAAACCTCGAGACTCCTTTCTCTAGGCCCTACCTTCCGCTCGAACCAACACCACACTTCCAACTAGACCGATCCGAACCAACATTCCGACACCGGACAACATGTTTAAGATAACACAAAGTGGGTGAAACAAGTGATCCTATTCCAAATTTCCCTACAAGATATCTACCAACCCTAGACACGACTAAGCATTTAGTTTAAATGAGTTGCAAGTGGCTACGTGTGCCAAGGGCATGGATAAACAAATCAAGAGAGGGCATTGCATGAAAATAGGACCGACGATGCAATAGATAAATATTTAATATAAGCATAGATATCCCAAGTGAAATAACTAAATTTAAGCAAGTTAAATAGGTCAAGGAATCATGCTTAACTGCTTGCCTTGATTCTCTTCGGACTCGACCACGAACTCTACTCCCGGCTCGGCTTCGATGGTTGCGGAAGGCTCAACGGGTTCGTCCTCCAGAGTCTCGGTCACTAAAATGCATGAATGATATGCGTGCATTAGAATGATGCCGATGACATGAAATGAGATGATATGATATGGATTGGAATGAAGCACCACTCAAAGCAAGGAAGCGAGCAAGCAAAACACATCGAAGCGCGATTAATGCTTAAATCTAAGCCCGAAGGCGAACCTACTCACAAAACAAATGGCAAGAGAAATTCATAGATTTAATTCTGAACACCGAGAATCTCAAGAGAAAATCATGAGAGTTGGATTTGCAGCTAAATAAATTTTGTGGAATTACTTATGATTTCTACAAATTTCAGCTACTAGAATTAATTTAAATCTCAAAGGCTACTTAAAACATTTTCAAAAATCCTAAGAAAATTACCAGGGATTCTAGATACGAAAAAAAGAATAACAGAAAAGGTTTTGGTATTTTATCATTTTTCAAACAGAAGATATGAAAATTACAAGTTTGCAGGCAGCAAATCAAAAAGTTTAATAAAACTCTATCAAACATCCTAGGAACAATTACACAACATGCACTATGATAAAAAGCATTTTACAGGGAATATAACAAACTTTAGTTTGACATTTTTAGGATATTACACAAAAAGCTAAACAATTTTCTTACTTTACAAAAGGAAGGGCATAAATATTTGCACAAGATATTATCATGCTTGAAAGTAATTTTACTGCGTAGATCTATTGTAGAGGAAACAAAAAAAACAAATCTCACAATTTTTAGAGCCCTAGAACAATTTCTACACATTTTACAATCTTTCAGCATATTTAAACAAAACAAAACAGCCCCAAAAGGGCTAGGGCCACCCGGGCCAGCACCCTGCGGGCACCGACAGGCGGGCCCGCGGGGACCGGGGCCGAGTCAAGGCCAGCCGCGGCCTTGACCCGCCGCGGACGCGGCCAGGGCGTGCCGTGGCGCGGCCCGCACGCGAACGCGCGCGCGCGGCGTCGCGGCGGCCGGCACGGGGCCGCGGCCCGGGGCGCGAACGGCACAGGCGGGGGGGCGCGGAAGCAACGCGGCAAAGCGGCGAGGCTCACCCGCGGCGGGGCGACGGCGGAGCGGAGCGGCAGACGGCGGGACGGGGGAGCGCGGCGGCGGCGGGCGGGGGCGAGCGTGGGGAGGCTCGGGCGGCTGAGGGGAGGAGCGATTGAGGGTCGGGGCTGAGCGAGGAGGTGGCGGGGGAGCTCTGCGCGCGTGGAATCGAGCGAAGGCGGAGCGACGGCGGAGGATTGCGGCGGCGGCGGCTCGGACCGGGAGAGGAAGAGGTGGAGGCAGGGGCGTGCGGTTCAAATGGGGAGCGGGGAGAGCAAGGCGAAGCGGCGGGGGAGGAAGACGAGCGGGCGGCACGGGAGACGAGGGGGCGGCGCCACGCTGGACGGGCCAACGGCCGCCGGCGTGCGCCACCGCGTGGGCGCCCAACGGGCGGGCGCGGAGGGCCGGGGGACGCGGAGGGGGAGGCTGACGCGCGGGCCCGGGCGCACGGGAGAGAGAGGAGGCCGACAGGTGGGGCCGGGAGAGGAAGAAAAAGAAAAATGCAACGGTTCAACTTACAAAATCAAAAACATGCATTTCCCGAGCTCCAAAAATCACCAAATTTTTACTGAAGCAAGATTAAACCATCAAGAACACAATGCAACCACTAGAGCTCAAAAATCTATTATGGATTGATCACAAAAATTCAAACCACAATGCAGTTTTCAAACTTTCCAAGAATTTTATGGCTCGGCAGAGACACCCAAAAATTTAGTAAAAATATCCAAAATTCATCATTTGAAATCTAGTATTTGAATAAAATATTTTGGGGCACAGCCACATATCAATTTTTAAATTTCCTTCACAACTTGCACATAAATCATACAAGAAAAATAGATGCTCATGATATAATTTAGTGCATATGATGTTCCTTGGTGCTTGGATGATGCTCATGATGATGTTTTAAATTTTTATCTTGTGCTTTTAATTTGTGGGTCGTGACAACGTCGCTGGAGAACTCGCCGGAGAAAGCGATGCACGTGCAGGACGAGGTCGTCCATGCCCTTGAACCTCGGTTTCATTGGCGTTGCCAACACATTGCAGATTTTGCAAATCCAAAGTTGCAAACACATGGTTAAAGTTCCTCAGAGTTCAGACTTAATCCCCACGTCTGTTGAGGTGAAAAAAAAATGCTCAGTTCCTCACCTCCTCCCCTGTACTAGTAGTACTAGTTCTTCTGTACTTCCTGTATGTAGCCCAATACTTTCTGTACGTCATGACGTCCACCACCAGGCCCATTAATAGCAACGCTGTTCATCTTCTTCGTTGGTCCCTCCGGCCGCTCAACGCCCAGACACCGCCGCACGTCGCAGCCACCAGAGTTGGGGAGGGAAGGACTTAGCGGAGGAGGAGGAGGAGGCAGCCGGCCCACACAGTACTGATATGCGACCCGTCACTCGTTGGAACGCCAGGCGTCGAAGGACTTCATCCTCTGCAGCGCCTCGTCGGTGCGGCTGCGGCAGACGGCCTCGGAGCGGTGCGGCGGTGGCCGTCCCACGTTTGGGATCCAGCGCAGCTGAACCATCCTGGCGTCCCCAGCGCGGGCGACGCATCGATTCCGAGCGCCTCGCCGTCCTGGGCGCCGCCCGCGAGGGTCGCGGGGCGTCCCGGTCAACTGGAGCAGAGGAGGCCGGGCCATGGCGATGATGTATACAAGAAGGGCGGTGCGGATGGACGCGCCTCGGTCGCGGTGGTGTGCGGGCACGGAGTCGGCGGCGACCTCAATTGCACCCCTATTTCGGATCCATTATTTGCAAATACGCCCCTGTTGTTTTGACACATAAATACATCAGGTTTCATGTCCTTCCCGACGATCCCTGCCGACGCCGACGTCCTCAACCACTCTACGGACGCACGTAGAGGATGCGCTCCGGTGCTTGGCATGCTCGGGCGGGAAGGGGGTGGCGGCTGCCGTCCGCCATGGCACGGGCGCTTCGCCGCCGGCCAGTCCCCCGAGACGGCCGACCAGACCCGCGTGGCTTTCGTTGGCCCTGAACCTCGCGCGCTGTCGTATTTGGGGGTCCACCATGGCGATTCTCGTGCGCCCGATGAGTCTTCCTATGTGTTGCGCATTCTGATCGCTGAACAGCTTGCAAGTTCAGTCACTGAATGCAACCGCAGAGGCAAATGAACTGAACAAGCTTATTCGTTTTTCGCAGCTACTGAGCAATAACATGCAACGGATTCTACTACAACTCTGATGCAAGCATTAAGATAGGAGAAGTAACGAATTCAAGAAAGAGGTCATCGTCCATATCTCGAAGCAACAGTAACAACAGAAGATCACACATGGAAATTGGAATGGTTCAGAACACCGATGAAGCGCGCGGTCGCCGGCGGGCGGCGGCGCCGACCGATGAGCGTCAACCTCCTCCACCTCCCAGTCCCAGAGCACCCAGCGCGGCCTCAACCGCGCGGACGGCGGCGACGCGCTCGGCCTCGATGCAGCCGTCCGCGCCACGGCGCCAGGAACGCCTGAATGGCCCAGCAGCAGCTTGGCGGCGCCCAGGTAGCCGCGGCAATCTGCCACGAGGTGATGATCAGTTGATCACTCGCTCATCATCATCTCAGCATTTCGTCGCCGAGAGGGCCGCCATGACGGCCGACGCCGTCAAGGTCTGATGTCTCTGATTGTCTGATGAAGCCGGTGGTGATTGTTATGTTGTATCGTAGTTGCAAGCTTTATAGGAGATGTTGCGGGGACAGTGCAGTGAGCAGTGAGTTGCATGTCCATGGCATGTTTACGCCCTTCATTGTTGAAAGAATTCTGTTAACCGGGTAATTGGCCAAGAGCAGAACTTGAAGACCTCTGAAATCTGAACCGAGTCGCAATCGTTCATAGGGATGCTCTTTGTAAAAAGATCCTATCAGAAGCCTGGCGCTGGCAAATTTTGTTTTCCATTCGCTTATCAGCCATTCCATGTACTCAGATATGGCTGAGGCTGTCACAATTGAGATGCTGAGTTCTAAGTTTTTACCCTCTTCGTTTTTGGGTGAACACTGAACACAGTAGAATTCCAGGAGTGTTTGGGACATACGAATGCTAGTTTAGACATTTTCAGGGAGGGCGAGACGAGAACTTTTAGACGCGTAAAAATGGATCTCGCCATCTACGATGCAAGCTCGAGCTGAGAAGAAACCAAAGCATTCTGCGAAGTGCGAAACAACAGTTGCTAGGAATGTCTACTAGTTAACTTCACTGATTGAAGAAACAAGGTTACAATAATCGTTACTGCAGAGACTGCAGTCTAAGAACAGATAAATAAGGTCTTCACATCAGGAAATGCCACATCAACCCTTTGTGCGGAAAGAGAGGAACATCACGAAGATATCAAGTCCGGCGTCTCTGCTTCAACCGAAAGCAAGGTCGTATGCACCTTCCCAACCCAGGTATCTAACCGGTCACGCAAGGATTTTACTTGGTCTATGCCTAAGACCCTCGGTCGAACCCATGAAACATGGACGGTTCCATCAACTTGATCAATTATGCCTTCTATAAGACGAGCCTGAAGGAAACAACAATGTCATAAGACTACGATGAGGTAAGGCCAAGCACGGTTTCTGGATGGCAGGACTTACAGAGAGGCTCTTCATCAGTAGATACTCCACATCTTCAACTGAGAGCCTGGTCCGTTCTGCTATGGCGTTCAGTGGGATCGTGCGGTTTTCAGATGATCGACTGCAGATAGACAAAGCTGTTAGTGACAAAGCTTCACTCATGATGAGCCAGATGCCGAGCATCGATCATTACTCCACACAAGAAGTACCTGAAAATGATTTCCATCAAGCAAAGTATGTTGATCTTTTCAAGCAGTTTCCTCTCATTTTGGACCAATGCAGGCTGTGCACTCAAGGCAGTGTTGTGAGCTTTGCAGAGTTCTTGATACAGTGCTACATTACCAGAGTTGAATGCTTGTAACATATGAAAAATCCACTCAGCCTGAGTCCCCAAAAGGCTACGGATCTACATTATGTCAACAACAGAAGTTACTTGACAAATTCAGCAAAGAAACACCAGAATTTGCGACACTAGTTTGAGCTTAGGGAGGAGAAATTAAACTATGCAACCTGCTAAGCATGGTCAAGAGTTTGCTTTAAGAATACAGCAAAGTTCATTTATCAGGCTGTGTTTTCCTGTTAAGTGAAGCCAATATTTCATCCCTCCATATATAAGAAAACCCATTGGTAAACATAGTAAATTCGCATTTGATTACATCAATGGCAATCTACAATCTCATTATATTATGTACAAAAACATTATGATTCCTAGTCAATACTATTTAAAAACAAGGACTTGTATACTATTCAGTGCTAAAGCAGATAGTGAGAACAATTGAGTGCAAAATTGTACTTTGTACTTACGATTGGATGGGCAAGCAACTCCCCGAAGTTGTAAATGTTTTCACCCAATAAAGCAGCAAGTGAGAGGTCGAATGCCAGGCTCTGAAACTCATAGAAATCCAATCAGAAACTGTAAAAATAAACCCAATCTTGTGGTATCAAAATATAAGCAGGCACCTGTTTGAATGGTTCTGAAAGTGACTCCACTGTTGTGTATGCAAGATAAAGAAGAGCACTCTTGTAGAATTCAGAATAGTCTTGATGGGCCTTGTGATACTGAGAACATACCCAGTAATAGGTACCGTGCACTGAAGGATCAACATCAACCATGCCATCCAAAGTTGTTTTGCCCTCTTCTAATAGTTTCTTACATCCCTTTTGATTCCCTTTCTCAAGAAGAAATGTTGCAATCTGCATCTTCACATACAGAATGGGCTCTTCAACCCGTGCTTCCCGGGTATCACGCAGCTTTGAAATTACACCTTCAAGATAGTTAATACCTGCATCTTTGTCCAAATACTGGCGTGAAACTACCACTGTGAAGTGAGCAAATTTGAGAAGATTAATCTTGGTCTCAAAATCTGATATGAAATGATTATACAGCTGAATCAGGGCATCGCCCGCCTGAATGGAAAGGAGGAAAATAGATAATCAGCACAGCGTTAAGGACAAAGAGCACACATAGTAAAAGGGCAACCAGACTGTTGATGAAAAGGTTGGGAAGTATATGAGGTTTGGAATGAATCTACATGTAATAAGATTGCTGTATAATTTCACAGCATAGATATGGTAGCCATGGACCATGGTGAATGTGGTCAGTGACAACCATTAAATACTAAACCGAATGTGCAGGTGTTTTGATATCCATAAAAAAATTATTATTGTAGAGTTTCGAAGTAAAAAACTGCCTATTTGTGCAATCTTGATTAATCAGGCTACATGTAATTGGCACCTCACTGGGGAGTCATATTCCATATTGCACAATATATTTCAATAATTCAACCCAATGAACTACAATGCTGTACCGACACAGGTCAGCTAGTTTATACAAGAAACACCAAAGTGTTTGAGTTGCGGCCGTTGGTCAATTACTAGAGTAAGCAACCATAATTTTGAGCATAAACAGCAGTATCTACATTTAGAGTGCCTATGATTTCTTAAACTGAAAGAGATCAAGATAATCACAGCAAAATTATGCCTGTTACACCTATGAGATGCAGTAGCTGCAGTGATGTACACAATCACAATATCAGCAAGTTTAAATGCAGTAAACTAAAAGAAATTGTCAACAACCCAGACTAGATGTATGCGGGGTAGTACAATATAAAGCTAGATTGTTCAGCAAAAACGTTTGTTCTTTCTACAATTCTACAACACCGAGGGAAATTAACTCATCTCACCCATGCGAGATGACCATCTACTCCGCGAGCTGCAGCCAGCGCACAGCATCGTATCGTACTAAAATTAAAATTAACTCCAAAAAAGGCCGCCTAACCCTAATCAGATCAAACCGCACGCCGAGAGGCAACCATGAGGGGAACGAAAAGTAAGATCGTCATCGGCGGAATCAATCAAGCGGACGGACCTGGACGACGGCGAGGGCGAGGAACTGGTCGAGCTTGAGGGTGAGCTGGTGCCACAGCTTCCGCTGGTACAGGTCGGCGAGCGCTGCGTACCACTCCGCGAGCTCCGGCCGCGTCGCGCCCTGCGCCTCCAGGAACTCCAGCGCCGCCGCCATCGCCAGCCAATCCCACGCCCCTCCCCTTTCTTTCTTCCCGGCCAAGAAGAGGAGAGGAGCTGGAATAACGATCGATCTGCTCGGGCTCGCACACCTCGCCGTAATACTACTACGCAGTCCACCAGGGATTTTTTTTTGTTATTTTCTGATTTTGCAGAAATGAAATCTGCAAATTTATACTTATATATAGCCGAATGAATTGGTGATAAGTGAAATGCTGGCAATTTATACTTATACCGTTTCAAACGATTGTAGCTAACTGTTATAGCGGTAAGGTGTGCAGTGCTTGTTAAAAAAAGTTTGCAGTGCGTAAGGATGTAAGTCGGTACGTAAAAGTATTTTTTATCAGCTAATTAGTTACGATGGTATGCCATTTTAATTTATTTTTTCTCCCAAATTATTTACGCAGAATGCCATTCTAATTTATTTTATTAACTCTTTGGATTGATCCAATGACCTAAAATATATACAATTTGCATCCCTAGCAGTGTTGAAGTTGCATCTACTGTGATTTCAGAGTATTATGCCAAATAAAATGGCAATAAGGTATCTGTACTCTTAGGAACTAAATACCGTTAGATAAAATGATGATTTATAATATAAATAGTATAAGTTGTATTAATACATTTGATTGTGTGAGGAAAAGAACGTTGGTTGATTATGACGTATAAAAATTAATTTGAACAAGATCTTTTGGTCAGTTAACCCAAATCTCAAAATGATTAGGATCATAAGCTGTATCTAAGACTTAGATACAAA
Source organism: Panicum hallii (assembly GCF_002211085.1). Lineage (NCBI taxonomy): Eukaryota > Viridiplantae > Streptophyta > Magnoliopsida > Poales > Poaceae > Panicum > Panicum hallii. Next base: position 43,175,979 of record NC_038048.1, on the reverse strand, counting down.
TCTACTAATTAAGATTTTTGCAACATGTACTGTTATGTCACTCCCATAACACTCCCCTCATATATGATATTTTTCTCAAATTCATATAGTTGCTTATTGTTTGTATCCAAAGTTTTCCTTTTTCTTTGTATAAAAAGTGACTTGATGTGACTTATTTTGGATACAATTTTAATTTTTTTAACAAGCATCACGACCACAAGATCATATATTTTATGCTTTCCATTAGTGGTCTCATTGACGTAATCTCATTAGGACAGGAGCTTAATAAACGAGGGGCACATGACGGGCTGAGATTGACCACCATGAGTGGTCGCAGTGGCATATCATTTCAACATTTGGAATTTATAATTTCAGCATTTTGAACATGAAAATGATGAACACATGTTAAGAAGTTGTTGAAACAACCCCAAAACATGTTTAATCAAGAATTCCAAATTGTTGAAATGCAAATATTTATTTAAATTATTAGAATTATTAAAAGAAAGTTGTCTAAAAAGATGGAATGAATATGAAGAAATGAAAAAAGACGAAAAAAACTAAACTAGGCCTTTCTTGCGCGCTGGCCAAACTGGGCCTTGTGCACCTGTTGACGTACTTGTGGCCCGTGGGCCTGTCCAACGTGAAAACAAAACAAAGCCAGTTCCGTGTTCCGTCTGTCTCTCTCTCCTCGTACGCCTCTCTCTCGCGCCCCGCCCCCCCCCCCCCCCCCCTCTCCGAGCGGAACCCTAGGCGCAGCTCTGCCGGCAGCGGACAGCGGACCGGCGGCCGAGCGCTAGGCGCCCCAACCGACCGACCCCCGCGGCCTCTGCGGCGGCAGCAGCCAGGCGCCAGCAGGCCGCAGAGGCGACGACCGGCGGGCACAGCGCCGTCAGCGCGGCAGGCCGCCCCTGGCGCACGCACGGCAGCGTCCTTGTTTCCTCGAACCGAGCCCGTGAAGTGAACGGTGAACCACCAAGGTGAGGATTGAGGAATTTTTTCATGTTTTGTGAAAATATGTTATTGCAATTTGCGATTACTTATGAATTTGTGAAAAATTGACAGCGATGCCGTGCTATGAGTAATTCTGATACATCTATTATCTATATGTTGAACAATTTCAAGTTATGAATAATTTTATGTTGTCGGTACTTAATTATGTGGTATAAATCTACACTTTAGGCTGCCAAAAAAAATAGTCTTTAAATTTTTTGAATACCCATACCCCAATCATGGGCCTGCCCCTAATCGTCGGGCGCTTCGCTGGCGATGAGCATCTTACAGGGGTATGCCCGCCCATTCCCTTCCCGTCCTGCTGCGCGAAATCGACCATCCAAACCCTAAACTATGGTACTTGTATGTGGATCTGACCATGATTTTACCTACTAGCTTCGATATTTTCTTTACAAAAATTATTGGGTGTACATGTGTACCCCCATGTCCTATACTGGGTTCGGCCCTGAGCCCCCTGTTCCCTGTGTGGTAGTTTGTTGGACAGGCAGTATAGGATTGACCTTCATGCCTGGTGTTTAGAGGTATGCCACTGTTAGGATTCAACTAAACTGGCTAGGGTGATTTCTAGATCAAATTTACTAGGCTTTGTTTTGTGTAAGTTTCATGAACTGAACATGAATTCCTAGTGTTCAGCAAGCGGGATATTTGATTCTGACTATCTTCAAAGGGACTACTATGCATTAGCAGTTAGCAAACAAACCATTATTTTGCATGATTAGTTTACCACACATGGATGAGTTCAAAGTGCAGTCTGGAAAATAAAACTCTCCAAACTTTTTTTTTACTATAACTTTGTTGTATTTCCTATTTACAAATCTTAGTTATTATTGAAGAGTTTTCTGAGATGTAACTACTTTGTGCAATTTAAAGAACATATAATGCTCTTAAGTCTTAACACATTTTCACACCTTTTGACTTGCAGGAATATCTTTCTTATCTAAAGTTAGCACATTGTGCTAAGTAAAAATGGTTATGGGGTTGATAAATGCTAACCCTGTAATCCATGAGAAAAAAGAGAGGCGCATACGACAGGCACCGGAGACCACAGATGAAAATGCAGTAGAGCCTATAGATCAGCTAGAAATATTTGATATCCTTCTTTATGATTTACCTAATATGAATGTAGTGAAGCTTGTTTTTTTCTGTTATACCATGTATCTGAAGTTTTCTATCTGAGCCATTTGGTTGTGGCCCTTAACGTTCTTACATCACATTAGAGATATAAAGGATCCAGAGCACCCATACTCATTGGAACAGCTGAATGTGGTAACTGAAGACTCAATTGAACTGAATGATGAAAGAAATTATGTCAGGTAAGTTCTCATATTTAGGTTTGCTGAGTTGGATGCTACACTTCAGGATTGCTAATCAAACTCACTCTTGACGATTTGTATATGCTTTGCATCAGGGTTACCTTCACCCCAACAGTGGAGCACTGCAGTATGGCAACTGTTATTGGCCTTTGCATACGCGTGAAACTCATTCGGAGCCTCCCTCCTCGTTACAAGGTATGCTATCAGTGAATGGTTTGAGGCAACCCCCCCACCCCCCCTTATGTTATGATTATGCTGCAAGAGCAATCAGGTTTTGATATGCTGACATTATGCCCAGTGTAGCAGGTTCTAGTAATCTGTAATATACATAGTATCTTGCCAGAAAGGATTAGTATTGTTGCTTGGTGCGTTCTCAGATATGGTACATGTTCCTGAAATGTCTACCATTCCGCATACACCTGTACTTTTATTGAACATAAAATTTTGTCAATGGTCACATGGTTATAAAGTTAGTAGCTCATGTACATACCTGCTGCTCTGTAGGCAATTAGACCATTTACCAGCTCATTTGTATATCTTCTGTAGGGATCAGGAAGCTTAGTTTTTATTTTTATTTTTATTTTTTTGGGGGGTTGGGGGGGGGGGGTCACCATGGTAGGGAAATTGTTTCTTTTTTTGTGTGTATGGTTGTATGCTATCTATCATTTGTAATTATATGAGAAAATTTATCTGGTTTTCTGAATCTAATTTTTGCAGGTGGACATAAGGGTAGCCCCTGGATCACATTCCACAGAAGCTGCTGGTATATGTTCAACGGCTTCTGCATTACAGTCATCACTTTGTTTTTCCTGGCTCAATATCTCAGTGTATAAATGTTTTCATTGTTGCAGTGAATAAGCAACTGAACGACAAGGAACGTGTTGCGGCTGCACTGGAAAACCCAAACCTACTGGACATGGTCGAAGAGTGCTTGTCGCCAACATTTGACTGAGGCCTGAACATATCTTGGCACCACGGCGTTGATGTTCCGAACCAACACAAGCTTGTTGCTCCCTATGGAGTTCATTCCTGTCTTTTGAGAATTGGGATGCCTTGGCTGTTGCAGGACGTGTGCATGAATTTTGTTTCTGCACTCCTTTAGTTATTGTATTGTTACCTTTTTCTTCTGGACGGTTTTGGTGCTTGTTATCTCCCTGAGCGAAGGGAAACGATGTAATCAGGTCTTGTGCTGTAGCTTTCAGAGTGTTGTCAATGCCGCCGCGTTTTGTGGCTGTACAGTGTATACCCACACAATAAACTGAACCTAGTAGGAGAATACGGGAATCCTCAAATATCAAGTTGTTTCCCTTTCTTTATTCGGGCATGCTTATTTCCTGAGTTTCCTAGCACGGTCTTTCGTTATAGCATGCCCTTAGTTTGCGTAAAGAAATCGTGATTTCTTCTTGGGTTCCGTTTCTTGGCCCAACTGGTTCATGCTTGTTGTGTCTTCCCACTGGCAATAGACAGTTGCCAGTAGCAGGCCACCTGGAAGACCGAAGACGCAGGCGTGTCTGGCTACAGACGAAAAACACATTTGCTCCAGCCCAACCTCGTGTCCTCGTGGCAACTTTTCTGCAGTGCGCCGCTGCCCCCCACTCTCACGGCAGAACGGCCGGCTGGCTCACGAGCCCCTTGGACGGAGCGCACCAGCAGGCAGGCCGCTGTGTGTGTACAGGCCTACAGGGAGGACTGGAGCAGAGGCTGAGCACGCTCCCGATACTAGAAAAGATCAGTAGAGTCCGCAGCGGAGAAAATCTCAGGAACCCAAACAGCCGACGGAATCTCACCTGCTCCGTGTGCTCCCCAACCCAAAGCCTCCGCTGCCCTGAGCCCGTGCCCTCCCGTCGTCTCCCCGGTCCGACTCGCCATGCCGGCGTGGGCCGAAGCGGCGCTCGTCCTCGTCTCGCCGTCCCCCGCCACGGCCTCCTCGCCCTCCTCGTCATGCGGCGTCAGGCCGCGCGCCGCCTTGGAGCCCGGCAGGCTCTTCTGCAAGGTGCTTCTCTCTTCCTATCCTCCCCTACGATCCGGCCATTATTTCTACTCTATGCGAGGTGCTAGTAGCGGCTCAGGTGGGTGGTGGAGGCGGGCGTACTGATGCTTGCTGTTAGAGTGCTAGGGACTACAAGCGTTTTGGCTCGAGCTGGTGTCGGTACCGTTCCTCGTCAGATGCGCTGCTGCTAACTTGCTGGTTGCTGCGCTTAGATTAGCATTGGCATATGGCATCAAGCTGAGTCAAGCAGCCGCCCGCGTTCATGTATGTGTGATTCCTTGCAACAGCATATTTCTGTTCGTACTGAAATTTTAATCGGGGCTGCTCGAATTGGACGTTGTATAGACCGGGTTGTAAAACAAAGCTTGGAGCATAATTTGTGGAAGCTTGGTTCTATGTAAATTCAGTGCTCTTTGCTTTGCTGCCGTGTAGTGCCAATCTGACCCGTCTTGCATGAGGTTTCGTGGGCTGCCATAGTGTTTAATTCGTGCTGTGAGGAAATGATAGGTAAAATGGTGTGGGCTGCCATAGTGTTTAATTCGTGCTATGAGGATTTCACCTGTTCATTATGCTTCTCGTAGCATGCCAACCCTTTCTCATATCATAGAAACTTCTGTTTCTGTCTGGTACTTACATCGTCGATATTTTGGCACGCTTATGCACTGAATTCTGATGCTTTGCTGCTGAAATTGGCTGTGCTTATTGTGCAGTTGATTTTCTTAGTGATGTGAGGCTTTTCCTGGACATCTGATGGTGGCGGTTGCATTTTATCCTTTCTTATGCCTGAACTGTTATGCTCAACTTGATGGTCATTGAGGCCCTACTTTACTGTGCCAGTTCACTGTTTATACAATGGTGCTGTATTACATAGGATCAATATATATCCCACTTCATGTTCCAAGCTAAGTTATCATGGGTTGAGTGGATGATGGCTTGTTGTTCTGCAGGGTTTTCCTTGTAGCATGCGCTCCAAAGCTGGATTCCAAATTAATAGTTACCGTACAAGGACCTTCAAGATTAAAGCAAAAACGGAATCTGGTGATGGCTACACACGGCTTGCTCCACTTAGATTTGAATCTCCGAGTGGTCAACTTCTGGTCCAAATACTACAATCACACCCTCACCTGCTACCTGCAACAGTTGATCAGCAACTTGAAAATCTCCAATCAGAGAAAGATGCCCAAAAGGAAGAAGCTTCAAAAGTTCCTCAGGACCTCCTCTACAAGTACGCCTCCTGAATTTATCTGAACTGTCAAGCACTCAATTATCACATCCGTGTTATGCACATCATGTTTTACGCTAAGATGTAAACTCGATTAGGTAGCTACTCATCATATACTTTTATTCTCACAACACTAACCATGTTTTCCAATTTATTGTAAGAAGCTGCAATTTAGCTATATAATTTGAAAAAAAAGAAAAATAGATCATAAACATGACTGGTATATATAGAAAAGCATGTCAAAATGAATGTTGTCATAATCCCATCCATCAACAACCAAAAGTGCACTAACTGATTATAAGCTAATTGAACTACAGGAGAATCGCAGAAGTCAAAGAGAAGGAAAGGCAGAACGCTTTAGAAGAGATCATCTACTGTTGGGTTATCTACAAGTTTATGGACAGTGACATATCCATGACACCTGCACTATCACCAGGGGCTGGCCCTGTACGTGACATATCTTCGCTGCCTAACCAAGAGGATAAACTGCAAAGCATACACTCCCCAGATGCTTTTGAGATGATACAAAACCATCTTAACCTTATCATGGGAGAAAAAATAGCAGCACCACTGGACACTGTTGTGGAGATCAGCAACTTAAATCTTGGAAAGCTTTATGCGGCATCCATCATGTATGGTTACTTCCTTAAGAGGGTAGATGAGCGATTCCAGCTCGAGAAAACTATGAAGACGCTCCCACCAAACCCCAAGCAGCAGATAGTGTTTGAAAACCTGAAACCAAATCCATTCTGGGATATGGAGTCCTTAGTACAGATTACACCTGATGGGGAGGAGATTAGCTTGGATGATGAAGAATCAAATCCGAACAAGTTGAGGTCTTATGTTTCGCAACTGGATGCTGATACACTGCAAAGATACGCAACTATCAGATCAAAGGAAGCTGTCTCACTGATTGAGAAGCAAACACAGTCTTTGTTTGGACGACCAGACATCAAAGTATTGGATGATGGTTCTGTTAATGCTAAGGATGGTAAGATGATAACGATCACATTTATAGAGCTGAATCACCTTGTCTTGGAGGCAGTTGCTTTCGGATCCTTCCTCTGGGAAGCTGAGAGCTATGTAGAATCAAAATACCATTTTATTAACAGTTGAATGCGCCTTCTTTTTATATACATTTTGGGAATGGTCCATTTATGTACATGTCATAGGGTAGGATCCATCTCTGACCTGTTTCTCAGTGTAGTCATGGTTCTTGCTCGCTATCAGTTACAGCCAAAGCATCACCATCCATGCCTCTAACAGGTTTATGATTTTTCATCGGACGGAAGTGAGCATGATCCAGAGTGTAATCTAACAAGCAAGTGAGAAGTGATACTCAAATATTTCATGTTCTCCCAAATCACTGGAACATTTTCTGAATTTTGCCCGTCAACTTGTTCACTGCAACAATGTTCATCCGCTGTCTTTGCTGTCCTGTTGTTTAACTGTGGCACAGTGCGCGTAGTGTGTTTCATATTTCTTGAGTTTCATCGTCACTATCTCAATATGGATGCTCTGCTCGTACTACTATGCATATTATTCATCTTGTCCATGCTCTTAATTCACCGCTCCATAAACTTCAATACATATCTCTCGTCGTCAGCTTGCTTCAATTGCACAACCAGAAAAGGTAAGTTGGACATCGGAGTTGGGCGCCATTGAGCCTAACGACGGTGATAAATTTTTTTTAGGAAAACTACGGCAACCCTAGGGTTTGCCTGAACTTTATTGCAATATGGAGACAGATTTACAGAGTAAATTACAAAGAGCACAAGAGGCTCAAGAGAACGAGAGGGGGGGGGAAGATTTACAAACAAACTACACAAGAAAAAAGCTACAACAGAGTACTCGGCAATGCTGCGCAGCGCGCTGGGGACTGGGGAAGCAAGCCTACAGAGTTCTCCCCACGTCGTGAGCTAACCGTCCGTTTCCAAACAGAATCGTCCTTCCTTTTCAACATGAATCTCAAAGTTCCTCGCCAAAAACATTCATGCTGATCATCTGACACTTCCTTATGAACTGATTGGCCCTGTAAAATCCACCATCACCTCAAGTGCTGGAGTTATCTGGCCTTACTCCAGCAGAGGTCGATCACTCTGGCACTCTGCGATGCCTCCCCTCCCCCTGCCTCCTGCTGGCCGGCAGAGCCGGAGCCATGGCCACCACTCGTCAGCGACTGCGACCCGATCGCCACCGGAAGCTCTGCAAAAGCCGTTGGAAGAAGATGATGGGCGAACAGAGGTGCGTCGTTCCACGGAGTTTCATGCTCGAATAAGCTCTGCACATGATGAAGAGCTCAAACAAGGGGGTGGTCGTTATCTGAAATACAGACCACCCCATGTTCTTCTATACTGGGCTTCAAATCGGCGATCCAAATGCTCACCGAAAATTCTACAGAAGTGTACAGAGATGGAGAATTAATGGCCGCATGTCCCCACGAAATTTCGCGTCCAAATAAATTCTGTAGATGAAGAAACAAAAAAGAGAAGTTTCCGCGGGGTGGACGGTATTTCAAATACCGTCCACCCCCGTTCTACACTGAACTTCAAATTGTCGATCCAAACGCTCACCAAATTTTCTACTAAAATTTACACAGACGTAGAATGAATGGCCGCATGCCTCCACGAAATTTCATGGACAAATAAATTCTGTAGAGGAGGAACCAAAAAAGAGAAATGTCCCTGGGGTGGACGGTATTTGAAATACCGCCCACCCCCTGGTACCAGCATTCTGGCGCAGGCGGAGGAATGGAGCCAGTGGAGGAAACTGGGTAGCGGAGGAGGAGGAGGAAGAGGGCGTATACGGCCGGGAATGCTGTGCGCAACGCGATGGTGGCCGCGCCGGTGAAGCTGCTGGCCTGGCAGGCACATCGCGGCGCCGTGGCAGGTCGAGAGCGCGCCAACGGCGAGGACGGCCGGCTGTCACCGCAGACCGCATGCGGACGCGACGGCGCGAGGCGTTCTGGCGTCTGGAGACCAGACGAGACGAGCTGGTGCGCGCCGGTGTAGCTGTGGCTCCAGTTCTTCCCGAATCCGCTGTGCATGCTTCAGTTCCGCCCCGCTCCCTGTTTCAGAGTGTTCTGACCATAGCTCCACCATTGAACCAAAAGACGAACATGCGCTGAACAATGCGACCGACGGAAGAAGGATTTGAGAGATCGCGCGATCTCTGAAGCTCGCCGTGCAACCAACAGCAAACACTTCTGATGGCCACCGGATGCTACAGCCTACAGGTAACATGTTGCTCGGTTCAGAGTTCTCCCCACGTCTTGGAAAGCGTGACGGGCTGCGCGTTGGCTCGCCGTGGGTGGGCTGGGCCGGCCTGCAAATGATAGGTCCGAGTCCAATATGAACTCGATTATTCCTGACCGTAGTTAGCCCAAAGCAAAACGACCTGTTTAACGGATACTCCTAGAATAGTAGTACCACATCAGCTAATCAAACCGGGGAAGAATCTGGGGGAGCTACAAAACAAGAGGGAGGGGCGGCTTTGAAACATACTTACCTGGACGGGGTCTATGGCCGATCATGAAGGGTCATGGCCTAAGTTAGTGGCCTCCATTGCACTTGGGAGGAGCACTGGTTTACCATCTCCTTAAGTAGGAGAGTGGATGAGAGGGGGTACGCGTTTGCACGGCTCCCACCAAATCAATCTACAAAGTTTATTGTATATAATCTATTCTTTTCATCCCCTAAAAATTGTTCGTTTAGCTTTCAAATTTTATCTCACAAAGAGTTCACAAAGAGTGTTCATAATAAATATCAATAAATAATTGCATAGAGAAGGGCATGGAGCCAACAAAATACCTAAGTAGATGTTACTTTTCAGGTTTTCAGGTTCCAATGTATTTGCATTTATTGAGGATCCAGGGAACCAAATAAATGGCACGGTCTTCGATCACAACTACCTTCAATCACAATTGCTATAGTTAATTAGAGGTAACATGGTCATTTTCCACTACCGGTAGTCTGAAATTTTCTAAATGAATGGTCTTTGTGGGACGGAGAGAGTAAAGTTTATATTTATATGCAACTTGGTTCCTAATCATTCAGCCGTTCACGGAATAATACAAGAGCGTGATCTTTGGTTGCCAAAATTAGAACAGCATCTGTGAAGATTGTCAATACATCACCTGACAAGAATGGTCTGTTTCGCAGTTGGTTGCAAGTAGTAAATAACATACACGCTGGGACTGGGACTGCATTTCCCTATGAATTCGTACAGTTGGCATCGCGTTTCAGTTTCAGATATAGCACTGGGACTGCAGCTTGGATTCAGAAGACCAAGTGTCGCATCACTTACATCTAGGCAACCCTTGGGGCTCCGGTGCTGCATTTTGGAGCATTTGAGATACAATTAAAGTGGAACGAGTTTATCGAAAAAAAGTGGAAGCTGAATCCGAAGAGATCACTGAAGGCACCATGACTCCGTTCATATAAACTCGTGCGTCTGAATCCGCATCTAGCAACTCAGAACTCTCTCACCTCCCATAAGGTTCAGGTTCTCTCAACATTCTCCCCAGAAATCCATGGCTGGAGCTGGCAAGATACGAGTCAAGTTCCTAGTGGACAATGAGAAGAGGAAGGTGGTGTTTGCAGAGTCCGGCAAGGAGTTCGTGGACGTGCTCCTCAGCTTCCTCACCCTGCCACTGGGCACACCATTGTTCGGCAGCTCGGCAAGGAGTCATCCCTAGGCTGCTTCGACGAGCTGTACAAGAGCGTGGAGAGCCTTGACGCGAGCCACTTTCAGACCAAGGCGTGCAGGAACATGCTGCTTAGGCCCCTCAGCGCTGCCGGGGAGGTGTACGAGGATTTGTTGTCAGGATTGATGATACCGACCACCGGGGGCTTTGGGTTTGAAGCCAGCGCGAGTGCGTCACTGATGCGTTTTACTATAGTTCAGTTCCAGATGTGCCATGCCAGCAGTGTGGTTAATCCTTGAACCGCAAGAGGCTTTGGGTGAAGCCTGGCGGGGTAGTGACAGATGATGGAGTTTTCGTAAGAGGAGGGATAAGCTATGCCACTACAGATATTTTTGAAATGAAATGTTCCCACGGCAACACGAATTTACTGGCAGTGAATCCCAAGGTGTCAACCATGACGACAGAAACCGGGGGTGGCTATGCAAAGTGACTAATGAACTCCGTGTGGTTCCATTCTCGCTGATCAACGCCTTCAGCGAACTGAAGAAGAAGGGGCACTCTGTATCACAGCTTGCGACAACCGAGTTCGCTTTTACTAAAGTGGAGGTGATCAGAGTAACACTTTCTGCAACTTCATGTTTACACGCAAATCTAATGGCTTGACAATTGATTTTCTGCAGGTACTGAACCTTCTGAGGGCGGCATTGGTTTCTCGTGAAGCGCTGACCCTTGCCTGCTCGCCAACCAAACCAAAGAGACGGCTTCATCACTGACACCAGTACCGAAGGTCTAAAGCTGTGTCAGGGAGCGTTCTTCCCTGACGGCGTAACAGGGTGGACCATGATTGGATGAAAAGCAAAATATCGCCATCAGTGTTAAGTTTCTTCATTAGTCGTACAACTATGCTTGTTTCGTTTTGTTTTGTCGGGAACACGCTTAAAAGCTTTGCGTGTCGCTATATCGTTACTGGGGTTGGTAAAAGAAAACGAACGCTGCGAGGTCGCAGTGCTCGCCCCTGGATCCCCGCCAGTTGAGTCATCTCGAACAAGTGAGCAAATGCAGATTGCAGAAAGTGGAGGAGATGACTACTGAGGAACAGTTCATCGACATCGTTCACCTGTACTCCGTAAAACATAACAACGCCGCCGCCGCCGCCGCACGCCTCCAAGGCAGCCACCACCCTCGCGTTCGCAGCCGCTGCACAGGCTACTACAGCCGCAGAGGCCCCGCCAGCCATCGCCTGCCTCGCCGCGGTCCGGAAGGAGACGGAATCAGGACGCCGAGTGTCGACCGCGCCGCCATGCCCAGGCATGCGAGCTCAGTCGGGCGGCGCGGGACGAGATCAAACGGCGGGCGCCTAGCTTCCGGAGTCAGCTCCCAGCTGCTGGAGTAGATCAGGCGGAGGGGCAGGAAGACGCCGGCGGCGGACGGTAGAGAGGGGAGCTGCTCTGAGCCAGGGAGCTATCTGCAAATTATTAGGGTGCTAATGTAAATAACCAGGGGCTATATGCAAATATTCGGATCGCGATTAGTAATCGCGATCCAAAATAGGGCTCCATTTGTAAATTAACAGGGTCTATATGAAAATAATCGGATCGAGATTAATAACCGCGATCCAAATTAGGGGTCTAAATGTAAAATTTTAGGGATCTCGTTGTAACCGGCAGTACGCCGCCGGTGAGGTCATCACGCGTGAGTTTCGGTCGACTCACATGTTCAGCCGCGGCTCTGTCCCCCGCGCACCCGGGCCAACGGCCCTAGATTCTCCCGCGGCGGTGGCGGTGGCACCTCATCACGCCGCGGTTCGCCGGAGAGCTGCCGCGTTCCGTTGAGGCATGGGTACCATCGAGCCGTAGCTCTTCAGCTCTGGTGCACATGCGTTAACTGAACAGAATACAGAGTTTTCGTTGGCCTGGTGGATTGGTTGGTTCCATCTCTGAAGTTCGCTGGACAGAGTGACAGACCATTAGAGGCCAATGCAATTAGCTATTCATCGATCGATCAACTGAACATAGTAAGATCAGTACAGCACTAAACTGAACCTGCCATGGCAAGGAATTCTGCTTTCCTGATGACTGAAATATAATCTTAACAGTACTAAATTACTTGAACAAACAACGTGCTACGGCTGTCAAGATTCTAGATGGAAAGACAGACGAGACGAAGAATCAGTTCAGAATTCAGACCAAGACGATTGCAGAAGAGATGACAGTAATCATGGTTCCTGAGATGGTCTCATGTTACGTTTGTCCTGCCATTGCAAAATCAATGGACTGATGTTCCCTCAAGTTTGGTTTCTTCAAGAAGTCTGACTGATATTTACACATTCATGCCGTCTCTTTGAAGATACAAATCATCAGTCTCTGCCATTTCTCTTCCGCGTATCAGCATGACGGAATGTCTTGCATTGTACTTGTACCTAGCAGATTGGGCACGTCATCGTTCTTGAGAATTTTCAGTCGTTTGATACATTGCAAGCAACACTGATTTGGGCCGGTTCATCTTCAACATGACATTGCGCAACAAAGCGTGAGATATAGACCGAAGTCACTACACTAGCATGGACTCTTCAGCAGTACTACATTGTAAAAGGAGGAAGCTGCAGATAGAATTTGAATGCACTGCATATGAACTAAGCATCATTATGGCGGTGAATGCAGCAGATTTCTAAAAGGCTGCCGAGCTCGCGTGCTCAACTTAATTGTCTGCATGATGAGCAGGTGTAGATCACAGATCGCTGCCGGCAGAGAAAGTGGAGCCAGTTGGTAATATGGACAATAAGTTGTGGGACAAAATATTTAAGATAATTTTGCCTCTTTCTTTTAAATCTTTAGAAAAACATCTGATATTTATTTAATATAAATAAGAATAATTTTATTTATTTATACAGAAACGTAAAAGCACTCCTGCATACAGAAACTTGAAAGATGGTCCACCAGAAAATCTAGAAGTCCTTGAAATTATGTTTGGGGCTGCTGCCACTAAACCTTCTACTGAACCTTCTACCGTGCCTGATAATCAGTCGTCATCTGCAGGGATTTTGTTAAATCTCGTGCGTTGGCAACCTTTCGCTGGTCGAGCATCTATCCTGATGCCTCTCCCTCATACATGTGGTTAAGCTTCGGGAGCATGGTGTGCGCACGTGTACAAAGAAGAGAAGCATCAGGCTTGGGTTCTAAAGTTTATTTCTACCACATGAAAACCATCAGGGTCGAAGAGGACAATACGTGGGGCACTGGTATTTCTTCTCTAGGTTTCCACCTCCCTTTATATTACCCTTCCTGGATCTTGTTGTTTTCTTCTGCTTCTGCTAGGATCCTTCGACCTCCCCTCTGCTTTATAGTGAACCTGATGATAGTGCGCTCTACTCCTCTAGGCAGTATTGTGCACGAGCGTTTCTGCCACATCAGAGTGTCCCTGGCGGCGCCTGACGGTGCGCACTTGCGCAGGCAGGATGCTTGATGGCGCGTCCACGTACTATACCTACCGAGCAGCAACTGCCCATTCATTGTGAAGTTACTGTGTGGTTAATTGGTACTGGTAACACAAGGACGAGTCATTGAAGTCTGCCTCGCGTGTCAGCTAGCAGTGCAATCTTGAGATTATGCTTAGGATTCACATGGAATTGAGATACTGTATTTTTCATCATTTGTGGTAAATTTCTTCATTGGGGCAAATGATGTATTTTTCAGTTCTTTCAGCAACTGAATTATGCCAGGACAAACGATAAGTTCAGAACTTGTTGATAGCCCAGCCACAAAGCAAAAAAAGTTCAGAACTTTAAGTCAGGCACATGCTGGGATAAGGATCAATTCCAAGTTCCAACCCATTTCACGATCTTCTTCATGTACAATACGATGGTAGGTAGGTACTAGCTAGCTAGCAATCACTACAAGCAGGCAACATGTATGTGTAAATTTGTACACCTCTAGGCATGCAGGTGCTTCATAATTGGGTGTGTTTGATCTTCAGAAGACGGGGCAGCCGTCCACCTGCACGCCCCTGGCCGTGGGGCATGTGGCGAGGTCGCAGTGCTCGCCCCTGGACCCCCACCAGTCGAGCGGGTGCCCCGACAGCGCGAAGTAGATGACCACCCCCATGATGGCCACGCCGGCGTCCATGGCCGCCGACAGCACGTAGTTGTAGCGCTTCCACCAGCCCTTGCGGTACCGGAACACGAAGAAGTTGAAGACGGTGCCGACGAAGCACCACGCCGTGTAGTTGAGCGGCGACGCCGGCGGCATGTTGGCCGTGGCGCCCAGAACCACGGGCAGGTTGACGAGGCTGATCCACCAGGCGTGCCCCGGCAGCGCCCTGGCCAGGAGCCACACCAGCACCGGGCAGAGCAGGCCGCCGAGGAAGCACCAGTTGAGCGCGTTGTAGTAGCCCAGCGGCCCGAAGATGCGGCGCGGGCCGACCAGGCCCCAGATCACCGACGCGTCGAAGAAGACGTGGTCGCCGGGGCACGTCCACGGGCTGCCCTCCGGGAGGAGGGCCTTCTCACAGATGTGCGGCACCGTCGTCAGCAACCACCACGCCACCATCGTGTTCACCGTCCCCGCCACCACCGTCCCGATCAACTGAAGGATTGATTGATTTTCAGACACCAATAACATGTTTGGTCAGACACCGCTGCCCTAGTTATTGGCCACGATCAAAAGAGACAGCAAGATGCCTAGTACAGTAGTACCTGAACTAGGAACATGGATCTCGGCGGGACCTTCATGTAGTGGCCAAGCTTGAAGTCATTGAGGAAGGAGACGGACTGGTTCATGCTCATGTACCCGTAGACCTTGAAGCACACATTGGCTATCGGCCTCCCCGGCATGATCAGGCCCATGCAATACTCCGTGATGACGTTCAGCCCCGGTGTCTGCAAAACACAAGCACCGCAGCAGTCAGCACGATTACTGCTGGAACTTGGAACCGTACATGTCGATTGGATTGATGGATTGGAGCTAGTCACCAATTGCAAGGTAATTAAGTAGTACGTACCGTGTTCGTGGTGGCGGTGATAACGCTGATGGGGAGCGTGAAGATGAAGGCGATGGCGCAGGCGAAGAGGAGCCCCCACCATGGCAGCTGCACCTCGTCCTTGAACACGGTGCAGAGCACCAGGGCCACCGCCATGGTCACCGCCAGCAGCAGGTAGAACCACCAGTTGGGAATGTCGTCGTACCTCCTCATCATCCTCGTGTGCACGTCCGGCTTGCCATTATACGACTCACGGAACCTCTGGTATATCTCCCTGCACAAACAGAACAGTCAGATGATCCATGTCGAGCAGGAACAGATCGATCGGGGTACGGTGATGCCATTGGACACACGTACTTGCCGTAGAAGAGGGCGACGTGCGAGAGCGTGGCGGCGATGGAGGCGAAGCCGAGACCGTAGGAAATGGCGAAGAACAAGCTGAGGTGGATCTTCCCCTGCTGGGCGTAGGCGCCCATGTCGATCTCGAACTTGTCGTTGACGATGGCGGTGATGTTGTAGAGCTGGCCGGCGCCGGTGAAGAGGTCGGTGGAGTAGATGGGGAAGGTGCCGGCGTCGTAGAGGTCCAGGGCCCAGTAGCAGGCCGGCACGATGATGTATACGAGGAGGACGAAGCCGACGTAGACGTTGACGATGGCGAAGAAGGGCGACACGAGCGGGCTTCCAAGGAAGGCGGCGACGACGGACCAGTCGAGGGTGAAGGCGCCGACGCCGAGGCCGTTGAGGCCGGACCCGATCTGCTGCATGGTCACCGACCTGGGGAACACCCAGCACACCCACGACACGGCGGTGATGGTCGGGAAGATGTACCCCGGGACCGTGTACCACGCCAGGCTGCAGATGAGCGCGATCAGGAAGAACTTGCCACGCGTCATCCCGCGACCCTGCTCCTTCTCGTGCAGCGCCCTGATGAATGCGTTCGTTGCACGTGTGCAAATTGTCAGTAGAAATTTGGTCGGTTCGATTTCAGCGGCCCATCGATCGTCGTCAGTGCTCACCTGAGGAGGGACACCTGCACGAGACTCTGCGGCCACCACATCTGCGCCGGTTCGATCACGTACTTCCTCATCAGCCCTGCCCATCCGTACCCGAGCACCTGCGCGTCGTACACACATGGAAACCAATCACAACGCTGCTACGGTACACGGCAATCGTACGTGCGGGACACAGACAGAACCGGCACGTGCCTGGGTGGTGATGATGAGGAGCAGGCCGGTGAAGAAGGAGATGTTCCTCCGGTAGAAGGCCTTGATGATGGTGACGATGCCGACGGCGTAGGCGCCGCCGTTGCCGAACGCGGCGCCGGCGTTGGCGAAGACGCAGATCAGCACGTGCTCCTTGACGTTGAAGGGACCCGGGTTCATCGACCACTCCCTGCCGAACGCCGAGAACTTCCTGTCCGGCAGCACACGCGCCATGAAGTGCCCCACCGGCAGCGCCGCCACCTGCAAATGCACATGTCGATCAAATGTTCAGACGAAGCCGAGACATGGCGTGCGGTTGTTTTTGGTTGGCTGGAGGCTGGCACGATCCATCGGCTGGCAACAGAGACGAGACGGACACGGACCTGGACGGTGATCTGGCTGATGATGATGGGCTCGCTGCGGTAGGCGAAGAACTGGTTGAAGAAGGAGAGGAGCGCGCAGGAGACGACGCCGATGGTCCACATGCGGAACGTCCACACGGGCAGCGTCGGGTCGTCCGTCGTCGGCACCGTCAGCCGGACCTGCTCCACCAGCGCCACGTCGTCGTCGTCGCCGACGGCCGCCACGCGGCCGCCGGGATGGTGGTGCTCGATCTCCATCGCCGCTGCCCCTCCCAGCCGGCGGCCTGCGCCTTCTTCAATTCAGATCTGTGCTGAGGTTTAGAGAATGCGGGGGAGCTAGCGCCGGGCGGCGCGGTATAAATACCCCGGCCGGCCGGGGGCACCGCAGATCCGCTTCGGGTGGTTTGTTCGGTCGTTGGAGACGAGAGAATCTTGGGTCAAAGGAGTATCTTGGCCAATGGCCGGGCCGCGCGACAGATCGATTCATTCCACGCGCAACTGAATCCCCAACCGGATCTTTTGGTTCCAAACAGCCACGCGTATTTCCAACGAGTCAGCAGAGCTCACGAGATCAGCTGCCCTACGGCCAGCGATTGCCGCCTCGGGTGGCCGTCCATGGATGGACGGCTGGATGGGTTGACCCGCAGTAGTGGTCTAGTGCTAACCTACTTCTGTTTGTGCTTTAAATTTAGCAATTTCGTCACGGGTTTCATTAATGTGCCCAGCTAATCGTCGCAGGTGCAGGATGTACCAAGGATCATCGTTCTCGTTCACCTAGCAAGACAGTAATGCACCATGCATCCGGTGGCGACTGACGACCATGGTGCATGCAAGCAGCGGGCAGTCAATGGCCCATGCCATTTTTAGCAGCTGACTGCTCCATGCTGGTGCAGAGAGGAGAGAGAGAGAGGGGTTGTGTCCAGGCTGGAGAGACGATGCACGTAGACGGTTTCCGTGCCGCTCCGGAAGCCATTTTTGTTAAGAAAAAACTAGGCAAGAGCATTGCTGATTCATTTAAAAGAGAAAGCAGAGGTTATAGTTAATACAAGAGGTTATGATTACATGAAAAAAAACCTCCTCGACTCATAATTACAAACTAAAACACCACCGGGGTGCCACGAGCAACCCTTCCTCCGGAAGCCATCTCAGCTGCCGCTTCATAACCGAAGAGGCGTACACGATTTCACACGGGGGCACGGCCCGCACGGCTGCGATTCGGGCGCTCGCTGGACTGGGAACCGGGCCGTTTCGAGGCAGTACAACCAGGAAAGCGGCCCAGGAGAACATTGCGTGGATCTCTTTATGGTTTTATTTGGGCCCCTGGGCTGCGTTGGTTATGCGGTGGCCTAGGCAAACTGCATGTGGGTTGTGTGTAGTAAGCGATCGTGGGCTTATCCGGAAACTATTTGGGCTAGCCGGTTAGGCCATATGAGTGGGCTAACGACCAACGACCTCTGAAGGAAATAATAAATCTGGAAGGGGAAAGATTCAGAAAATAGGCCGCTTCAAATTCTGTGAGAAACGACGAACTGATGATGGATACTCGCCGTCCACTCGTGGCATGCAGTTTCGAGTGAGAAGCAATGCAAGGAGGCTGATCACCAATCCACCATCCTCAAGACGAAGCGACTTGCATGCAGGCGCAGCGTGATGTGGATCGTCTCTTTTATTTTAGCGGCCACTCCTCGTGATGCGAAGCGTCGAGCGCCCTTTGAGATCAGGCATTCAGACCTGCTGCAAATGCCGAACTTGAATCGCTGCATGCGTGGGTATTTAAAGGATTGCGTTGGCACTTGCTCCCTGCTTGCCAGATGCAGTAGAGCACATTCACCCCCCCCCCCCCCCATGTCCAACAATGCAGAAACAGTTGCTGTGAATCAGCTGTTCATCGACAAGGAGAAGCAGAAGGTGCTGTTCGCAGAATCGGACAAGGAGTTCGTGGACGTGCTCTTCAGCTTCCTCACGCTGCCTCTTGGCTCGATCGTTCGCCTTCTCGGCAAGCAATCTGGAGTAGGTTGCCCAGATGAGGTGTACAAGAGTGTCTCCTGCTTCTACAAGTATCGTGTTTTCCCTGCTGGACAAGTTTGGGCTACATGAAGAATCCAATGTTGAGGAGAAGATCCTTGAGCTTAATTCCAACAAGGTCAGTCCCTCCACTTAGATTATACAGAATGCACTTCATCAGTTTTGGTTTAATTTTGTTGAAGGACCTTCATTGCTGTTTACTTCCACTACCATCATGTTTTTTTTCAATTTTCAGATAATTAGCTTGCTTAAGAGAGCATTGATATCTCAGCAAACTTTAACCGGACTATTTTTTGATGTTGCAATTACTCCGGATGCTCTAAATCTAGATCAACTCCCTGATAACTTCCTTAAACAACCGAAACAAGCCGAACACAGGTTCAACGCCATCAAGATTAAACTCATTCAGATTAAACTCATTCAGACAAAGGACGATGCTTCAGTGCTGTACGCGGAGGCTGGGCAAGATTTTATTGATCTTATCTTTAGCCTCCTTAGCATTCCACTTGGATCCGTAATCATGGCTTATGGTCAGTGGTCGCCAAATGGACGCATTGACAATCTTTACAGAAGTATAGCGGGGAGAGGATACATAAAAGAAGAATCCCAAGACTTACTGTTATCCCCAAAGTTGGCGCCCTACTTTGGTTGCAGCATCACTGTACTTCAGGTTAAAGAATTAGATGCAAGAATGTTGAAGGTCAAGTGCTATACTTGCCTTCGGGCACTCAGACATACTTGTCACTGCAAGCCCCCTTGGGGCGTAAATCTTAGAGAGACGAACCCGAATACTAACGGCGCATATATCAAGGGAGGGCCGAGAAACTTCATAGTAACCAACAGTCTACGCATCCTTCAGTTCTCCTTGGCCAACACTCTCCAACTCCTGCGTGAAGCCAAGATTCCAAAGGAAAAGCTCGTGGAGAAAGAAATCGCTCTAGACGAAACCCAGGTACCGTTAGCTCTCTGGAACATCATATACTCCGTCCGCGTCCAGGCATCTTTATTTACAAGACGTTTCCGGCAGCAAATTTTGACTTGTTTGCAGTGCCATTTTGCTCTCTGAAACGTCGTATAAACATGACTGGATGTAGGACGTAGCAATTAGCAATAACCTGAATTCTCACATCATGAACATATCTCGCCCTGTTATGTTGTCGCTGAGTACTCTATTTTTGCTACACTGCATGCAGGTTCTGAAGCTCCTGAGGGCTGCGATCTTTACTGGGGAGGCACTCAGCTGCGCTCTCCTGCCTCGGAAGAAGAAGCGGCATCCCCACCACTACTAGAAATTGTTAGTTTGATCTCGACCCTGGATCGGTCCAACGACCGATCCGGAGTCCGTTACGCGCCCTGATCGGGGGCGCACAGCCAAGTTAATGGCATGTGGGCCCCCGTCGCATAGCACCAAATAAAAGCAAGAGGTGGGGGCCGGGGCACACAACACGAGGTTCACCGTGTTGCCTGTAACCCCACCCAAAAACCCTAGCCTAATCCGATCTAGTGGTGGCGTTGAAGCGACGAGAAGCGCCGCCGTCTTCGCACTGCATCACCGCCGCAAGCGCTTCCTCGTCCTTGATTCCGGCTCGGTTTCTTCTTCGCTATGGCAAACAACAACGAATCCGGTTCGTCGACCGGAGGTACGACACATTCAATCTCTCTCTCTCCCTCTCTCTGTTTCACTCTCAGTAAGTCCCAAATACTATCTTGTTTGGCTAATCACCGAGCCATCTAGCACTTAGTCGATCACTAAGAGCCATCAATGGTATCAGTAGGCCTAACTAAGTGTAGTTAGGCTCGGATAAGTACATTGAACGGCAATTAGAAGGAGGGGATTTAGTATCAACTCGAAAAGAAAGCAAGGACAGAAAGATAGAGCCCCTTTCGGGGTGAAAGAAGACAAGCACCCCGAGCCAAACCCGCAAACCCTAACCCTAACCCTAGCTCACAACAGAAAGGGGCGGTAAAAGGGAAACTTACCTGTTCCTCCCTTGGGCCGTCCGCCGTCAACGCGCCCGGGACGCCGGCGCCTTGACCAGATCCCGCGAGCTCTCCTGCCTCGCGTGGACGGAGGCCGTGCGAGCCGTTGACCCGGCATGGGCCGCTCGCCGCGCTGTAGATCTGGGCGCCACGGTGAAGCCGCTCGACGGCGGCGCGCTCACCTTGCGGTGGCCGCGCGCGCCGGCGAGGGGACTCGCCGTGGCGCCGCTCGCTCCGAGCCGCCGGCCATCGCCTCGCTCTCGCTCGCGTGGGTGAAAGAAGGAGACGCCGGGGGAGCGAAGAGAGAATGAGCTAGGGTTTCGGGAGAACGGCTCGCGAGGGGGTTTTGATCCACCGAGATCAACGCGCGACCGTCGATCGTGATCGGACGATCGCGGTCGTCCCGCGCGGGTGTGGGCCACTTTTGGCCCAGGCGGGGCACAGCTTTCCTGGCCCAGGCCCAGGTTGCGGCCTGGTGCGCGGGTCAGCGCCCCGCACGCGCGGTTGACCGCGTTGGGCTGGGCCGCACTGGGCCGTGATGGGCCAAATGAACAGCATTTTTCGTTAAGTAATTTTTCAGAATCCTTTTAGACAATTCTTGTATGGTTTTATCTCTATTTTATTTCTCACCAACGTGATAAATTCTATAGAGAGATAGTAAGTTAGAAAGTTTTTGAAAGTGAGTATAGTTTAATTTTTCCGCTGCAAATTTCATTAAGTTCTATCCTTTAATTATTTTAGAACCAACGAGATATTATAATTAAAGGAGTCAGTTTTATGTTTTCCTCCGTTATAATATTGTTATTTTCTGACCAACGTTGATAATAGCAGTATTATAATTTTTCATTAAGTTTCCATGCATTTGTTCTGATTCTGCCCAACGATGATTTAGAATTAATGCAGCCAGTCATTTGTATGTCTTAATATTGACCAACGTTGAATTGAGATATGCAATTATTGTTTTATAAAGCAGTTCTCACTTTTCTTGATTTAAATTTCAGGATCTAATGCAATGACTTTCATTAATGCTATACCGCCGTTGGATGGTTTCAACTACGGGATATGGGCACAGAAGCTAGAAGTGGCTCTCGCACTGTCAGATATTGACTTAGCTATCACCCCACCGTGTCCCGTTGGTCTCGAGGAACTGGTGAGGGACCCGGATAAGAGCTCTGCCGCTTGACAAGCTCGCCAGAGAGAACATGCAAATGTTCAAATGAAGTATGATCTTGAGAGAGCAAAATGAAACTCTTCCAACAGAAAGTGCTTGATGGTCATCAAGAGTTCCATTATAGACAGTATCAGGGGAGCAATCCCAGATTGCGCCACCGCAGTTGAGTACTTGAAGAAAGTTGAGAGTCAATTTGTTGGCTCTTCAAAAGCTTATGCGCAAACTCTGATTCAGAGGTTAGTAAATGACAAGTACAATGGCGGTGGTGTGAGAGAGAGCAAATACTGAAGATGAGCAACATGGCATCTAAGCTCAAACCTATGGACATGGAGCTTCCTCATGCTTTCGTTGTCCATTTGGTTCTGGCTTCTCTGCCAAAAGAGTTTGAAACCTTCGTTGTTAATTACAACATCAGCCCAGAGACATGGGACCTAGAGAAGCTCATCGCGATGTGCGTGCAAGAAGAGAAAAGACTTAAAGCCTCGCATGGTGACACGCTCAACTATGTTAGGCACAACAAAAGAAACAACTCTTCTGATAAATACACGAGGCCACAAGGGAAACCTCAGTTCAAACGGGGTTCCTCTTCTTCTTCTTTTTCGACTCACCCTGGCAAGGGTGCAAAGAAAGATCAACCGCACATTGAGAAAGATCAATGCATGTGGTGTCACAAGACAGGACACTACAAGAAAGATTGCCCAGACTTTCTAAAGCATTTAATTAAGAAAGGTGAGGATGTTATCACATTTATAGATGAGATCCTGTACGTAAGTTATTCTAAATCTACTTGGTGGATTGACTCAGGTGCAACTGTTCATGTTGCTAATTCCTTGCAGGGTATAAGTACAAGGACGATGTTACAAAGAGGGGATAGATGGCTGAAAGTTGCCAATGGAGTTAGAGCCGACGTTGAAGCAGTTTGTCAACTCACGTTAGAATTAAAGAACGGCTTTAGACTCCAGTTGCATAATATTGTTTATGTACCCTCTTCGTCTAGAAACTTAATTTCAGTATCATGCTTGGCAGATGATGGTTATGATTGCCATTTTGGCAAAGAACAATGTGAGATTATATTTAATAGTCAGTGTGTTGGTCTTGCCATCCGACAAGACAAACTTTATATGTTGACTATGCATGATACTGTGAATTCTGTTAGCAATACTACGAGTATTGAACGAACGACTAACGATGCAAGCAATAAGCGCAAACGATGCGATAACGCAAATTCAGCGAAATTATGGCACTGTCGTTTAGGCCATATTTCGAGGGGGATAATTGAGAGATTAATTAAAGAAAATATTCTCCATCTGTTAGATTTTTCAGATGAAGAACATTGCATCGATTGCGTTAAAGGAAAGTACGTTAAGAAAATAAAGAAAGGAGCTAAATACAGTTCAGGGGTTTTGGAGATAGTGCACACAAATATCTGTGGTCCATTTCCCATAAAGTCTGTAGACGGTTACGATTCGTTTATAACGTTTACAGATGATTTTTCGCGTTATGGCTATATTTATCCAATTAAAGAAAGATCAGAAGCGTTGGATAAATTCAAGATTTTTAAGGCTGAAGTTAGAAAATCAGCAAAATCTTAAGATAAAAGTAGTAAAATCTGACCGTGGAGGTGAGTACTACGGTCGACACACCCCGTATAGCCAAATTCCTGGACCTTTTGCAAGGTTTCTACACGAAAATGGAATATTAGCTCAGTACTCTACACCGGGCGAGCCTCAGCAAAATGGAGTCGCTGAAAGACGTAACCGTACCTTGATGGATATGGTAAGAAGTATGTTAAGCTACTCCACGTTACCGATTAATTTATAGATGGAGGCGTTAAAAACCGCTATTCATATTCTTAATCGCGTACCGAGTAAGTCGGTGCCTAAAACACCGTATGAGTTATGGACAGGGAGAAAACCCACGCTAAATTATTTACATGTATGGGGTTGTCCAGCTGAGGCGAAAGTATTTAATTCAAGTATTGGAAAGTTAGACCCTAAGACAGTGAGTTGCCATTTTATTGGCTATCCAGAAAAGTCGAAAGGTTATCGTTTCTATTGTCCTAATGGATATACAAAGTTCGCAGAAACGAGACACGCTGTCTTTTTGGAGGATTAGATGATGAGGGGGAGCATGGTAGCTCGAAAGATTGATCTTGAGGAGAAACGGGTTTTTGTACCTACTCCGATGATCCAAGATCCATTTTTCGTGTTGCCTGTTGCTGCTTCACTTACGGTGTCAGCACCTGTTGTTAGTTCTTCACCTGTTGCTGCTTCACCTACGCTGTCAGCACCTGTTGTTAGTTCTCCAGCTGCGGCGACGAGTCAGAATCAGGAACCTGTCCTTCAGGATCCGACAGAACCGATAGCCGCATATGAGGGGGAGCAACAGCAACCCCAAGTAGAAGAGGTGCCGATAGCTGGGGCACCGAGAAGGTCTCAAAGAATTAGAAAGCCCGTTATTTCGAACTATTATGAAATCTATAATAGCGAGGAAATTCAGATGGAGGGTGACCCCACTTCATTTGAAGAAGCCATGAGAAGTGTTCATTCATCTGAATGGTTGGAAGCCATGAAAGATGAAATGAAATCGATGAGTACCAACGATGTTTGGGATCTAGAAGAAATTCCTAAAAGAGCCAAAACAGTAGGCTGTAAATGGGTCTACAAGACAAAATGTGACTCCAAAGGGAATATAGAAAGATATAAAGCGCGACTTGTGGCGAAAGGTTTTGCGCAAAGAGAAGGGATAGATTATAATGAAACATTTTCTCCTGTTTCATGCAAGGATTCCTTCATGACGTTAGTGGCACATTATAATTTAGAATTACATCAGATGGATGTAAAGACGGCGTTCCTCAACGGGGAACTTTATAAGAATGTTTACATGGCACAGCCAAAAGGTTTTGTCGTGGAAGGAAAAGAAAAGATG
Organism: Panicum hallii; assembly: GCF_002211085.1. Taxonomy (NCBI): domain Eukaryota; kingdom Viridiplantae; phylum Streptophyta; class Magnoliopsida; order Poales; family Poaceae; genus Panicum; species Panicum hallii. The sequence continues at coordinate 43,151,177 of NC_038048.1, read as the reverse complement.
AGATGTCGTCTAAAAAAATCCAGTTATGGATTAAAGCAAGCCTCCAGACAGTGGTATTTGAAATTCGATGAAACCGTAAGAAAGTTTGGTTTCAAAGAAAATAAGGAGGACAACTGCATTTACGCAAAGTTTAAGAATGGAAAATTCGTTTTTCTTATTCTGTATGTGGATGATATTCTGCTTGCTAGCAGTGATATTGATCTGCTATTGGAGACAAAGAAATTCTTGTCCTCAAAGTTCGATATGAAAGATTTAGATGAAGCCTCATTCGTTTTACGAATCGAGATTCACCGAGAAAGAAGCAAGAGAGTTTTAGGATTATCGCAGAAAGCATACCTAGAAAAGGTACTAAAGAAGTACGGTATGCATACGAGTAAGCCAATACCTGCTCCTATAGTCAAGGGCGATAGTTATGGGAAATTTCAGTGTCCCAGAAATCAGTATGAAATCGATCAGATGAAAACGGTACCATATGCTTCAGCAGTCGGAAGCGTACAGTATGCTCAAGTATGTACGCGTCCTGATTTAGCATTTGTCACCGGGATACTTGGCAGATTCCAGAGTAATCCAGGGATAGAACACTGGAAAATGGTTAAGAAAGCCTTGCGTTATGTGCAAGGAACGAAAGACCTCATACTAACATGCAGGAGATTTGAATTCCTAGTAATAGAGGGTTATTCAAACTCAGACTTTGCGGGAGATAAGGATGACAGAAAATCCACGTCAGGCTATGTTTTCACTCTCGCAGGTGGAGCTATATCGTGGAAAAGCTCCAAACAGACAGTCACTGCATCATCTACGATGTATGCAGAATTCATAGCTTGTTATGAGGCATCGGGGTAGGTTAAATGGCTAAAAAAATTTATATCCGGATTAAGAGTGGTTGACAGCACAGAAAAACTACTAAAGATGTACTGCGACAATAAGCCTGCAGTATTTTACGCTCACAACAACGAGTCAAGTGGAGCTGCCAAACACATGGACATAAAGTTTTATGTTGTTAAAGAGCAAATCAAGGATCATACAATTAGTCTTGAGTATTTGAGCACAAAGAAGATGTTAGCGGATCCGCTCACAAAAGGCTTACCACCCAATGTGTTCAGAGAACACTTAGCCGGCATGGGTTTACGGGAAAGCCTATAATTTCTGGACAGTAAGGGCCCAAAAGCAAGGTTCTGTTTCAAACAGAAGAGTGTGTTGTGGCTGTTAATCCAACAGTATTAACTGTTGAGACGAGGTATGCTCAATACACTAATCTGAATGAAATCGGACGTAAGAGGTGAGTAAGTGAGTAGAGATCAAAGGGGAGAATGTTAGTTTGATCTCGACCCCGGATCGGTCCAACGACCGATCCGGAGTCCGTTACGTGCCCTGATCGAGGACGCACAGCCAAGTCAATGGCATGTGGGCCCCCGTCGCACAGCGCCAAATAAAAGCAAGAGGTGGGGGCCGGGGCACACAACACGAGGTTCACCGTGTTGCCTGTAACCCCACCGAAAAACCCTAGCCTAATCCGATCTAGTGGTGGCGTTGAAGCGACGGGAAGCGCCGCCGTCTTCGCACTGCATCACCGCCGCAAGCGCTTCCTCGTCCTTGATTCCGGCTCGGTTTCTTCTTCGCTATGGCAAACAACAACGAATCCGGTTCGTCGACCGGAGGTACGACACATTCAATCTCTCTCTCTCCCTCTCTCTATTTCACTCTCAGTAAGTCCCAAATACTATCTTGTTTGGCTAATTACCGAACCATCTAGCACTTAGTCGATCACTAATAGCCATAAGCGATTAGTACGAGCCAGTGGTGCCGTCGTCGTTGCTCCGAGGTCGGGAGACAGGAAGTGCAGTGGCATTTCTCCATCCATGTTTGCGTATTCTTGCATCTAGTAAATTTGCTTGTTGATTAACGTGTGGTCATGACGGTTCTGCGTTACTACTGAATGCAGCTACCGGAACCTACCACTGCTAAACACTGAACCATGTGTCGCCGTGTCATTATCAGAATAGCAGTAGCGAACGTAGTGCAAGACCACGCACGAGTAGTCAACTAGGCTACTAGCCTACCACTGGCGTGTGGATATCTACTCTGAATGGGAAAGTAAGGGTCTGTTCGGATCCAATGGAAAGAGAAAGGAAAAGTGTAAAACTTTTGCTCTTTTGCATTTTTTTACACTTTTGGATCCAAACACCCCAAAGTGCAAAAGGGCAAATGCTACCGTAATTTTGCTAATTATGGATTAATTAGGCTTAATAGATTCGTCTCGTCATTTAGTCCTCATCTATGTAATTAGTTTTTTAATTAAACTATATTTAATACTTCTAATTAGCGTCCAAACATCTGATGTGACAGGAGCAAAAATTTTACCATTTGCCCTTTTGCCATTTGCCCTTGATCCGAACAGCACCTAAGACTACCACCGCAGAACAATCCGAACTTGCATTATCTGCTTACTATGGAAATCACAGCAGTGACCTGAACCGAATCGCATGAGTGTTCAATGATAAATGCTTAGATCAGAGCGAACATGTACGTGCCGCAATGAATCTCGGACATGTTTGGCGGCGACGTCAGTCGTGTGAGGTGAGCGTAGGCATACGGCGAAGGCGGCGAACACCCAGAGCACACGAGTTGTCCAATTCAAACTCGCACGGCATGCAGCTCATCGGATTGTCAGACTTGTCTCGAGAGGTCATGAACGAGGCCGCGGTAGAAAACGGGAGGCCGGGGGAGTCGCCCCTCTCCGCCTGCCCAGGGGCCGGACCGCCGGAGCCGTGCGGGCGGCCGGCCGGCGCGCGCGAGTTCAACCACCGTGAAATCTGCCCCGAGCGCTTCGGTTCGGCGGCCGCTGACTTCTGGTCAAAATCTGCTGTGGGCTGTGGCGAAAGCCGAACACGCGGCGGACGGGACGGCTCAACGGCCGACAAGGCAGCCCAAATGGACAAACCATATTTATCTCCAAGGCCCATAAGTGCTTGCGGGATCTGAGTTGGGCTTTAGGTGGGCTTGCACTTATGGTGCACGATTTATATGGGCCTAAAAGTAGATGAGTTACGGCCTATTTTACGGCGGAGAAGTGAGAACATGAGAACAGAAGCCGATTACGCTTCCACTTCCCCATTAAACAAACTTCCAAGAAACATAATTCATCACCACAATAACGAATAAACACATTTTCATGATGTCATCTAAAAAAATAATAAACAAATTGTTTACTAGTCTTAAAAAAGTACCAGTAAAACGAGAAGTTTCTGACATAACTAGGCCTTGAATGCCGGACTGATCAAATTCCTTGCCCACTCAACCCAGCCTGCCTCACCACGTATTTGAGAATCACAGGTACAAGTAGCACAAGAAGAAATCATACCAGTTTATCAAGCCAAAACACCCACCCACTTACCAGTTGCCACCACCATGGCTGAGATCGAAGAGCCGACCGTCGACGTGAAGCTTTTTGTCGACAAGGACAAGAAGAAGGTGCTGTTTGCAGAGTCCGACAAGGAGTTCGTCGACGTCCTCTTCAGCTTCCTCACCTTGCCGCTCGGCACCATCGTTCGCATTCTCGGCGAACAATCTCAGATGGGGTGCCTTGACGAGGTGTACAAGAGCGTGGAGGATCTCAGCACGGACTTCTTCCAAACCAAGGCCTGCAAGGCGATGCTTCTGAAACCGCTCAACGCTGCCTCCAGCCATTGTCGATGACTAAAGATCAACGTCGATGACACCAAGCCGAGAGCTGTTTATGTCTGCAAAGACACGAGTTGCTGCGCTCACGGTGATCGCGCGTTTAGCTCGTTTCCTGCCGCTGTCTGCAGGTGCGGCAAAGCCATGCAGTACGCTGGGGACGCGCTGGAGGATGATGGTGACCTCGCTCTCGCTGGAGGGGCCCGTGAGGCAGGAGTTTTTGTGAAAGGCCTATTGAAGTTCATCATCACCGATGATCTCATAGTTGCCCCTGCTTCGACGTCTCTGATGCTCTCTCTTTTCCAAAAATTTGGAGTGCGTGATCCAGAAACTATCGAGGAGACGATTCTCCAGCTCAGTTCAGAAAAGGTTTTTGCTATTTCTCGAAGTTCCAGAACTTTGATTTCCCCTTTATACTGAGTAAAAGTAATGTGGAATTCTGTATGCGTTATGCTTCATGCTAATCGACTTATTCACTATTTTACAGATAATAAGCTTGCTCAAGAGATCACTGATATCCAAGCAGCCATTAACCGCGCTCTATTTCGACGACACGATCAGGAATGATGATGCAGACCTATATGTGCTCCCTGAACAACAAAACGATGCCGATCAGAAGCTAAACATTGCAAAGATAAAGGTTCTTCAGACGAAAAAGAACTCGCTTTTGTATGTTGAAGGCGATGCAGAGTTTATAGATCTTCTCTTTGGCTTACTGAGCATTCCACTAGGATCCATAATAAAGGCATTTGGTCAGTGGCCACCAAATGGGTGCGTTGACAACCTTTGGAAGAGCATTGATCATGGAAGTGGTGAAGGAAGCGTGAGACAAGAGTGCCAGAGCCTGCTGCTATCCCCAAAGACCGCACCCTTCTGCTCTGGCGCTGCTAAGGTGCTAGAAGTTGACGAATTGGATCCAACTTTAGATGTCAACTGCTGCTTCAAGTGCTTAAAGACTTACGGTTTTGCTGAAATCGGTCGATGTCGTCAGCAATACTACTATTGCAGTGATATGGTAAAAATCACTAAGCTTTGTGAGTTGAATCCGAAAGCACCAAAAGGTGGAAACGGAAACGGCGTAACCTATGTGAAGGGGGGTCATATGAAATTCATGGTGACCGATGACCTGCATGTCCTTCCACTCTCCTTATCAACCACTCTACAAGTTCTTTGCGATGCAAATGTTCAGACCGAGGAGCTTGAAGAGAGAGAAATCGCTCTGACGAAATTCCAGGTTTCTATTTTTGAATCTCGCAATATATATAGTGCTAGTATGACAAAACTTGCAATTTCTACTTTATTTTTTATCTGAAATAAATAACACTGCTTGGTTACTATGGGTCGTCTGAACATGTACAGGTTATGGAGATACAGAGAGCTGCCTTGATGGGTCGCGCCGCTCTGAGCACTGTGCTTCTGCCTCCCAACAGACCCAAGAAGAAGATTAAGGCAGAAACCTGAATCACCTCAGCTGTGGTGGTTCAGCCGTTCAGACGATAGTAGCAGTGTAGCACTCACTGCTTTGTTCCCAAGATTGACTGTTTTTTTCTATCATTTTTGTACTTGGAGAATAACCCGTGATATTGTGATAATATTAACTATAATCACCGTTTTTGAATCTGGAGGCTGTCAGATTGATAATTGATTTTTTTCGCTAAAATCTGTTTGATAATTAATTGCCAATGTGTCTTTCCCTTCCTCCGTGATGTGCTGAAAACCTTGGCGTTCAGACATGGAGCAATAATAAAAAACAAACTGTTTTGCTAGTCTGACATGCCATATTTTAGTGACTGGAAATAGTAAATATTAATATGTATTATAGTTTTGCCGAACAAAATACTCTCTTCGTTTGAAATTAGTAGCGTATTTCATTCGTTATGACAAGCCTTTGACTAATAATTGTTAATATACTTCATATCTTTTTAACACAAAATTAATTTATTATATTTGTTTTAAAAATAATTATATTTATCATTTTGTGTCACACACAAAAAAAAATAAAACCCTCTCAAATCATGGGGTGGAGGACACAGGAAGTGAGCCCATTGCTGCATCTCAATTGGTCCGAGACCGACAAGCTCTTTGTGGGCCTTTTAACGTGCTTGTTAAAGTTACAGCCCATTGCAGATTGCGGCCATTAAGCTTAAAGGATTTTTTTTTTGAAATGCGGTGATTACCCGCTTTACGGAGTTAGTGGAAGAACCTTAAATATGACGTGGAAAATGAAAAGTTTTTGACATAATTAGACCTTTAATGCTAGGCTGTTCGTGCTTCAGATTACACTATACCTGATCAAATTCCAGGACCATTCAGCGAGGATAGAGTCACATATTTAAGGACATCACTTATGAGAACATCACTAGAGAAACCATAGTTCATAGTAACCAAAAACAAAATTTCCTCAACCATGGCGAAGATCGAGGAACCAACAATCGACGTCATGCTGTTTGTGGACAAGGAGAAGCGCAGGGTGCTGTTCGCAGAGGCCGACGAGGACTTCGTAGATGTCCTCTTCGGCTGGCTGACACTGCCTTTAGGCACCATTGTTCGCCTTATGAACAAGCAATCTCAGATGGGATGCCTTGATCAGGTTTACAGCAGTGTTGAGGATCTCAGCACCGACTACTTCCAAACCAAGGCCTGCAAGGGGATGCTTCTTGCACCACTCAACGCCGCTTCCGGCCACTGCTGTCAACTCAAGATCAACATCGATGACACCAAGAAAGGTGCACTTTATATCTGCAGAGACACAAGCTGTAGCGCTTCTGTCGGTGATTGCAGGTTTAGCTCAGTTCGTGGCGCAGTCTGCAAATGTGGCAAAGACATGCAGTACACTGGGGAATGGTCGGATAACCATGGAGAAGACGCTGCACCTGCTGGAGAAGACGCTGATTCTGGGGTTTTTGTGATCGGCTGCTTCAAGTTTATCATAACTGATGATCTCATAGTTGCGCCAGCTTCGACGTCTCTCATGATGTCTCTCTTTCAAAGATTTGGAGTAGGTGATCCAGCAACTCTTGAGAAAACGGTCATCCAACTCAATTCACAAAAGGTTTGCCTACTCGTAGCTATGTATTTGTTTTTCCCAGAGCGAACTATTCTCAAATTCGAAATTCACTTAAAACTTTTTTTATAAGACGATTCAACTTCTTACAGATAACTAGCCTGCTTGGGAGATCATTGACGTCCAAGCAATCTTTAACTGGGATTTATTTCGATACTCCTATCGATTATGATGCCGTAGACCTGTTTGTGCTCTCTGAGAAATTGTACCCTGACCGACAAAATGATGCCGATCAAAAGCTAAGCAATGTGAAGATAAGAGTTCTTCAGACAAGAAACAGCTCGCTGTTGTATGCCGAAGCTTCTGACGATTTCGTCGATCTTCTATTTGGCTGGTTAAGCATCCCGTTAGGATCTATGATCAAAACATATTGTCATCGCTCACTAAAAGGATGCGTTGATAATCTCTACTGGAGCATATATGGAAGTGCTAAAGGATATGTAAGACCAGAGTGTCAGAGCTTGCTACTAGACCCAAAAGCAGTGCCCTTTTCTGGTTGCCGAACCACCAAGATCCTACAAGTTGAAGAGTTGGCTCCAAGTAAGCTACAAATCAAAGGCTGTGTCAAGTGCTTCAAGACCGGTGGTTTTGCTGGCCTTGGCCGATGTTTGGAGCAAACTCCTGTTTATAGTCGTAACTTTGGCAGGATCCAGTACTATGCGTATACCTATTGCAAGAACAGTGTAAAATCCACTAACCTTCATGAGTCGAATCCAAAATTGCCAAATGGGGGAAGTGAAAAAGGCGAAGCATACGTGAAGGGAGGATCTATTAAATTCATGGTGACTGATGGGCTGAATATCCTTCCTCTTTCCATGTCAAGCACTCTACAAGCAGTTCGTGCAGCGCAGATCCAGCCAGGAAATCTCCTGGAGAATGAAGTCACTCTCACAAACTTCCAGGTATTGTTCTTCCAAAACAAAAGGAGTAAAAGACCAGGCATATTTGTGTTTGGAAGTTTTTTAAAATCTTAACTTTCCTTTTTGTATAGTGCCCTCTTGTCCAGTTGACTTGACCCACGTGTTCCTAATGTTTGTACAGATCATGGAGCTACTGAGAGCTGCGCTGGTGAGTCGCAACGCTCTCAGCTCTGTGCTTCTGCCTCCCAAGAAGAGGAAGCTAGAAGCCTAGATGATCTCAACCCCGAACTATACTATCAGTCACTACATTGCTCCCAAGATTATGCCTAATTTAATATTTCCCCGCTTATGATTGTACATGTAACAACTGTATAAATAATGTCCCCTTGTTGAACTGAAGTTCTCCTGACTGGTGATTGATGCAATCAACGTGGGTTTATTGGTACACTTTCCATTTCTAAAGTATGTGTTCTTTGTAGGAAATCTCATACTCTAAAATAAGTACAAAATAGTGAGGATGAAAAATGCCTGCATACCCTAATTAATTTGTTTAGTTGGTTTTGATAAACGGGCTAGATTATGGATCCCCGAAACCATTTATATATAGTCTGTATACACTTATTTTAGAACGGAGAGAGTATACACTTGACTAACTCAGCACCCCGGGAGGCTTGTTCGGCTTCTAATGAGCTCATGATTCGTGATGAGTACCAAAGTTAATATGTGGATCCCATTTAAATTGGACTAAAATCTACACATGCATACTTTTTTAGGATAAATTTTGAACTCTAAAACAACGCATATTTTGAGATAGAGGATGACCGCACTTATAACTCGACACTGTCTTCGAAACTATAATTTGACTTGCAATTTCTCCATAGTGTTCATAGCAGTAAACCACAATCATAATGCCAGTCTCAGTGTATAGTTTTATAGCACAATTATCAAGACTGAAAACTAGGTAACTGTGCCAACTGAGTTTTATAGAGATGAAACTTCTCTTTTATCCTATAAAACTCCCTCCTTCAGTCTTCTCGCCATGTCAACAAAATTGATGACATGGTATAAAATTTAATGTCATGAAACTCTTCGTGAAATTCTTATTGAGACTGGCCTAAGATTCTCCAAAAGTGAATCCAATGATATAATTTTCATATAACAGAATTTTTTTTATCACGTGAGATAAATTATTAGTTTGACTCTCGAAATGCGTGCACACCTTATAAAATGAAATGGTGGCAGTAGTGCAAATGATAGTTGAACAAAACAAATAAACACACAAGATATGTTATGGATAAACATTGTTGAACACTAAAGTTCTTCCTTCCTAAAATAATAATTAATCTTCCACGTTCTATCACCCCATAAAACAACAGCAAGGATGCGTTTTTTTTTTAAAAAAAAGGCACTCCAAGAACGCGATTCACTCTAAAAAAAATTAGAAAAGGAGTTCACAGTGAACCATGGTAAAGAAACCTTACAGATTCCATTAAAGAAAGCCTTTAAACTCAACTCTTCATGTGGAAAACGAGGAGTTCTTGACATAACTAGCCCTTCAATTTCTTAGTGCGAATTCCCAAGGGACAATTTGCCGATTCACATTACTCTGGCTGATCAAATTCGTTGCCACTCACTGCGGTTTGTATGAGGACGTATTTAAGAATCACAGATACAAGTAGCACTAGAAGAAATCATACCAGTTCAGAAATATTGAGTACACATACTGACTTACGATCCATGTTCTTGCAGATAACAAGCTTGCTGAAGAGATCATTGACGTCAAAGCAACCTTTAACGGAGCACTGTTTCAATGTTCCTATCGCACACGATGATGCAAGCCTAGATACTCTCACTCGGAACTTGTACCCTGATCAACAAAACGAGGCTGAGGAAAGGCTAGGAATTTTGAAGATAAGGGTTCTTCAGATGAAAAACAACTCCACTCTGTTGTATGCTGAAGTTGGTGAGGATTTCGTTGATTCTCTCTTTGGCTTATTAAGCATTCCGCTGGGATCCATAATGAAGTCAATTTGGTCAGTGCTCATCGAAAGGGTGTCTCAATAATCTCTACAGGAGCTTAGATGGGAGTGCTAAAGAATTCATGAGATCGGAATGCCAGAGCCTCTTACTAGCCCCAAAGTTGCCAACCCTTCTTTGGTTGTTGCGCTTCTAAGATCCTTCAAGGTGGACGAATTAGCTCCAAGAGAACTGAGAATCGCTGCCTGCTTTACGTGCTTGAAGAACGAAGGTTTTTCAGATTTTCAACGTTGTCATAGAAGTACTTGGTGTAGGGCTTACAAACACATAGAACCTGATTGCCAAAATAGGGTGAAGTCCATTACGCTTTGTGAGGCGAATCCAAAAGTACCAAATGATGGAAGTGAAATTGGTGAAGCATATGTGAAAGTGGGACACACGAAATTCGTGGTCACTGATGACTTGCATGTTCTTCCACACTCCTTGTCATCCACACTCCAGATTGTTACTGAAGCCAAGATTCAGACGGAAAAGCTTGTGGAGAAAGAAATCACGCTCACCAAATCTCAGGTATCTAGTGCAGCTACAGAACTCGCCAGTAATTTTTTAGTACAAAATCGCAGTGTTTTTGTGCTAGACTACTCACTTGATCTGTGTGATCCTGATACTTGGAACAGGTTATGGAGCTACAACGAGCTGTTCTTACGCATGGCAACGCTCTCAGCTCCGTGCTTCTGCTTCCCAAGAAGAAGAAGAATCTGAATTATCTCATGTGTTAGCCGTCGCTGTTTTCCTCAAGAATGTCCCTCTATTCCTATATTTATGTGCTGCAGAAGTGATCCGATGATACCAAAATTGAAGTTCAAATTATGTTCCTTTAGCTTAAGCTTTTCTCTATCCATGATTTATCACAGATGATAAACGGCAAAAATGGGGTAAACCTGCCTCATATTTTATTTTTTATTTGCCCCCGATTTCTGCTCTCTCGTCTCACCAATCCGTGTGTATTATATTCCGTCAAATCAAAAGGAAAAGGAAAGGAAAGAAATCAGCGTGGTATACTGGTATTAGCGTTACTCGTTACCGACCTTCGCTGGGCCATGTAATCCTCGGTGAGACCACGCAGCTTTAGGCCCATGAAGTTACAACGGCCCAGTTGACGCACGTCACTAACGGGTCGGATTTTCAGCGATAGTAGAAGCCCCCCCATGGACCTTGGACTTGGACCGGACCCAAAGGAAAGACGCGAGGTGGTGGGGCCCAGTAGCGGCGTGCCCAACACGTCGCCACGCCGTCTCGATGGCACGGCCGCGCCGCGTGCTCCGCTCCTTCTACATAGACCCTGCCCACTGGACACGGCCGTTCCATTTCCCGTTTCCCGATTCAAGTCAGCGGTTTAGGGTTCGAGATCTCCGGCATCGCGTCGCAGCAGCCATGGCGGTGAGTCCTTCCTTTCCTTGCTCCTATTCACTACCGTTCTCTTTTGCGAGTCTCTGTGCGCTGTGCCATTTCTGATCCGGGGGCATTAAGTCGCCGGTTTTTGAATTCGTTCTCGGAGCCAGAGATAGGGGTTTGTACTTTGGGCGGGTTTTTGATTTGCGTGGATTACGCTCTGGTGCTCCGCATCTGCGAAAGCTGCCTTAGCAAAGAGAAGGGGAAGCTATTAGCAAGAACGGAAATGGGGGGAACTAGAGCATCTGTGGAACTGGGTAGCATTGAAACGTGGGGTGGTGTTGGTAATAATCAAATCTCGTCCCATTTCAGTCGGCATTGTACCTCACAGATGAATTTGCAATTACTGTGGCAATTAATCTGCTCTCTGATAATCCTAGACTGCTGTCAGGGTGCTAGTCCTGGAAACTAAGGAGGAGGAGGAGGAGGAGGGGGGGGGGGGGGGGCGTTTGGGAGTTATGAATACCTCTCGTGATGATTTGAAGTGCTTGGTTAATATCTACTAGCGTGTAACATATGTTTAGTTAATATCTTGAGCCTATTTCTCTGTTTGTGTCCACCTGCTTAGTTGCTTATGCTCTAGGATTTTGGGGGAAATGTGTTGACTCCCATTTCAATACCTTTTCTCAATGCAACAAAGAAAACTCCCTCACGTGAATACTGAATAGGCTTCACACCTGTATGATTATCACTTGTATATCCTAAAATGGGTCTAGCCTTTTAAGCAAAGCTGCCAAAAGGCTCCAATTTTAGGCAATACAGCATTTATATTTAATTTATTATATACATCGTGTCATTTGGTAAGTGCGGTAGGTGAAGTTTAATGCATGTGGCAAAAAGAATAATCAATGATATATTGCTTCCCTCGCGCATGAGAAATGTTAACAAATTTATCTGCATGTTACTTAACATTTGTCTTTTTCTGTAGATGTTAAATCGGTTTACACTTTCAACCTCAAAACCTATTAATGAAGCATTTTTTTTTCTTATTTTAGCCATGGAAATAAATACCTGTATCAGCAACGAAATCAGAAGAGTGGGCATGCTTGATAACATGCAGTGTTGTATCTGACTATTTTTAGCCATTTCATATAAACAAGCCGTGGTCAATGCTGCCAAAAAGTGTTTAAAATTATATCAAAAAGATCGAAACAAGCCTCAATACCTAGTTGCTCATAAATATTCTCGAGAAAAATGCCTTAACTGCGTCATGTGTCAGTTGTAGCCAACTGGAAGAAAATTATTTGTTATGAAGGTTTTTCTATGCATGAAGCAAAGTCCCATGTTGATGTTCTTGTTATTTGAAGAAGTTCATACTTATGTCTGGATGCCATGATGTGTTAACTTAATGTATCTGCACTAATGTTTAACTGATTTCTCCATTTTGTTTTCTTATTCTAAATTCTAAAGAAATTTCTGTTGGGGTATCCTATTTGCTTATTTGGTATGGCGCTATACATACACAATACTGATGATTATATGTTCCTTTTCTGCCATTTACTTTTTTTAGGCAAGCATGTTTAGTACCGTCAAGGTGAGCAATGTGTCCCTGAAAGCAGCACAGCGTGATATAAAGGAATTCTTTTCCTTTTCTGGTGACATTGTTCATGTTGAAATGCAGAGGTTAGTACCATATCTATGATGCCTATTTTCACTCTGTTCTATGAATTGCATTAACCATTTGGTGCTATGCAGTGGTGATGAGCTGTCTCAAGTTGCCTACATTACTTTTAAAGACAATCAAGGAGCTGAGACGGCAATGCTTCTCACGGTATGTCTTTTGCATTAAGGGTATGATTAACTGGTTGCATTATTATGAAAGTATGGTATACATTTGTTATCTTACTCAAAGAGATTAGCCATCTGAATAGTATCAATGTGGTTCTGTACTGTAATTCTGAAGTCCAACCAAAAAAAATTATTTGTAACTCTCTGTCATTAATTGTTTCAAGTGGTAATACCTGCGTGCCCATTGAAAGTTGCCTTTTACATAATCCATTGCTTCAACTGATTTTTAAACATTGTGTCTACCATGACCTCTTAGCTCTAGGTGAAAACTGAGCTGTCTCTGGATGACAATGAAAAAGTTGTTTAAGAATATATATCTGACATATTTTGATGTGTACTTCCATTGCTGTCACAGGGGGCTACGATAGTTGATATGGCTGTCATTGTCACGCCCGCTACTGATTATGAGCTACCTGCAGAAGTTGTAGCTGCTCTAGAGGTATGATTAGAGGCATACTATTTACTGCATGCTACTGTTATGGTTGCTGTGCAGCTTCATAAAAAAAATTCACTCCCAGCCCAAGGACACAAAACCTTCTGCCCTTCAAAAGGCCGAGGACATTGTTGGGACCATGCTGGCGAAGGGATTTATCCTTGGTAGGGATGCACTGGACAGAGCAAAGGCTCTGGATGAGAAGCATCAACTCACATCAACTGCGACTGCTAGAGTATCTTCGTTTGACAAGAGAATCGGTCTAAGTGAGAAGTTCAGTGTTGGCACTTCAGCTGTCAATGATAAAGTTAAGGAAATGGATCAGAAGTACCAAGTCTCTGAGAAGACAAAATCAGCACTGGCAGCTGCTGAACAGAGTGTCTCGACTGCTGGATCCGCCATTATGAAGAACAGATATGTCCTCACTGGTGCAGCATGGGTAACCGGCGCCTTCAGCAAGGTCACAAGTGCAGCCAACGATGTTGGTGCAAAGGCTAAGGAGAAAATAGCGGCTGAGCAGGAGCCCAAGAATGTTGAGGGTGAGTCTGCAGCACAATCCAACATCTCAGAAGGCCCGGTAACACACAGGGACTTGGATGGTGAATTCGCAAAGATACATGTCTCTGAAACCCCTGAAGATATCCCCGTCTCCACAGCAGCGACTGTCCCTGCTATTACTGATGAGGAGCCCAGCAAGGTGTCTCCCCCCACTGATGCTCCTAAAAAGCCAGAATCTGCTCAGGGATTGATTCTATGATATGATTTGCGCCCCATACATGTGTAAATAGACATGCTATGGTTGTTGAACTCATTTCTAGTGTTGTGGTTGCCATCTTTTGGTTGAAACAAACCCCTTTGAAGGTTGAAAGCTATTGGGACCTAAAAGAGTTTGCAATTTGTTACCTGATACTTTTATCAATATATCATTATTACCCTGTAGTGGGAACATGAAACATGGTGGTTGTGTTGCTATGCATGATTCTATTTCTGATGCGCTTGTTCTTTTGTTTAAGAGAGAGTATGCTTGCTATTCATGAGCGAATGGTGCTTTAACAGAAAAAAACTGTATGTGTATGTTCTTCATTAGCAGTGTTTCTGGAACCTGATTGGGTTCTGTAATTCTGTTGATTCATTAGTGTCCAGACCGTGTAGGATTTTTGCTGCGTGTTGGTAATCTATGTCATGAGTGATCATTGTTCTGCATAGGTGGAAAAAGGATAATGGCTGGAAATATTATTTAGGTCCCGTTCGGTTGCATGAGAATGGTCCGGAACTGTTCCTACTCCTTCAATAATTTGTACTAGTGTGGAACTGTTCCTGGCCTGGAATGGCCCGGAACGGGATAACCGAACGGGCCTTTAGGGAATTTGCGCTGCCATGCCACATATCATGGAAAGGTCAGGACAATTACATGCGTTTTCATACCGCTGCTGGGTACATCTGAAAAACCGGACATGTGGTCACTCGATTATTGATGTGTTCTTCCAGTTTTGACAGTTCTCACTGAATAAGGGTCCAGAATTCATAAAGGTTCGGCTCATGTAATACGCAAGGGCAAACAAAAACCAATGTTGTCAGACGATCAGAGTTCTGAACTTTTGACGGTTGTTTGCGGCAGTGCTAGCCTCGTAGCATAGGGCACCGTGTTTATGCTTCGTAGTTGAGATCAAATACACAATTGGATCTGTACTGAAAAATAAACTGAAAGACAAATATTTTTCTTGGTGCGTCACTTGTTCAGTTCTTCACAGGATCAGAGCGACTTGGCATTCTTGCTCCCAGCCTTCTCTCCAAAACTCGACATATCTGCAGACAGAAAACACAAAGACAGTACGAAGAGATCAACATGAACACACATGAAAAGAGCATGGAGAGCATTAGATGAATCGATCTAAAGGAAACACACTTACCAGTGGGAGAGGGGTCGTGGGAGCAGAGGAAGAGGAGGAGGAAGCAGAGCACGATGACGAGCGGTATGAAGTGCACGGAGCGCTCCTTCCCCGACGACCGCGGCGCCGGCGCCTTCTCGGGCTTGGCCTCCACGTCGTCGTCGTTGCCGCCGCCGCCGGCTTCCTCCGGCAGGAGCTTGGGCATCGCCGAGATGCTCAGCTGCCTCTGCATCCCGGAATCGAGGAAGGTGGCGCCAAAAGAATCGGCCTGTGCAGCAGCCAAGGAAAGCAAAGCCTCTCGGCTACCTTGGCTACGAGCCAGGGAAAGGTATATGCCCGGTGATGTGCTTGTGTGTGTACATTAATAATACACTTGATCGTGTATAAATGCTCATAAAATTGTAGTGTAATCGAAGGAATCTACGCATTTTTAATTCTTTTTTCTTCATGCTTTTCCCGTTTTCACGCATTGCCTCACGTGCCTCACTTTGCTTTTTGCTAGTACTAGCTCGCTTTGCTTCAGTTAACAACAGGCTGGTGCTTTGAGTACATGGACAGATGTTAATCTGAAGCCCGGCAATTTTCTGAAGCATCTGCTTTTGGCTGCTACCACCTCGCATTGCTTCAGTTAACAACAGGTTGGTGGTGCTTTTGGGTGCATGGGCAGATGTTGATCTGAAGCCCCCCTTCCGGGCTTTCATTTTCTGAAGCAAAGACTATCAGGAAACCCAAGTTCTAACCACTAACTTGTACAGTAATGGCCCAATTGGCCAAGTACTACTGAATTGTTCAGAGATAGCCGTTCCTGTTCTGCAGCGGTGGCCAGGATCCAGCGCCGTTTCCAACGTGCGAGCACCTTGAACCTGGGATAAGCTAAGCCGTAACACGACCCTTGGAGTGCAGCAGGCAATTCTAATCAAGCCATCAGGAGCATGTGTGCTGTCTGCTGCGTGCAGCAGTGCAGGCGAAAGCCACAGCAGGGCAACTCTATCTCTGTGCGTGAGGATGCTACGTGGTGGCGACGTGGAGGGAGAAGCCGCCGCTGCGTAAACCAAATGCATGCGTCGTGCTCTAGCTATCATCAGCTTGCTTGCTGCAACTCCATTTGACCGGCCGGGATCACAAGTCGCGAGCTCATAAAGAACGCTTCGCGCGCGCGGCATCAGTTCGCGTGCCCGGACGCCGGAGGCGGCGGCTGGCCACAGACGTCTCCGTCGCCGTCGGCGGCTGTCAAGAGATGGACGCCCGGGGGTCGCGCTGATTCCTCACGTGCCCAGTATTCGCGCTGGTTCGTGACGCTCGGTTATTACGTGGCTGATTGCTGAAAGTGATCGTGCTACGGCGACCTTTGCCGACTCAGGCACCGCGCTTCTTCATCTTTGACCCGTGTGTTCACACGTCCATGCTAGAGGAAGAGGAAACGCAAAAGTAGTCGAGCAGACAGACCATCAGGAGAATTTCTACAATTGCAAGAAGGAACTGCATGTCGAAATGATGCCTTGGCCGTACACACCTACCCATACGGATTATCCGTAGCCCTGGGCTCTACGACGGGTGGCAAATTCGCTTTATACGTTTCCTTATTCCCGATCAACAAGCTTACAAGCCCAATATAGGCTCAGTCCAACAAAGATCTTAGATCTGCTGGAGAGTGGGCTTTTAATCCAGCCCACAAGTACGTCCTGAATGTCATATTCTTATTAAGAAAATATCAAATATATTCTCTCTCTAAAAAATAATAATTTAAACGAAAAATGATGTTCGTGGCCCAGATAAACCTTCCTTTTCTATCTGCCACAGAAAGACTTATTTTTACCTCAAAGGAATAGAAAAACATTTTCCTCGGGAGCAAAAGTAAGGTCATGTACCTTTCAGCTGAGCTGCTTGAAGAACGGTGATGTGCAGGCAGCCAGCCACTTGTAGCGGTGACACCAAAGTTACAGTTAACGATCGGCTGATGGCAGCAGGGTGTCATGCAGGCGCCCCGTCCAACAAACTCCAGGAGGACATAAAATCTCACCAAATTCGCTAACAACGAAAGGCCCTTTAGACTAGTTTATTACGATCCAGCCGATCAAGTCCAAAGGCTCCCCTACCTAATCTCAACTGAAAACTACGGCTACTGCCACTTACCTGTTGAAAATCAAGGGCCACCGGCGCCTATTATACTTGCTCCAGAGCTTTCACAATTTACCACCCTCGTCATTATTTTCTTTTGATCTCGGAGCGATTGCCAATCATCATGAACATGGAGTCTATGGCACTGATTGGCACGATCACCATCGTCGATCATGCCGAGGTTGAAGATGAATTCAGGTCGTTGTCGATGTAGTAAAACCCAGGAGATACTGAATTTCTTACCTACTTAGCCCTGCTGCAATAGTATATTTTACTGTTTTACCGACGAATCTGGGCAACTACTTTTCTCAGGTTTGGCTTGGGGGTCAAACACTCTAACTTGATTAGGCGAGTTTCAATTCAGTCTTTGAGTTCGATGGACCAGTACACTCCTCCTGTCGGCACAAACAGGCTAGACCTTGCGTAATCGAAGATGCTGCCTTTTTTCTTCCATCATGAAAGAAACATGATCTGACAATGTATTCACCCGCTGTCACTTGACATTTGACAAGATCGTGCTGAATCATTCAGGCATAGGCCAGTAGTACTTGAGTATGTAACTAGCACAACCAAACAATTACCGTTCAAACCTCACCGGTGACCAGTAGTCGTCGGCGAGAATCTTGCGCAGCAATGCTCCCTCCATTATATTGCTGGTCCATTTCTTCCTCCGCCATGGTGGAAACGATCGTCGAGCTCGTCGACTGACGTACGCAGTAGACGAGCGAGGAAGGTAGCTGCTACACTGCAGATAATAAAGCTCAACAACCTGAAGAAATCGACGTGTGTATGATTGTGCGGGGGATCAACGAGTGGGGAGATGGCCGTGCTGCTAGTTGCGTAGCCAGTGAGAGACCAAAGTCGCAAAGCTAGCTACTATGGAGATCGATCGCGGTGACGTGCGACGGCGAGCTTGCGACGACGTGCGCGTACGCCCGCCGCGCCGTTGCGCGTCAACGTGCGGCGATGGGGACGGCGAACGGCCGGCGACCGGAGGAATCTTTCCGACAGGTCGTCAGCGTCCGCTGTAAAGCACTCGGGGATCTTTCACACTCGCATCGGTTCACCGCTCTGCTGAATCCGTCTGAAGTTCTGAAATTCTGATGCGCCAGTTGCAACCGTTCCGAATTCCCGGAGCCAATGGGCCGGAAGAGTGTCTCTGCAAACATTGCGGAGGCACTCATTGGGCGATGAATCATAGACAAATAAGACATACAAAAATGTTGGTGGAGAAGTGCACATCGGCGTCGGTAGACGAAGACAAGCTGTGCTGATCATCGCACCGGTTGATATCTTGAAAAGCAGGTAATAGATTCGTCAACTAAGCGTGACATTTGTATTGGTACGCTTTAGATATTAAAAAACAACTAGTCAGGATTCAGAATTTTGTATCTACTGGTTGATGATTGTTGTATGGTCGAACGTGTTATTTTTTTGAAAAAGAGATAATATAGCTTTTGTCAACTAAAGTGTCACATTTCTAACGAGAAAGATAATTGATCCTTTTTTTCTTTAACTATTTGAACGTTCACATAGTCAAAAGGTGAAATAAAAAGGGAAGGAGTAGCTATGTTGTACTTGATGTTTTTAGCAATAGATGTTTTGCTTATTTTGTGGTGTCCTTTACAGATCTTTTAAAAGAGAGAGAGAGCCATAACAATAAACAATAGCTAGTCCAATCTTCAATGGAAGAGAAGTAATATGGAGTGCAACATATCATCGGTTCGAACTTGCTAATCAGAATAAAGCGGTACATAGAATTAAGGGTGGCAACGCTTGAAATTTATCAACTTACATTGTAAAATATTTTCATAATACAATTATAACGTTAACTATAATTGTCCTTGTTTCATAACACTGGATGCAAATATTCATAAAAACTCATATTTAAATACAATTTGTGCCGGTTTAAATAATGGAAAATTAGTTCACGTTTCTATGTCCTCTTGAGACATACAACCACATGTTTCTTATTACAGCGTCTTAACACTAAAGGTAAAAGAAAAACATAGAGCCAGCATATGCTTGACCGCAGATCCTGTGATTAAACCATCATCCATTCTTGACGGACATTTCCATAGCCACAATCTTCAATCTTGACGTGTCTTTCGGAAATCCTAACTTTGTTGCAATCTCCAACATTGCAGCCATTTCTTTCCTCTGAAAATTGCCTGCAAACGGTGCCTATGCAGAACCACCATCATCATCAAGCTGAACCCAAAAACGGTAGGATGGAACGAGGCGCAAGCAACGGGGCTATATGTCCTCTCACTAGATTTATTTGCTCCGTTGAGAGGAAAAGGAATAGACGAGTCTTATTTTTGTTGCTCCAAACTTCTTATTCTGGATGCTCCTATTTGATGCTTCGCAGTTTATTTCTCGTGGCGAGGATCGATCCCTTGAAGCTTAATCAACCATGAATGACCGGCTGATCGCATCCG
Source organism: Panicum hallii (assembly GCF_002211085.1). NCBI lineage: Eukaryota > Viridiplantae > Streptophyta > Magnoliopsida > Poales > Poaceae > Panicum > Panicum hallii. The sequence goes on along the minus strand of NC_038048.1, from coordinate 43,131,477 downwards.
CCGATCGGGCAAGCCATCAGAGCCATGTTCACTACGTGACTGACAGGTACCAAAAGTTCAGATAAGGAAAGTGGACTTGGATCGCAGCGAAAGGGGCCGTGGCCGGACACTTGGACAGCGACGCGGCGAGCCGGCGACGGCGTGACCGGCGCCTCACCGCGAGCGCCGACGAGCAGTACAATTCCAACTCGTACTCTGAACGGCTAGCTCTGTCCGTCCAAGGAGTGAGATCCTATGGTCCAATTTTCCCGACGCCAGCAATGCATCCCTGCTGGACTGGTGGTGCCATGTGTGAGGCCCGGGGGAAGAACTCGGGTCAGACCGACGCTGACATTGTGGGGGCTGGCCGTGCAGCGTGTCAGCTCCAGGCGTTTTGGACGCACCGATGATCTGATCTGTGTGGCGCGCCACAGCCCGGCTGCCGCTCCCCGTTCAATCCACGACCATGATGCGGTCATGCAGCGGGCCGGGGCACGAGATGAGACCGTGATCCTGACCGGTCGGCGACGTGCGCGCGTACGCCCCGCAGCGAACGGGCGCCGCCGCCGCGCCGGTCACCGGAAAGCGCGGCGCAGCCAATTAATTCGATCAGGCAGGCGCGCGCGCGCGGCGCCAAACTAGGGGTCTCGCCCGGTCGCCCGCCGGGACACCGCCACACAGCAGCAGGCCAGCACACGTGTCGGAGGCGGCGGCGCACCTGAGGCTGAGGCCGCCGTGGTGCGCTCGTACGTTTCCGTGCGACCGCGAGCGCATTGCCCCCCCCGGCCCCGCCGAGTCAAACGAATGATGTGGGGATCAGCCGCGGATCGCCTCCCCAACTGCCGCGCCGCGGGCACTCGCGTCCGCGGATTCACACGGGCGGGCGGACGCCGCAGAAAAGACCATCACTTTTGCCGTCCTTCCTCTCGCGTGCGCGCGGGCGTGGCCACGGGGCAATGCCCCCGGTCCAAAAGGTCGCGTCCCGGCCCCCGGCGCTGCATGCTTCATCAATTCTACCGGCACCGGACGAAAGGCATGGCCGGGCCGGACCTCCGCGACGGCGACGAACGCCTCATGCTGGAATGCCGAGCGGGAACCGGCCATTTAATATGACGCCAGCTACGTGCCGCATGCCTTTTGTCTCGAGTGTGCGCAACGTTTTGCTCAGCTGCTAAAAGGGCTCGCAAAGGCGGTTCCGAACCTGAAGGCTGCTTTGGCCGGACATGCGCGTGCACGCTGATGCGCGCGGGGGAGTCAAGGAAAGGGGACGGGTGCTTGTTTACGATCGGTGTGCGGGCGACCACTTGGCACCAACCACTCCACTGCGCTGCTACTGTGGTGGCCGATGCTGACTCCTGTAGCTAGCTGCTGGCCTGGGCGTCTCCATTTCTTTTGGCTTCCCTATTATGAGAGCGGCAGCAGCAGCAGCATTCGGTCTACTGTGCAAGCTGGGGTCATGGTCCTGTTTGGCACAGCTTGTGAACCAGCTTCTCATCAATTTTAAACTGTGGGCTGCCCAAACGCTGGGCTTCTGCACCGCTTCCCCCGGCAGCGCTTACCTACCTCCTTCACAAAACGCGCGTCGGTGAGCAGCAGGAACGGTCCAGCTTCTGCGGCATCCGCCCCACGCGCCGGCCTCCGCCTCCGCCCCCCGCCCCCGGCGCCTCCGCCTTCGCCCCCCGCCCTCCGCCCCCGGCGCCTCCACCTCCGCCCTCCGCCCCCGGCCTCTGCCCCCGCCCCCGCGCCTGCCTCCGCTCCCAGCGCCTGCCCCCGCCCCCGCGCCCTGCGTCGGCCTCTGCCTCTTAATTGTATGATTAATTATATCATTATCTTATTTAAGAGTAATTTATGATTAATTTTATGATATATTAATTGTTAATAATTTATGAACAAGTTTCAGCTGTGCCAAACAGAGCCTGTGACCAGCTGCTTAACCAGCTGCTTCTCTGGCCAGCTAGCCACCAGCTGGCTTCTGAATAAGTTTCAGCTGTGCCAAACAGGGCCATTGTACAGCAGGAAATGCAGCGCGCACGTGGTCCGCTTGGTACACGCGGCATGTGTTGTGTACTGAACACCATATGCTTCCATACAGTACTTTGTTTAAGGAGATACTAAATCGGTTCGCGTTATTCATGCGGTGTGTTTCCTTTGTCTTTTCTTTTGGATCAGCCGCAGTTGTTGGGTCGTCATTGAGCGACTCCTCCATTTTGCAGTACAATTATGAGCTCATGCCTCGCTATAACCAGAGAACTAAACATGAAAATCCATTGCATTGGTTGCCTTAGAGCTAAACAATCACTCCCTCCGTTCTTGAATAATGACATCTAAGACAAGCTAACTATGCTTTATTTTAAACTAACTAGCCGGGTCCGCCCCTGCATATATTGCCATACATGTGCCTCTAAGATGTGGCTAACAATTTGTTCGCCGCGCCTTAGGTAAGATTTTCTTAAAGATACTTGCCTATAACACAAGACACATGTAGTTAAAAATTATGGCAAGCTACAATTACTGCAGCAGAAAAAATGAATGCCTGCCTGAAAGATTAAGGCGCGTCTAATGTTGAAGTCTGATGTTGCTACACCATCCAAGCACATGCACGAAACATCTCTCCATCCCTCACTAGCTTTTTACTGTTGAGTCTGATGTTGCTACACCTCCCGTAACTATCCATTCTCCCTCGCTCGGTCATCGTGCTGCCCGTCTATTACTATTTTTGAAAAGTGGCTTGTTATATACGGTAAACCTCAAACCCGGATAACCTCGCTACTGATGATCCACGGCATGATGGAGGGTGAGGACCGTCCGGGGCACGGATCTTAACGGCCGGATACGATCATACAGTAAGCACGGGGTACGTACACTGATGCAGCAAAACCGTTACTAAATACTCACACCGTGACGTGTAGCTCCAATTCATGTAGCTAGCTAGCACCTAGCACTCTAGGTCTCTAGCAGTGGCAGCCTCTTGCTTCCGTGCCCAACTGTGAATTGTGGCGCTGCCTGCAGGTGCTGTCCCTCTCATCTTTTCTCACGCGATCGCTGTTCGGTCTAACATGTCACCGATTGATGAGGTTAGCTAGCATGTCATTCAAATCTAGGTAGAAGAGATCAGCATGCAGAGTGCTTAGCAGCAGGTCAAGAAACCTTAATTGTTAAAGCCTTGGCTTCGACATTCTTTTCTATTCGCTTCTAGCCTTCTACACCCGTACCCAGCGACACACACGATCATACGAGTCCAAATACGACAACGTGCGCCATCTAGTAGTGGTTTCCACGGCGAGAGAAAAAAGCACGTCGTCAAGGGTTAGGTGCAGGGAAGGTAAAACGGCAACAAATGTTTGGTTACCCTAACTGAGACTTCCCCGCCAGTGGCTGCCACACATGCATGCAAGAATCTGCAGCCTCTCCCGGGTGATGGATCGAAAGGGACGCCTGGTTGTTGAAGGGGGCGCCGGTTTAGTCTTCACCGAAAACATTTCTAAATTTCTCTCTTGGCAATCACCGGAGATGGATGCAACATTATTCTTGGTCGATGAAGGAACTGCGTGTTCTAGTTGTTGCCTGCAATTTGCAGCCGGAGAAGATGCACGCGTCGATCACAACTCGCAGCTACTCTACTGTAATATCTTTCTTTTATATATATGTAAATATATGTAGTGGTCGATCTCAAGACTGATGAACAGCTTCAGTTCTTTGTTAATGGTTGTGTCGGTTTAGCAGTGTTGTCGGACTCGCTACAGGAATCCAGATCCCAACAAAAAAAAAATGTGATCCTCATCGTCTCTTATTTGCTCTTGGAAACACCTTTTCTTTTGGCAAGCTTTCAGGCATGTGCACTGTGTGCGGTTACTTTTTTAAATGGAGAAAGCAGGCAGTTGATTTCGAATTCCAGATGTGAGGTTTATTGTGACTTGGTAGTGGTACATACACTACTCGTATATAGTACGTACTATTTACTTGTTGACACGATGCATAAGATAAACATCCTTGCTTCACACCTATCGATCAACCAAACAGTTTAAGGCGGCGACGTGGCACCGGCGGCTGACCGGCCGTTCATCTGTACGCAGCTACGTAGTTGGCTAGCTGGTCAATTCGGCAGCTAACCAAGCTTACACGAGAATCCGCTTTCCCGAAAACGCTTGCGCTTTGCGGTAAGAACTCCCAGCTCCGAAGTGATCAGCTGTTCCCGGATGCCAACACGCATTGATTGGCCGGGGTTACCTGACTGTGTCCACTCACAAATCGGGATGGATGGACAGATAAGTGAGGTTGAACGCCAATCTGTCCTTGGTACCTGACCATGTCTATTCAGGAAGACACGCACGATTGAACTCCGTAGGCCGAGGCGTGCTCTTGTGGGTTAGAATGAACAGGCGCAGCATATTGCGTGTTAAGGCTGGTAATCAAGTGATAGGCTCGGGAAGTTTAAATTTTTAATTCAGAGAATCAGCTTACCTGTTGCTGTTTGATCAACGGCGAGAGGATCCGTACAGAAGGAAGGCAGTGATATTCTTTTTATATTCTTGCTTTAATTTGAACAGTGAGAGAGTAGTAGGTAGTAGCTACGTCTTGGAAGGCAGGGACCTTGATACGAGGACATTATCTTGAAAGCAAATATAAGAATATGAGTATGTTTTTAAAATGCTTCGTTGACAAGAAAAAGAATGCATAAACAGTAAGCATCTACATACGTTTTTTTTCCCACAACTTGTCAATTTCTATGGCGCTGTTGATACCAACATCTTAACTATGGGGAAATAATCAAGCAATGTCACTGGTACGTACCAAATGCCAGCATTTTTGCAATTTGTGTGAGCTTATTGAGATAATATAAAACTTCCAAATTTGACAATAATGCAACAGTTCAACGACAACTATATGATTAGCGCATTCAAGGCCTTATCTGTCGATGGAATCTGCGCAAAGGACAGCTCGAAGATAGCAGCAGCAGGTGGCGGAAAATAAAGGAAAAATGCTCTGAACGCGTCCAAATTAGCTGTGGACCACATTCAAATCCGTCCGTACACATCAGGAACTCCCCATTTTCAATGAGTGAGCTAGTACAAAACGCTTAATCCAAACCGATCATTTAAACTATCTGTTACCCGGTTGCAATCCACCTTTTAATTTCTCCTATTTTGGTATGAATCCGAACGAGTCGGACCTAACCCTAAATTACCCTATTTGCAAGCTAGGAAGACCCTGTCCTAAGCAAAGTGCCCAACTTGCTCTCTGCCGCACTACCATCCGTGCTGATTTCGACGAATCGGAAAAAAGGAGCGGCATTTCGCCGTCACTGTCGCGCTTAATCTCCTTTCTAGCTCTGCTTTTCTCCCTGATCGCCCTCCGTAACCCCCAGCGTCTGATGCAACCGTGCCGCCATTGTCCAACTGGCGCCGCACCAAGCAACCGCACATGTCGAGCCGCGGCGGACGCCACCGCGGCGCCCGCGCGGCCACCTCAGGCACCCAGATGGGCAAGCAGGGGCCCCGCCGGGATCACACGAGGCCCCACGCGCGATCGCGGCCCCCCGTGCGCGCGACGTCGTCGGCACGCCGGCCCCGCGGAAATCAACGGCCGCGCGACGCGAACCGCCACGGCGAACGAAGTACGGGCCCCTCCACCCCTTTTTTTGTTGGGAATTCGCCGGAGGAAGCGCGGAGGAGAGAGGGGGGCACAGGTGGAGCCAGGGCTCCCGTCGTGGCGGGCTGACAAGTGACGCGGGGGTTTGGTGAGGGGAGTCTGCGCGGTGGGGGCGAGCGCGACACCGCCGCGGCCTGTGTCCAAGGCGTCGCGCGCTGTCGGCGTCGTGCACGTCAAAGAGGGAGCGACCCGCGCGCACCCGCCATCTCGCGGCCGCGGGGGGGCGTGTATATATACGCCTGGCCCTGCCACTGTCCCGGCTGCAGCTCTGCACAGGCCCTGGACACAAGAGATCGAGGCTCCGTCGTCGCAGCAATAGCATCGAACTAGAGAGCTAGCCGTCGAGGCCGCGACCGATCCATCGGCCGGTCACGCGGAGCAGGAGCTTGAGGCTCGAGGTGGTGGTGCGCGCGCAGCTCGCAGCTGGACCTTGTCGGAAGAACGATGGGGAAGGGCCGGGCACCGTGCTGCGCCAAGGTGGGGCTCAACAAGGGCTCCTGGACGCCGGAGGAGGACATGCGCCTCATCGCCTACATTCAGAAGTACGGCCACGCCAACTGGCGCGCCCTGCCCAAGCAAGCAGGTATGCAACCGAGCCCCGGCCCATCGGCGGCCAGACGCGAGCAGCAGTCCTCTTCGGTTGTCTGCACTGGACATCCATGCATGGGAGTTCTAATAAATGGTGGTTCTTGAATTGCAACAGGTTTGCTGCGGTGCGGGAAGAGCTGCCGGCTGCGGTGGATCAACTACCTCCGGCCGGACCTCAAGCGCGGCAACTTCACCGCCGAGGAGGAGGAGACCATCATCAAGCTCCACGGCATGCTCGGCAACAAGTACGGCGCAGCTCGTTGCTTGGAGAATTCCGTTCTCGAGTCCATGGATGAAGCCGGGACTGATAGGAGTTCGCTCGGATTTGTGTCCAGGTGGTCCAAGATCGCGGCGTGCCTGCCGGGCCGGACGGACAACGAGATCAAGAACGTCTGGAACACGCACCTGAAGAAGCGGGTGTCGCCGGCCGGGGAGGAGCGCGGCGCCGGCTCCAAGAAGAAGAAGAAGAAGGCCGCTGGCGCCGGGGAGCCAGCGGCCCCGTCGCCGTCGCCGTCCTCGTCCACCACGACGGCGACGACCAACTGCTCCAGCGGCGACTCCGGCGAGCAGCAGAGCGACGCGAGCAAGGTGCCCGACGAGCTGGGCCTGGAGGAGCTCGAGATGATCCCCATGCTCGACGACCCGGCCTTCGACTTCGACATGCTGGTGGACGCCGCGCCGGAGCCGTACTGCCCGGCCGCGTCCGTGTCCGTGCCCACGTCGCCCTGCGCCTCGTCCACGTCCCCGCCGGCGCCCGCCCGGCCCGGCGTGGACGAGCTCCTCGACCTGCCGGAGATCGACATCGACCACGAGCTGTGGAGCATCATCGACGGCGACGGCGGCGGCGCCTGCACCGTCGTCTCCGCCGCCGGAACGCCGGCGCCGTGCCAGAGCAATGCAACAGAGCCGAACGCCGCCAGCACGACCAGCCAGGGGGCGGAGTGGTGGTTGGAGGACCTGGAGAAGGAGCTGGGCCTGTGGGGCCCCATCGAGGACTACCAGTACCCGGTGGGCCCACAGGGTCCGATCGCCCACCCGGGCACACTCCCTGCCATGGTGGACGACCCGGTGTCCTGCTACTTCCAAGCGGGCCCCGCCCCGGCCACGCTCCAGCAGGACCCCGCATACTCTGCTGTGGTTACAAGTAGTAACCAGCTGGGTTTCTGAGATAATTCTATCTCATCGTCCGTTTCTGATTCTTAGATAGAAAATCCTCAGCCTGATCGTACGGCTACGATTGGTACAAGCATAATACACTGTATAATTGTACAAGTCCATGGCTCAAGACGAGCACAAACTCAACACGAATACGTCGATGGAAATGAATCATCACCGTCGTGTGTATTAAAAAGGAGATCAGTTAGGCTAGTATGCACATACAAAAGATACTATTTCTGGGCAGGCAGGCAGTGTTGGGCAGTGCAGTCAGAGATTCACAAAGGAGTCAAGATTGCCGGTACTCACTGAGTTAGCCTGAAATGTAACCTACCTGCAATACTCTGAAGTACTGATGATGAGCAGCATGTTATCTAGTGCTTCAGTCTTGCTCCCAACACTGAATCGTGTGCATGGCGTCGGTGTGATGCAAGTGCTGGTATCACCCATCGAGTCCCTGCTACCCTTTTTTTTTATCCGATCCAATCGTTTGGGCTTTAGACTAGGCGCACGCAACGGAGCTCAAGTTGTGGCCGTGTCGTGCCTTTTTGACATTGTGATGTAGCCTTTTTGCGTATTTCGTCGCCTCCTTTTCTCATTCGTCGCTGCTAGCTGCTCGTGTTTTTTCTACTCGATGCGCCTTGGGTCATGTTCACACTACTCCAGGCCATGCCTATGCCTTAGCTTTGGCCGAGCAGGTTGCATGATTGAGGTCATCCTCGAATGAACAGATGATGAGGAAGTAGGTTACCTAACAAACAAAGCCAAGAGGGGGTATGTGTACATGTGTAGCGTTTTCAAGCACGCGGGAGAAAGGTTATGAATACAAAAGGTGGTCTATTACTGGAGGCTTCGATTTGGACGAAGTACGTAAAGATCGCCACTAACCGACGATTTAACGCACACGTGTCCTGGGCCACCCGATCAAGATCACACGGTCCTGACGTTTAGCCAAGGACAAAGTTTTGGCGCAAGCGGAGACGACAAAACCATTAGCGAACGAGCTCGTTCGAAGATGAGATACACATGACAAACAATGCAGAACTGTAGAAGTCCGTGATGGGCCTTAAGCGCCCCCACAAAACGAAACAGGCCCATAGGAGATTCATGAGCCATCCACCATCCAGTTGGAAACATAGATTTAGTACCGTACTGTTAGCGGAGAGAGGAGGGAGGGGGAGGAGAGGATACAAAAGGTCCGTTTGGTTGCCTGCCGACGGCGCCACACCGCGTCTAAGGTGCGGCGGCCGATGCGGCGCGAGATGTGTGGCGTGGCGCGGCGTCCGAGACAGGCAACCAAACACGTCTAAAATATGGGGCAAAGGTACCTTGAACCATACTTAACTGGACGGGGCCGGTCAATGGCCGATCAAGAAGGGTCATGGCCTAAGTTAGTGGTCTTCATTGCACTTGGGAGGAGCACTGGTTTACCATCTCCTTAAGCAGGAGAGTGGACGTTATAATTTATGAAAGAGGGGGCCCTAAAAACTAATTTTAAATTATCTATTACATTTTGAGGGTTTTATTTTATCTTATTTACCATGAGGATTAAACTCTACGATGTGCACAAAAAATTCAAAATTTATAATTTTTTATTTATAAAATAATGACAAATTATAGGCATGCCTATTAGTGATAAAAATGCTATATAGATCCTTATTGCACATATTGATTTTATAGCCATTGATGATATGTTATAAGAGAAATTGGAAATATAACTCTAAAGACCTTTTCATACCATATAAGACTGTGTTATCGCCGTATTTTGACCGGACCAGAAGTGGGCCATGGAGCAAGATGGGCTTAGAAGGCAGTCGTGACAAAGTTTGCAAATTGGGCCCCGTGCGGAAGATGGAGGTCATAAGACCGTGTAAATTAGGAATAAGCAGTTAAGATTCGTGTCGTGTTAGGTTAGGGTTAGTTAAAGAGAACAAGTCCGCGGACTATAAATATATACCATGAATAACCAAGAAAAAGAATCAATCATCATCAACTCTCGGCGTATCGCCTCCCCTATTCTAGGGTTTTCATCGGGTAAGTGCCATGCGACCCCGATCACGCTCTGCGTGATCGGGGTAGCGTCACCCTTGCTCGTTCGTTTATGCGTTGCTCGTGCTGAAGCCTTGTAGATGGCGAGTAGCGTTGTTTATCCTGGCATGCGTTGAGTAATCTTTTCCTTTTATGCTTTAATCGTGCTTTATATGTTGCTCTCGCATGTTTGATCGTCGTGTCCGTTCATGGATACGATGGTTTTGTCTTGTTTCGTAGTTATCAGTAGATCCAATCTGTTATGGCTGGTTTCTATTTATTTAGAAGTTTGGTTCGATATGTGCATGATTAGGCCTTGCAAACGAGTTGAATGATCCGATGGTATGCTTTGTATCGGCTTATCGCTTGGATAGAGGTTGTTTCGGGGATTGGCTTTCAGTTGTTCCCTTGCTCTCTGTTTAGATTGTTTTGTCGATGCTTTTGTATATTTGTTAGGCTCAATTACGTGTAGGATGTTCCGGTCATGCAGTGAGAGCTTAGTCGTCGTAGATTGGATTAGATTGTTATTTATGAAGCAAGTTTTATTTGGACATATATATATGTATATATCCCTATGTTGCCCGTTCCAAAGATCCGATCCGGTATTGACACAATCGGCTCTTCATAGCCAATACCGGGGAGGAGGTGATGAGCCGATCACGGCTCGGACTAATCTTTACACATGTCTGTGCACGCAGGAGTTTGACACGTCACACCTTCCTGATCGGGTGTAGGATCAGGTAGCACGCCTAGCGATTCTCAGCCAGGGCGCGCGCCAGATCACTGGGCCGTTGACCGAGGGACCGGGGCCCACCAGCCGTCCCGGAAGCCTCCCGGCTCCTCGTGTTGCCTGTCGCTGCCCGCCGGCGGGTTTTGACCGACAACACATTCTGGCACGCCCGGTGGGACCTTCTTCATCGACTTCGTCATCGTCATCGGCATCATCTCCATCGACTCCGTCGTCTTCGTCGACTCCGTTAGTGGTGATCAACAAGATGGCAAGGGAAGATCCGATCTCTTACGAGGAGCTCTCTGCTGAACATAAGCAGAGGTACGACAAAATCAAGACTCAGTTTGAAGCCGATCTCATCGGCTCTTTCGAAAGGACTCGCAACCACGGTATCAGGTGGAGAGGTTTTTCACCTGAGGGTGCTCTTGATGGAGTGGATCTGTCTACCCCGTCTGAGGACCGTACCAGAGCTTTGCGGCAGGAGGTGAATTATGCAGTGGCTCATTCGTTGCACCGGCATTCTGAAAGTCTGGTTAATACTTTTGAGCGTGTAGCTTTACGGGTGGTCCAAGAAATAATGAAGCATCAATATTCTCCGACTGGGCCTGCTCTGGGAAGCCATAAGGGAGAGTTGCCATTCCAGACCAGACCTCCTTTGCCTTATGCGCTTGCAGCGGCGGAATCACATGGTGCTCCAGCTTACGTGGTTTACAAAGTAGGAGGTGATCCCACAGACCACCAGTTCTTCAATGAGCCACCCAAGGAAATCCCACATGGTTATATGTGTGCATACATTCCGGATAGCAATAACTCAATGCATCTCTCACAGAAAGTAGCTGGAGGGGTTCCTGGAGCTGACGCGGATAAACAAGCTTGGCTAGCAACTTATGCCACAGGGCCGAGTCATGACAGTGTACACTCGGCCCCCGGGTTACAAACGGCGGAGCAAATTGGTGCCATCCTAAGGGATCAGTTTGGCATTTTGCCGAAAAGGAGAGCGATCGGCTATACAAAGCCGTATCCAAGCGATTATGACCTAATTCCATTGCCACCCAAGTATCGGCTTCCTGAGTTTACCAAATTCAGTGGGGCAGAAGGTTCTAGTTCTATCGAACATGTGAGCCGATATTTGGCACAGTTAGGCATGATTTCTGTATCGGATCCGTTACGAGTAAGGTTCTTCTCACAATCGCTTACGGGATCGGCCTTCGGGTGGTATACGTCATTGGGTCCTGACTCCATCCGTACATGGAAGCAGTTGGAAGAACAATTTCATATTCAGTATCATTCAGAAGCTGCAGAAGCAGGTATTGCCGATCTGGCGCAGATGCGACAGAAGCGTGGAGAAACCGTGGCAGAATTTATTCGACGCTTCAGGGAAATGAAGAACAGGTGTTATTCAACGCGGATCTCAGAAAAGGAAGCTGTGGAATTGGCGTCTCTAGGGTTATCGAAGCCGATTAGAGATCTGGCTTTTCAATTGGAATTCACTTCATTGGCACATCTCGTCCAGAAGTTGACGACGCACGAGCAGCGTCACCCTGAGCTGTATCAAGAAAAGTTCAAGCGCCAAGTAGCGCTAGCTGATACTGAAGAGGCCGATGACTCCGGAGAAGAAGCGGAAGTATCGGCTGCAGAGTGGGCTCGTGGTGCAAATCCTGTATCATGCAAGTGGATAAAACCAACAGGACCGGCAAAGGGGTTTGATTTTGATGTGAGCAAAGTGGAACAAATTTTTGACTTATTGTTAAAAGAAAAGCAGTTGAAGTTTCCAGAAGGATACAAACCCCCTACGGCGCAGGAATTGAAAGGAAGATCATATTGCAAATGGCATGATTCTTTTACCCACAGCACAAGCGATTGTAAGGAACTCCGTCGGCAGATCCAATCGGCTATTGAACAGGGCCGATTGATTCTGGGCCAGACCGCCATGAAAGTCGACACTCACCTGTTCCCTGGTGTCAATATGGTGGAAAGTAACGATCGGATGGCAAGGCGACAGCTGGACTTCGCACTGGGTATCAACATGGCGGGGGTGGCATCACGCCGCCAGACCAAAGATGGAGAGGCTGATTCGAGCAATCGGCCCCAAAATGAAAAGGATGATTATGTTACAGAAAGGCAAGTAAGGTACGTAAGGAATCAACGGCCAACTTCTTCTAATCTTCTCAGGAAGTACGAGTACCAGTACCAGCAGCGCCTCCACCGGGAATCTGAGGAAGAGGAGTATGAGCGCCGGACCGGGAAGCGTTTGAGGAAGCACGAAGAAGCCCGCGATCATTGGCACTGCCCGTTCTTCAGGTACTGTTGGGATTCAGGTATGAGCCGATTGCCTACAATCAGGGATTGCCCAGAGTGTGGACCAGGGAGACCAGAACCAAGGGATTCGGTTTTCCAGCGGATAGGACCTGCCCCAATCCGGCAAGTGCGGGTTCGGTCACCACGAAAGGAAGACGAAGAAGAAGACAGGTATCATCGTCCTCGTTGGTGCCCCGATGGACTTAGTCGTTCCCAGAAGCGCAGGGTTCAGCGGCTGCGTAGCTTGGAGGAGGCCGAAGCCAAGTACATCGAAACTTTAAGGAAGGCGCGACCGGATTTGGCAGAACAAGTTCATTATGTGCAGAAAAAGGAGTCGCGCCCGCCCAGGAAGGAATGGCGGCCCAAGTCAACAAAAGCCGACAAGAAGGTATCGGCTGATGCACATATGGTTTTTGTGCTTCCTGCAGAGTTCCACGCGAGGCCCCAGGAGGAGCCGTCGGTAGCCCAACTCGATTTGGGACCTCGGCTGGTGATATTCGAGAAGCCGCAAGCTAAGAATTACAAACACTTGAAGGCCTTATATCTTAAGGGGTTTATCAATGGTCAGCCCGTGAATAAGATGTTGGTGGATACGGGAGCAGCGGTCAACATTATGCCGTACTCAGTCCTGCGCCGTTTGGGGCGATCCACTGCAGACTTGATCAAGACCAATGTCACCCTAAGTGATTTTAATGGGCAGACTTCAGAAGCCCAAGGTGTCCTCAGTGTGGATCTCACCATTGGAAACAAAACCGTCCCGACTTCGTTCTTCGTCGTCAACAGCAAGAGCACCTACAATGTTTTACTTGGCAGGGATTGGATCCACACCAACTGTTGCATCCCTTCCACGATGCATCAATGTTTGATCCAATGGGATGGAGACGAGGTGGAAGTGGTCCAGGCAGACGACTCGATCGAAATTTCACATGCTGCCATGAGCATTTGGGATGCGGAAGACCAAGAGCCGATTTCAGGAATAAGCCTAGAAGGGTGTGATCGCATCGAGGCTACAAAAAACGGAGTAAGGCTGGTCTTATCCACCGGCCTCACAGAGTAAAAGAGCAGGGAGCGACATGTTGTAGCAGAGCCATAAAGGCCGATTCTTGCAATCGGCCCCGAAAAATCGAAGTTGTAAAAACAAATGTGTTACGTAGTCATTATGAAATGGCCAGCATTGGCAGCCGGCCTTGTTCTTTTTACAAAAACTTGGAAAAATAATGGGATGTGTGGAACGGCCGACCTTAACGATCGGCCGAGTTTTTTTATGCTGTGTCCTTTCTTCATCTGCAATGTTGATCTAACGGAAGAAGAAGGGAAGTTAAGATATGGTTTCACATCGGCTGATGAACTTGAGGAAGTAGATATCGGTCCTGGGGATAAGCCACGACCAACCTTCATAAGTAGGAAGTTACACCCGTCACTACGAGAGCCGATGATAGCTTTGCTGAAGGGGTATGCCGATTGCTTCGCCTGGGATTACACAGAGATGCCTGGACTAGATAGGAGTATAGTAGAGCATCGGCTTCCCCTTAAAAGTGGTTTTCGACCGTTCCAGCAGCGGGCACGGCAGATGAAAGCCGAAGTCCTGGTCGAAGTAAAGAAAGAAGTAGAAAAGATGCTGGAAGCCGGATTTATCAGGACTTGCAGGTACGCTGAATGGATCTCGAGCGTCGTGCCCGTACAAAAGAAAGATGGCCGATGGAGGGTGTGCGTGGACTTCAGGGATCTTAATAGGGCCACTCCAAAGGATGAATACCCGATGCCCATTGCAGAGACATTGATCAATGCTGCCGCCGGTCACAAGATTTTGAGTTTCATGGATGGTAATGCAGGATATAATCAAATCTTCATAGCCCCTGAAGATATACACAAAACTGCGTTCAGAGTGCCTGGAGCGGTGGGTTTGTTCGAGTACGTGGTTATGACTTTCGGTTTGAAGAATGCTGGTGCTACGTATCAGCGGGCTATGAACCATATCTTCCATGATCTGATCGGCAATCTAGTAGAAATTTATATCGACGACGTCATGGTAAAGTCAGCATCGGTCGAGGGACATCTAGACGACCTGCGGCGGGTTCTGGAACGAACTAGAAAGTTCGGGCTCAGGATGAACCCAAAGAAATGCACTTTTGGTGTGTCGGCTGGGCAGTTCCTGGGATTTCTGGTTCATGAAAGAGGAATAGAAATTGGCCTAAAAAGTCAGGAAGCCGTACGCACCATGGTGCCACCCACCACCAAGAAAGAGCTCCAGCAGCTCATTGGTAAGATTAACTTTGTCAGGAGGTTTATCTCTAATTTGTCTGGACGGATTGAGCCTTTTTATGGAGTCAGTCAAGACTAGAACCACTGACGAGTTCCGCTGGGGGGCGGACCAGCAACGGGCATTCGAAGAAATCAAGGAATATTTGTCGAAATCGCCTGTGCTGGTGCCACCACAACAGGATAGACCATTCTATATATATTTATCAATGGGCAACATTTCTATTGCTTCAGTAGTGGTACAATTGTATGATGGCAAAGAGAAGGTGGTCTTTTATATCAGCAGAAGGTTGTTGGATGCAGAAACAAGGTACCCCGACATGGAAAAACTTTGCTTATGTTTATTTTTTACGTGCACCAAGCTTCGCCATATCCTGCTATCGGCTGAAGTAGTCGTCATCTGCAAATCAGATGTCATAAAACACATGCTGTCGGCTCCTGTTTTGAAAGGCCGATTGGGAAAGTGGATGTTCGCGTTATCAGAATTTGATATCCGATATCAACCTGCAAAAGCGGTTAAAGGGCAGGCGTTAGCGGATCTCATTGCTGAGAGGGTTAACACCAGCATTGCAGCACTTTCTATACGAGCCTGGGCTATGTACTTCGACGGATCAGTTTGTGGAGATGGATGCGGCATCGGCGTCTTACTGGTATCGCCTCGGGGGGCAACGTATTCTTTCTCGATCAGGTTACCTGTCGCCTGTACCAACAATCTTGCAGAATATGAGGCGGTATGAAAAGGTATGGAATTGCTTCTAGAGGCCGGAGCCGAAGCAGTGGAAGTTTTCGGGGATTCAAAATTGGTGATTTCCCAGCTTACAGAAGAATGCAGGTGCGAAAGCGAGCTGCTGTTCCCAATGTGGGTCCAATGCCAGGAATTAATAGCGCAGTTCAGGTACATTAATTTTTATTGGATACTTAGAGCTCAGAATGCCGAAGCCAATGATCTAGCACAGCTGGCTTCAGGGTACAAAGCCGATGGGTCAGTTCATCAGGCGTATTTCCTGGACCAGGGAGATTGGAGAGCCGATATCTTCAATTATTTGAAGGATTCGGCTCGGGGGCACCCAAGAGGATACGATACAAAGCTATGAAATATGTTCTCATAGGGGATGATATGTTCTACAGGACCTTGGAGGGGCTACTGCTTAAGTGTTTGGGGCCAGTTGAATCCAATCGGCTCCTGCATGAAGTTCATGAAGGAACGTGTGGGACCCATCAGTCGGCCCACAAGATGAAATGGCTAATTAGGCGATCAGGATACTACTGGCCCACCATGCTTGAAGATTGTTTTAAATATTATAAAGGATGTCAGGCATGTCAGAGGTTCGGAAAGATCCAGATGGTGCCAGCGTCCGTTATGAATCCCATTATTAAACCATGGCCGTTCAGAGGCTGGGGTATGGACATGATCGGCAAAATTAATCCTCCATCTAGCAAGGGTTATCAGTTCATTCTAGCTATCACAGATTATTTTACCAAATGGGTGGAAGCGGTTCCGATGAAGTCGGTGGCATCCAGGGATGTTATTCAGTTTGTCAAAGAGCACGTTATTCACAGATTCGGAATTCCACAGACTATTACAACAGATGGTGGCTCGGTTTTCATTTCAGAAGAATTGAAGAAGTTTGCTGCTGATATGGGAATCAAGCTGATTAGATCGTCTCCATATTATGCTCAGGCAAATGAACAGGCCGAAGCGTCCAACCAGAGTCTTATCAAGTTGATCAAAAGGAAGATTGATGAATACCCTAGACGTTGGCACGAGGTCTTGTCAGAACCACTTTGGGCATACCGCATATCATGTCACGGGGTGACAAAAACTTCTCCTTACCACTTGGTTTACGGGCAGGAGGCCGTGTTACCATGGGAGGTTATGGCCGGATCGAGGCGTGTGGAATTCCAGAATGACTTATCCGCTGAAGAGTATGCTACTCTGATGAGCGATAATGTGGAAGATCTCACGGAACTCAGTCTATGGTCACTAGAGAAGATCAAGGAGAATAAGGCTAAAGTGGCCCGTGCATATAATAAAAAGGTTAAGCCAAAGGAGTTTCAAGTGGGAGACTTGGTTTGGGAAGCAGTATTACCATTGGGAACTAAAGACGCGGCCTATGGCAAGTGGTCTCCAAATTGGCACGGGCCGTACAGGGTTGACCAGATCCTACCTGGGAACGCGTACATGCTTGAAGAATTGGACGGCGTTAAGTTCCTAGTAGCAGTCAATGGCCAACACCTTAAGAAGTACTTCCCAAGTATGTGGGCTAATGAACAATGAAGCCGATGATACCCATCAGGCCACGAGCCGATGCAACCAGCAAGCTAAGTAGGGGGGGCAGAGGCTGAGTCGACGACGATCGGCGTTGGCAATACAGGAAACGGAGAAAGACCAATAAGTATTGATCGGTTCGATCAGATTAGAACAGCCGATGCGGTGCCATTGACTTTAGAAGTGTGCTTATGGCAATCAAGCATCGCAGGTTATCAAACAGCCGATGTGCCACCATCGACTTTAGGTTCGCTACATAAAAACACCACAGGTTTACCACACAAACGCAAAGTTTATCTCGGACAGGGCTGCAGAAGGAAGGCGTCGATAGCAGCGATAGCATCAAGACGGATGCGGTCAACCTCAGCAAGCACTGCTTCGTCCTCTTCGTCTGCCCCCGGAACCACCTGTTTGTTCAAGCTATTCAGCTCGGCCAAGTCTGTCTTTAGCTCAGTGGTCAGGACTTCTGCCTCCTGCTTGGAACCCGCGATGAGATTCTTCTCCTCCTGGATGCGCTGCTTGGTGGCCTAGACCTTAGCTTCAAGGTCTTCCAGTTCTTTCTCCAAGAGGTGAAGCCGATGGGCAGTAGCAGATGTGTCGATCTTGGTGTCGAGTGCGGCCTTCTTCTTGTTGATCGACTGACACATCTCGGTGATAATGGTCCTTAAGAGTGATTGGGAACGCCGGGTCTCGATCCTGCGGCGAGCCTCTGCCACTTTCGTTTGAAAGGAAGAAAGATGTCCTGCTGGCAAGAGCTTGACCTGGAGGCTTACAGGGAGCTGGGAGCTAACCTCGTCGAGGATCTGCTTGATCGCACTGGAATCCTGAATCAAGGCGGAGATGGAACCCGACAGAAGATCCTTCACACGGAGAAGTTGATCGGCAGCGCTGGTTAGGCCTGAGGGAGAATCATCGGCCTCCAATATGGCTGACCCAATCGTGGCAGGGTCAAACGCAAGAAGCTCCGAAAGATCCAGGTTCTGAAGGAGAAGAGAGTGAGACAGGCATTACGAAAAAGACCAAATGGCTACAAAGAGAAGAATGTACCTGTCTCGAGAAGGAAGCGGCGATGGCCAATGAAGGGGCGATCGGCTCCCGGGAGGGCGTCCCTTCCGAGGAATGAGCGGTGGCGGCAGAGGCCATATGGATTGCACCTCTAGAGGGAGGAGTGGCAGCCGATGGGGCAGCAGTCGGCTTCACAGAAGCAACAGCCGATGAAATGGCGATCGGCTCCGCTGAGCGTACCTCTCGGGCAGGGGAATCAGCAATAGCTGAGGCAGGAGAGGGTCCTTCCAGACAGGAGCCGACGACCTGCAGACCTGGCGAAGCAGCTGGGGCAGCAGCCGATGCAGAAGGGCCTTCCAAGTTTGACGCACCAGGATCACGGAGGGTGATCAGGGCCATGATGGGTGCATCCACGTCCTCTGGCACCTCCGAAGACGAACCTTTCTGACACAGGGGTTCCTCCCCGCTGGAGACTTCTACAACGGCAGGCTACAAGAAAAGAGAGTGTCATTAAAAGGGATATGAACAGAAACCCGATCGCAAAGCGAGAAGAGGGGCTGAACCTGGTTGGTGACTGGAGATGGTGAATTAGGGGAAGACGGCGTGGCTTCCTTCCGGATCTTCTGACGAGAGTCTTCCTCGTCTTAGCGCAGGCCCGGGGGGCAGCAGCTTCAGAAAACCGTTTTCGCTTGGGAGTCAACTTGGCGGTGCTCGGCTGAATCTGCATCACACTCTTTGATGGAGGGGTGCGTTCCTGCCAAAAAGGACCACAGGAGCGACCGCCCGGAAGCAAAAAGGGGATCCATCCTCGTCCGTCGGCTCTGGGCCATCTTCTTGCTGCAGAAATAAGGCGAATTCAGGAGGGATCTAGCAAAAGTTTAAAGAAGGAATGTTAATCCGAAAAGGCGGTACCTCTCCATCGGGGATGTCATATTCAGGGTCGATCTGCTGTAGCATCGGACCCAGAGCCCTCCGGAAAACATGAGTTTTCCACATCGTCCACCATCCATCAAAGTCGACAGCCGAGGAGGTGAAGGTAAAGTTGGCAGGGACAGACAAGGAAAGGTCTGTGAACAGGCTATAGCACCTCTGGGCGGTCAGAGCGTCAGGGAGATCCACCCTGCTGGATGTTAGCAGGTGGAGAAGGAAGTGGGGAGGCACTTGCGCAAGGCCAAATTGCCGGGCTGCTACGACCGGCTGGTAAAACTCGTAAGCGGGTTTAAGAATCCGGTTAGAGGTGCTCATGCCGACTGGGAGAAGGCAGGGCCGGACCATGATGGAATAAAGATGCCTGGTGTCAGCATCATCGGCAATATCAGCCAAACGGAAGGTAGCCGGGTTCTCAAAGAGCTCAGAATCGGCATAAGGAAGGAAATCTGGTTATCAAGGCCTTTATAGAAAATCTTGAACCAACGGGAAGTATCTGGAGGATTCAATTTCCCACCAGGGAGACTGTATAGGGCCTGCCCGAAACTAGTGCATCTAATCTGTCTCCCACTCAGATCAGGGAAGGAATTGCCGACCAAGGAAGGAAAATCAGGGTCAGAATTGTGGAAATAAAGACGAGCCCACAACTAAATGAACCACCATGGGCCACCAGTTCTAATTTTCTTCTGGGTAAGAAGGCTGGAAGTCATCAGATGGAGATAACGGTAGAGTTCCCCCAGAAATAGTCTGCCGAGGCCAACGGGTTGACCCTTGTGTAAGCATCTAGGCCCTTAAGGTATGTTTCGGTGATTAATGACAACCATTATTGTGACTAATGAGTTTGTGCAGCCTTATAGATCATTATTGCTCATTTGGTTATATGTCAAAAGAGGCCCCCAATTTTCTTTATTCAAAAAGGCGATCTCGGCATTCAACTCTATAATATGTCAAGACTAAGGATCTTTCTAGTCCTAAGTGTCATAAGGTTGAGAAGGACACTTAGGTTAGTATAGGTTTTATAGTTTTGTAGTGATCGCACTATTAAGAGGGGTTTAGGCTTAGTAACTTGAGCATGGACATGGTCATTTGAAAATGGATGCACACAATGGTCACTCAGGTTTCTAGAAGCTCAAATAAGTGGTTCTCAACTTATATCTCAAGAATATTTGGATTTCATTCAAGACTCAAGTCAGAACAGGCAAAATCAGAAAAATCCTATTCACCGGTTTAACCGACGCTTCAAGTTTTATATACGTCGGTTAAACAAGGTCAGCAGAGTTTGACAAGTCAATTCACCGGTTCAACCGATGATATTTAAAAAGGGACGTCGGTGCAGTTGTCCAGAGACTCGGTTTTCAGTTGATCAGTGGACAGCTACACTCACCGGTTAAACCGACGCTATTTGAAATTGGACGGCGGTGCAGTTGTCCAGTGACTTGGTATTTCTGCTGATCAATGGATGATTACACTCACCGGTTAAACCGATGCAACGACGGTTAATCTGCCCAAGCTGTAACGGCTAGTTTTCAGATGTGGCAGTTTACGTTCACCGGTTAAACCGACGATGACTATTGGAGGGACGTCGGATTAACCGGCGCTACGCAGTTTTCTGGCAGCTTTTTCTCCAACGGCTCTATTCGTGTGAGCTGCTCATATATACCCCTCCAATGGGTCATTCTAGTACTTTTGACACCAGGCAACATCCAAACACTCATACTATAGTCAAGAGCCACCTTGAGCTTCAACATTTCAAACACTTGTTCATTCAATCATTCAAGAAGCAAGATTAAGGACTTGAGTAGAGAGAAGCTTGTGTGCATCCATTCTTTGTGATTGGTTCTTGCTCAAGTGAAGGCCTTAGCTTGTTACTCTTGGTGATTGGCATCACCTAGGCGATCTTGGTGATCGAGGTGATTCTCGCGGAGCTTGCCAAGGATTGTGGAAGCCCGGAGAAGAGATTTGTACGTGGCTTGATCTCCACCACACCGGGATGGTGAACGGAGACTCTTAGTGAGCGCCCTCGTCTTGGTGACTTGGGAGGTGACAATACTCTTTGTGAGTGTCACAACGTGGATTAGGGGTGTGTGCCAACACATCGATACCACGGGAAAAAATCCGGTTGTCCCTTGTCCACTTTACTTATTTCAAGCATTATCTTTCATGCAATTTGTTCATGTGCTTGATTTAGGGATCACTAGTTAGCTCTACCTTGCTAGGCTTTATCTTTTTTCATCTTAACTAGCTTGTGTAGGTTGTTTAGCTATCCGGTTGGTGAATTGGTGCCTTTCTAGTTTTGCATAGGTTAAGGTTGTTTTATCTTGTTTTAGAAATTGAAAAAGGCCCAATTCACCCCCCTCTTGGTCCATCGATCCTTTCAATTGGTATCAGAGCCTCGTTGCTCATTTGGATCATTAGGCTTCACCGCCTAGAGCTATGGCCAAGATGGGTGGTTCGCCGCCTCACTTCGAGGGCAAGAACTTTGCCTATTGGAAAGTTCGCATGGCCGCATACCTTGATGCGATTGCCCCCGAAGTGTGGTTGGCAACTAAAGTCGGATTCACCGGAGAGCCCACCCCCGACCAATTAAAATGGAATGCTAGAGCTAGAAATGCAATTTTCGAAGCTATTAGTGAGGAGGTCTTTGCTAGAGTTAATGGCATGGACCTAGCAAGTGATATTTGGAAGGAGCTCATTGAAATACATGAAGGTTCCACCAAAGTTCGTGAACAAAAATATCACTTGTTTAGAGCTAAGTATGATTCCTTCAAAATGCTAGCTCATGAAAATTGCAATGATATGTATTCTCGCTTGAATGTCATTGTCAAGGACATTAATGCACTTGAAATATCCAAAATTGACAGTGCATCCATCAACCGCAAGATCCTCATGCTACTCCCGAAGCCCAAGTATAACATCATCAATGCTATGCTTCAAAAGGAGGATCTCGCCGCAATGGAAGTTGGAGAACTTGTGGGCGAAATTCGCGCTCATGAAATGAGCATTCTTGGTATGACCGAAGAGCCAACATCAAGCAAGTCAATTGCTCTAAAGACCAAGACAAACAAATCCCGCAAGCTCAAGATGGTCAAACAAGACTCAAGCTCAAGCAATGAAGAAGATGATCACCATGAGAGCTCATCCGATGTTGAAGATGATGGAGAACTTGCTCTCATGATGAGAAAGTTCACACGCTTGAATGAGAAGATCAATAAGAAGGGCTTCAACTTTGACTCCAAGAAGGGAATGTTCCGGCCAATGGATGTCAAGAACAAGATTTGCTACAATTGTGGCGAAAAAGGACACATCCGTCCAAATTGCCCCAAGCCGGACAAAAGAAGCAAGGATAACAAGGGTAAGCATCGCCATGATTCAAGCGATGATGAAGAAGAGGAGAGGAAGAACAAAAACAAGAGATTTGGGAAGAAGAAGACCCATGACAAGAAGACCAAGCTCTTCCCAAAGAAGAAAGGGCACACCAAGAAAAGTTTCTTGGTGGAGAAACAAGAGTGGGTGACCGATGTCTCATCAAGCGAAAACTCAAGTGATGAAGAAGACATTGTCACCATCGCCCTCACCAATGAAGAACCTTCTCTACCTCCGCCTCCTATGTGCCTCATGGCAAAAGGTAACACTAAGGTATGTGAGGTAGATAGTGAAGATGACAGTGATGAAGAGCTTGATCCTAATGAATTTACTAACCTCATCAATGAGTATACATCCGTCATCAAGAGGGAAAAGGGCAAAGTTAAAGTTCTTGAGAGCACTCATGCTAAGTTAGAGCTTGCCCACTCCGACTTACTTAGTAAGTACAATGACTTGCTCAAAAAGCATAATGAGTCACTTGTACTTGCTAAGCAAGTTGAAGAGAGCCACAAAAAGCTCAAACAAGAGCATAGGGAGTTGGCTCACAAGTATCAAGAACTTGAATTTGCTTATGAAGTAATTGACCCAAGTCTTGAGAAAGTTGTTCTTGAAA
The DNA here is from genome assembly GCF_002211085.1 of Panicum hallii. Classification (NCBI taxonomy): domain Eukaryota; kingdom Viridiplantae; phylum Streptophyta; class Magnoliopsida; order Poales; family Poaceae; genus Panicum; species Panicum hallii. The sequence goes on along the minus strand of NC_038048.1, from coordinate 43,108,614 downwards.
AGGTCAATGCTTCTACCTCATGTGATGACCTACTCATTGATGCATATGCCACTAATGTTGTGCCCAAGCTTGCCTCTTCTAGGGAAAAGGAATTGATGGATCAAGTGGCAAGCCTCAAGAGTAGTGTGGAGAAACTCTCAAGGGGAGAATATATCCACAAGGAGATTCTCTTCAACAATGCCCGTGACTATGGTAAGAGAGGTCTTGGTTCATTTCCGGAGCCAAACATGGCTACAACTCCTTCTCCGGAGATCAAGACAAGCTTCATCAAGGAAGTTGGTTCATATTGCCAACATTGCCAAGTCACCGGGCACCACACTAGGGAGTGCACTTTACCATCACGTCCTCTTCCTAAATTACCCAAGAATTACTCATCAATGTTTCAAGATAATCATTTTCTCTTGAGTAAAGTGAAGGGCAAGGTGAAGGCCAAGTTTATTGGCAAAATTGCTAAGGAGTCGAAGAAGAAGCTCCCCAAGCAACTTTGGGTCCCAAAAGCTCTTGTCACACATGTGCAAGGCCCAAAGCTTGTTTGGGTTCCGAAAACTCAAAAATAAATTCTCATGTGTGTAGGTGAACTACAAAGCCGGTGGAAAACATTGGGTACTTGATAGCGGTTGCTCTCAACATATGACCGGCAATGATAGCATGTTCACCTCACTTGAAGACCCCGGCGATCATGAACATGTCACCTATGGTGATAACTCAAAGGGGAAAGTCTTAGGTTTGGGTAGAATTGCAATCTCAAAAGATTTATCCATTTCAAATGTTTTGTTTGTAGAAGCACTTAGTTTTAACCTCATTTCTATTGCACAATTGTGTGATCTTGGACTAACGTGTACCTTTGACAAGAATGGTGTTGTAGTGACTTATGAAAAAGACAAGTCATTGGTATTTACGGGGTTTAGGCATGGCAATATTTATTTGGTGGATTTCTCTTCAAAGCAAACAAGCACCATGACTTGCCTCTTCACCAAGTCGTCTCTTGGGTGGCTTTGGCATAGAAGAATTGCTCATATTGGCATGAGCAACCTCAAGAAAGCCCACAAGAGAGGGATGATCACCGGCATAAAGGACGTCACTTTTGACAAGAACAAGCTATGCAAAGCGTGTCAAGCCGGGAAGCAAGTTGCAACTCATCATCCTATCAAGACGATGTTATCTACCTCCAAGCCGCTCGAGCTACTACACATGGATCTCTTTGGTCCAACTTCATACAAGAGCATTGGTGGTAACCTCTATTGCCTAGTAATCGTTGATGATTTTTCACGTTACACTTGGGTCATGTTTCTAGGCGATAAGGGTGAAACTCCGGAAATCTTCAAGACATTTGCAAGAAAAGCTCAAAGGGAATATAATTCCCCAATCGTGAAGATTCGGAGTGACAACGGCACCGAGTTCAAAAATATGAAGATTGAAGAATGGTGCGATGAAGAAGGAGTCAAACATGAGTTTTCCGCCACCTACACGCCCCAACAAAATGGTGTGGTGGAAAGAAAGAATAAGACACTCATCACCCTAGCAAGAGCAATGTTGGATGATTATGGCACGTCCGAGAAGTTTTGGGCGGAAGCAATCAACACGGCGTGTCATGCATCCAACCGAGTGTATCCTCACCGACTCCTCAAGAAAACTCCATATGAGCTCATCACCGGGAAGAAACCAAATATATCATACTTTCGGGTCTTTGGTTGCAAATGCTTCATTTATAAGAAGAAAAGGCTCGGTAAGTTTGAAAGTAGATGTGATGAAGGTTTCTTTCTTGGTTATACATCAAACTCCAAAGCATATAGAGTATTCAATCAAACCTCCGGGTTAGTTGAAGAAACATGTGATGTGGAGTTTGATGAATCTAATGGCTCCCAAGAGGAGGTTGTTGGCTATGAGAATGTAGGGGATGAAGAGATTGAAGAAGCCTTGAAGAAGATGTCCATTGGGGATATCAAGCCGGAAGAGGTGCATGAAGGCAATGATCAAGGGGGAGGACCTTCCTCATCTACACCAAGCACCTCCACGGCACCCCTAGTGGATGAAGATCAAGATAAAGTTGATCCACTACCTCAAGAAAATGTGTCAACGCCAACACCCCAAGTCCAAGAACAAGAAGACCAAAATGTTCCACCACAAGCACAAGTCACTCATGATCCACCCCAACAAGCATCCACGCAAATACCGCTAGTGAAGCATGGTCGCATCTCCAAGGATCATCCAATTGGTCAAATCATTGGTAGTCCTTCCAAAGGAGTAAGAACTCGTTCTAAGCATGCTTCATTTTGCGAACATCACTCGTTTGTTTCTTGTATTGAACCCACTAGCATAGAGGAAGCACTTGAGGACTCGGATTGGGTGATGGCCATGCAAGAAGAGTTGAACAATTTCACCCGCAATGAAGTATGGGTCCTCGAAGCTCCTCCGAAAGACAAGAACATCATCGGCACAAAGTGGGTCTTTCGAAACAAGCAAGATGAACATGGGGTGGTGGTACGCAACAAAGCAAGACTTGTGGCAAAAGGGTTTTCTCAAGTCGAAGGTTTGGATTTTGGTGAAACTTTTGCTCCGGTCGCAAGACTTGAAGCTATCCGCATCCTTCTTGCTTACTCTTCACATCATAATATCAAGTTATATCAAATGGATGTGAAAAGTGCGTTCTTAAATGGCTTTATTAACGAACTTGTTTATGTTGAGCAACCTCCCGGGTTTGAAGATCCGAGGAATCCTAATCATGTTTATAGGTTGCACAAGGCACTCTATGGGCTCAAACAAGCTCCAAGGGCTTGGTATGAGAGGCTTCGTGACTTCCTAATCATGCAAGGCTTCAAGATCGGGAGGGTGGACACCACCTTGTTCACAAAAGACGTCAACGGGGATCTTTTCATTTGTCAAATATATGTTGACGATATTATCTTTGGCTCAACTAATGATTTTACTAAGCCATGAGTTTGCTACCATGATGTCTAGGGAATTCGAGATGTCCATGATTGGCGAATTGACCTTCTTCCTTGGTTTTCAAGTCAAACAAATGAAGGAAGGGACATTCATTTATCAAGAAAAATATACTAAAGATATCTTGAAGAAGTTCAAGATGGATGAATGTAAGCCAATCAAGACACCCATGGCAACCAATGGGCATCTCGACTTGGATGTGGACGGTAAACCGGTTGACCAATCCCTCTATCGCTCTATGATAGGGTCTTTGCTTTACCTTACCGCATCTAGGCCCGATATAATGTTTAGCGTGTGCTTGTGTGCCCGTTTTCAAGCTAACCCTAAGGAATCACATCTTTCGGCTGTGAATAGGATCCTTCGGTATCTCAAGCACACCCCTAGCATAGGCTTGTGGTACCCCAAAGGCGCTAGCTTAGATCTCTTGGGATGCTCGGATTCGGATTTTGCCGGAAGCCGTGTCGATCGCAAGAGTACCTCCGGGGGTTGCCATTTGCTTGGGCGTTCTCTAGTTTCTTGGTCGAGTAAGAAGCAAAATTCCGTGGCTTTGTCCACCGCGGAAGCGGAATATATAGCAGCCGGTGCATGTTGTGCCCAAATTCTATATATGAAGCAAACCCTTTTGGATTTTGGTGTGAAACTAGGAAGAATACCACTCCTTTGTGACAATGAAAGTGCCGTAAAAATTGCCAAGAATCCGGTTCAACACTCTCGCACAAAGCACATTGATATTCGCCATCACTTCTTGCGTGATCACGAAGCCAAGGGGGACATTTCCCTTCAAGGTGTGAGATCCGAGGAGCAATTGGCGGATATTTTCACAAAACCTTTAGACGAGAGTACCTTTGTTAGGCTAAGAAATGAGCTAAATGTGTTAGATGCGGCAAACGTCATGTAAGTTGCCATGTCATATAGAAAAATGCATACATATAGGACTCTTGTCTAACCATGGTAAGATAGTGATGAGCAAGGGTTTAGCTAGAGGTGGTGGTCCACTTGTTTTCCTCTAGGCTTGTAGAAAGGCTCATCATGATGAAGCTTTCCGTGGGATCAAACTTGACAAGTAGATCTTAAATTCTCGTTATGCATTTCTTGTCATATAGTTGTGCATCTCATGTTTACCTTCCTTTCGCATGTGTTTGTAATTTGCATTATCATTGCATGCGTAAAAGTCACAAAGGAGATCACTTGATGAAAATGAGACTTGTTTTACGTGCAAGATCTTAATTCTTGAGAAGTGAAAAGAGTAAAGTGTTAGGTGCGTTATTGCCTAGTGAGCAATGTCATTGTGAGTTTGAAGCTTTCCTCCTTCAATATTCCTATGACATGGCTCATACATTTTAAATTGGCGCTTTGTCTCTTTTGCGACTTAACCTTGATCTTGAAAAGAAAAACTATTTAAAGTTATTAAGCTATCCTATTTTGAGGGGTAAAGTCGCCTATGCAAGTCCATTAACTTGAGTTTAGCTGAATCTTATAAGTTCATTGGACTTAGCATAGAAAAGTGAGCTGAGAGTGGGTTTTTGGGTTCACCGGTTAAACCGACGTTCAATGGATCTATACCCATCGGTTTAACCGGCGTTACTAAGTGTCAGCCTCAGCTCAGTCATTTCAGGCGTTCAACCGGCGTATACAAAGTTTGCAGCATCGGATCAACCGATGAACAGAACACAATTCTGACCTGAAAATCAACTGTTATTTGCATCATTCAACCGACGAGTTCATTTTTCAGATCATCGGTTCAACCGGCGTACAGACACAGATTTGGCAGGGTTTCTGGTAAACTGCACCGACGCAATCAACCGGTGTTCAAAACCTAAGCGTCGGTTCAACCGGCGATAAGAAAAACTGCGGGGTCCACATGTCATATTTCTCTCTTGCCGGCTCATGACCCACTCTCTCGCATTCGTGTTTTTGCTCGACCCCTCGTCTTCGCCACCGCCTACGTCACACCGTCGCCATCCGCCGCCGCTCGCCGTCCGTGCGCCGCCGCCGCTCGCCATCCGTGCACCGCCGCGTTCCCGCGCCCGTCGCACCGCCGTCGTCTGCGCACGCGCACTTTCCGCTCCGCCGCTCGCCGCACTCACGCGCTGCCGCCGCCGCCTTCCACCGCGCACCTTCTGCGCCGCCGCCGCCTTCCACCGCGCGCCAGCCGCGCCCGTGCACCACCTCCGCGCCGTCACACATCACCGCCCGCGCGCACTCGCACCTGCGCCCGAGCAACGCCCACACATTGTGTCTCCACCACTGCCACCTTCCACGCCGTGCCATCGCATCCTCTGCACACACACTCGCCGCCGCATTACACCGCATTCACGCCGCGCTTCCATTTGTTTGACCTAGTTCGTTGCGCCACGTCGTGTGTGATCGAGATGGGTCGTGACAAGAGAAAGGGTAAGGAGAACGTGGTTGAGGAGCCCGCGCGCAAGCGGACTCGCGCAGCGAGAGAGGCCGAGAGGGCCGAGATGGTGGCTAAGGCCGCCGAGGAGCAGGCGTCCGGACGTGCTCGTCCGTTCGCGATCAGAGATCCGGCAGCCAGGGGCAGAGGCAGAGGCAGAGGGATGGGCCGAGTCAGAGGTGCCAGGGCCACCAGAGCCGCAGCAGCAGCATCAGAGTCAGCGCAGTCAGCTTCAGCGGCAGAGTCCGAGTCAGAGTCAGCGACAGACCAGTCCGAGCAGTCTCAGGGGCAGGCCACACAGCAGTCACCAGCTCTACGACGTTCTGGCCGCACCCGGCAGACGTCCCCAGAGGAGACTTCACCTGCGACCGAGCGTCGCACCGGACCTAGGACGCGAGGAGGCCACCAGCCACAGGAGCCTCGCAGGTCCACAGCAGCAGCAGCAGTAGCTCGACGAGCCGAGGCCCTAGCGGCCGAGCGCGCAGTGTTCCGCATGGACACTGTCGTGCGTCTGGAGCCAGGCGTACTGCTCCAGAACTTGACCAAGGCCAATGCGGCGAAGGTCAAGAGGCTCAGGTGGAGTGTACAGGAGGAGGAGTGGTTTCCTGTGACACGAGACAGCAGGGTCGATCGCAGATTCTGGACACTTCTACAGGCCAGTTTCTACGAGACCTACCAGAGGCGGGGCCACAGGATATTTCCGCACAGAGTACTTGACTGGGTTTCACTGAGGACAGCAGCAGGGGGAGCAGATGTCCGCGAGCACTTTGAGCACTTCAGAGGTCTGCCCAGGTTGCTCTCGATTGAGAGGAACAGATACATTGAGGACTGGGTCAGAGTTTTCTATGCCACTGCTTGGATAGCCCCAGAGCGCAGAGCTGTTCACTTCATGTTTGGGGGGCAGGTATTTGGATTGTCCAGAGCGACACTTGCTGGGATACTTGGAGTTGACCTTGTTGACGTCTCTCTGCACGAGATGGTCTACGGTGATGCAGATCCACCACGCAGGGCTATGATTGGCGGGATTGCACCTTCTCACGAGGCGATCTCTCAGTGTTTTCGTCAGCCATTCCCTGCTTCCTACGCCAGAGTCCCTAGCCTGCTGACCCCAGAGGCCTACGCAGTTCACATGGCACTCCGGAGGACTTTGCTCCCGAGGAGTGGCTACCCAGAGGGGTTCACAGGTCTGCAGCAGCTACTGCTTCTTCACATCCTTACTCATGAGCCGTTCGACATTGTTGACTTCATTTTGGCTGAGATTGAGGATGTCATCACTGACGGGATGGGTGTCGTGCGTCAGTTTCCATATGCTCACTGGATCAGCTTCATTTGTTCTATGATTGTGCCAGCTGAGTCCCCCGTCAGTGCAGTTTACAGACAGGACGAGGTCCCATGGTTTCCCGTCTACAGACCGACAGCACCTTCGGACCGGAGGAGAGGCAGGCAGGCTGATAGAGCTGCCATGGCACGATTGTCACCGGAGGTTCAGGCCCGAGTGGCCCAGGAGGACGAGGCATTACTTGCTGCCGAGGCACAGCTTCCCGGAGGAGATGATGAGATTCATTGGTCAGACCTAGAGTCAGACTCCTCCGAGGATGAGGAGTACTTCCCTGCACCAGCACCAGCTAGTCATGATCATGAGGCAGGAGGTTCAGGAGAGCCAGCTCCAGTGACAGCTGCTACTGCTACAGTTTCTGAGTCTCAGGTGTCTCAGCCGTCTGAGCTCACCGCACTCCTACAGCAGCTGGTCACACAGCAGAGAGAGGATCGTCGTGCTCAGGAGGAGGCCAGGAGAGCCCATGAGGCACAGCTTGCACAGATCCAGAGGGAGGCCGCCCGAGAGCGAGCTGCTACTGAGGAGCGTTTCGTCGGTCTTATCGACAGAGTCTCTCAGAGGACGGACGCTCAGTTCCAGCAGATGCAGCAGGGCATGATGGCGATGTTCGGGATGATTTCACAGTTATATTCTCACACCGGACTCGCCCCTCAGCAGCCAGGACAGTCAGGCCTTCAGGGCACCGGAGCACCTCCACTTGCAGTCACACCAGCTCCGGCCACTACTGCTCCAGCTTCTTCCGCGACTCCGGAGATCATGTTCTCACTGTCAGCACTTCTCGGGTCTGCGAGTCGTCCTATCTTCTCTCCTCTGCCTGCGACCTCACTTTTCCAGGAGTCACCCACAGCGGTGCAGTCAGTTGGCCTCCCCGCAGTACCACAGTCATTACCTTCAGGGGGAGGCGGAGAGGTGTCCTTAGCCCAGCAGTCTTCACAGCCGGCAGCTTCAGCACTCACCACTTCAGATGTTGACACATCTTCTGCTGAGCCGGCTACTACTTCCACGGACCCTCTCCCAGGCAGTGCCAGCACCAGGGCCTCGACGACTGCCTCGACGACAGCCACACCTCCCGTCAGCTCAGCACCAGCCGGTCCTTCAGATCAGCAGCTACCAGCAGTCACTGAGGATCCACCGTCCGACGACGACGACGACGACGATGACCCGGATCGCTTCCTCGCCGTCCCGCGGCACTCAGATCAGTAGCCTTTTTGTGCTTTGATGCCAAAGGGGGAGAGGGAGTCAGGGGGAGGGTAGCAGTAGAGAGAGCTCGATCTGACTTTTGATGTTTCTTATTGTATTATATTTGATGTTAGTTCATGGATATGTACATTTGTCACTTGAGCATGCTGAGCTTTTGAGACATATCTATGGATTTCGTTTGAGCCTTTGAGCTTTTTGGTTCCTTTCTTTTCGAGTTTGCCTGTGTTTATTCTTGCCATATCCTTCACGCTCTCTCGGTATTTATGTCTGTGTTGTCATCAATCACCAAAAAGGGGGAGATTGTAAGCATCTAGGCCCTTAAGGTATGTTTCGGTGATTAATGACAACCATTATTGTGACTAATGAGTTTGTGCAGCCTTATAGATCATTATTGCTCATTTGGTTATATGTCAAAAGAGGCCCCCAATTTTCTTTATTCAAAAAGGCGATCTCGGCATTCAACTCTATAATATGTCAAGACTAAGGATCTTTCTAGTCCTAAGTGTCATAAGGTTGAGAAGGACACTTAGGTTAGTATAGGTTTTATAGTTTTGTAGTGATCGCACTATTAAGAGGGGTTTAGGCTTAGTAACTTGAGCATGGACATGGTCATTTGAAAATGGATGCACACAATGGTCACTCAGGTTTCTAGAAGCTCAAATAAGTGGTTCTCAACTTATATCTCAAGAATATTTGGATTTCATTCAAGACTCAAGTCAGAACAGGCAAAATCAGAAAAATCCTATTCACCGGTTTAACCGACGCTTCAAGTTTTATATACGTCGGTTAAACAAGGTCAGCAGAGTTTGACAAGTCAATTCACCGGTTCAACCGATGATATTTAAAAAGGGACGTCGGTGCAGTTGTCCAGAGACTCGGTTTTCAGTTGATCAGTGGACAGCTACACTCACCGGTTAAACCGACGCTATTTGAAATTGGACGGCGGTGCAGTTGTCCAGTGACTTGGTATTTCTGTTGATCAATGGATGATTACACTCACCGGTTAAACCGATGCAACGACGGTTAATCTGCCCAAGCTGTAACGGCTAGTTTTCAGATGTGGCAGTTTACGTTCACCGGTTAAACCGACGATGACTATTGGAGGGACGTCGGATTAACCGGCGCTACGCAGTTTTCTGGCAGCTTTTTCTCCAACGGCTCTATTCGTGTGAGCTGCTCATATATACCCCTCCAATGGGTCATTCTAGTACTTTTGACACCAGGCAACATCCAAACACTCATACTATAGTCAAGAGCCACCTTGAGCTTCAACATTTCAAACACTTGTTCATTCAATCATTCAAGAAGCAAGATTAAGGACTTGAGTAGAGAGAAGCTTGTGTGCATCCATTCTTTGTGATTGGTTCTTGCTCAAGTGAAGGCCTTAGCTTGTTACTCTTGGTGATTGGCATCACCTAGGCGATCTTGGTGATCGAGGTGATTCTCGCGGAGCTTGCCAAGGATTGTGGAAGCCCGGAGAAGAGATTTGTACGTGGCTTGATCTCCACCACACCGGGATGGTGAACGGAGACTCTTAGTGAGCGCCCTCGTCTTGGTGACTTGGGAGGTGACAATACTCTTTGTGAGTGTCACAACGTGGATTAGGGGTGTGTGCCAACACATCGATACCACGGGAAAAAATCCGGTTGTCCCTTGTCCACTTTACTTATTTCAAGCATTATCTTTCATGCAATTTGTTCATGTGCTTGATTTAGGGATCACTAGTTAGCTCTACCTTGCTAGGCTTTATCTTTTTTCATCTTAACTAGCTTGTGTAGGTTGTTTAGCTATCCGGTTGGTGAATTGGTGCCTTTCTAGTTTTGCATAGGTTAAGGTTGTTTTATCTTGTTTTAGAAATTGAAAAAGGCCCAATTCACCCCCCCTCTTGGTCCATCGATCCTTTCACCTTGGCCAGTTCATAAGCCAAGGAAAGATAGTTCCTGGTCGGGGCAAGGGAAGGACCACAGAAGAGGAAGTGTTCAAGCCATAGGTTCAGAAAGGCCGTATGCTCTTTTTCCGATACAGGGCCTTTGCTTTTCTGGTGTTGGCTCAGGTATGTGCTCCAGTTGGTGCATTCAGTTTTTGAAGATAGTTTGTAAGGGACCACATGGAGGCTGTAAGCAGAAGGGCAGGCTGAAGATATGTTTAGGCCGGTAATCATCACAACATCTAACAGTGTTGGTGTCAATGGGCTATGCCCGAAGAGGAAACAATTCAAGGCATCAGACCAGAAATAGCCGATGGTTTTCAGAAGTTTCTCATCTTTCTCAAGAGGGGAGAGGGACAAAGACAGGGCATCGGCTATCCCGATTGATTCCCATAAGGGCTGGTAGGTGTTCGCTACCCTATTATACCAAGCCGTCCAGCCTTCAGGGGGGTTTGGCCAGGCGCGGAGGCTATCCGACCAAGATTCTAGGTCTACATCCTGGCTCACAAAGGGGATCCGGTTGGCCTCACACGAGATCAGATCTACGGGTTTCTCGTAGGAGCGAGGTCCAAGGCAAAAGGAATTGGGGGAAGAAGGATGTGGCAAGAAGATATCGGAAGCCTGAAAAACCCCAAGAAATCAAGATTGCCGAGGGAAAAGTCATTTAACTGCGCGGTAAAAAATGTGCGGTCGCTGCATTAAATTAATGGGGGTCGGAGTTTACCTTCAGACCAAAAGCGGCGGCGGCGGTACGTGAGGATCCCGCCATCGGAAAGCTTGGATCGAAATCCCGGAGAGTGGATCTAGGGTTGGCGGCGCAAGATCGAATGTGTGTCTCAAGGACTAGGGGAGATCTTGCAGCTAGGGTTTGCGAGCGAAAAGGAGATCGGAATTGATCTTTAGAGGTTTGCACTGGATCGACCGGCAGAAGGTAAAGTAAATTGAAGAGCGGTTTCAGATCCGGAGTAGTATACCCTAAGGCCGATGCGTTGCCATCGGCTCTTGAATAAATTATTGTGCACAATAAGAGGGGTTAATACAAAAGTAGATCCCATTCATAGCAAGGCAGTAAGAACAAAAGAGGAGCTAACTACTCCTAGAGATAACCTAGCAGAGATGCTACGATCTACCACCAGTACACATCGGAGGCCTTGCGGCGCTTGGACGGTGGAGCAATGCTGGTGCCGCTGCTGCTGCTACCGTCGCGGCTACCGTCGTCGTCCCCGCCACTGCTGCTGGTGAAGCCGTCATCATCGTCGGCTCCTTCGCGGCCGTCGGAAGTGTCGTCCGATGACCCGTCGAAGAAAAAGGTACCTGCCATCGGATCTTCCTCGGAGGAGATGGAGTCGGATTCTTCCTCTGAGAGAGAAAGGTCTTCTCCCCAAAGGGTATCGTCTTCCTCTTCTTCCAGCTCGGCTCCGAGGAGGAGTGCGAGATCCTCGCCATCAGTCAAAGATTCGTCGTCCTCGGACTGGTAATGGAAGTCCCACTCCACCGCGTCCCAATGCAGGGGAGCACGGTCCTCATAAGCGGCGATTGGGTCATATTCTGGAGTTGGTTCTCGTGTTGTTTCGGATTCGTAAGAGATAACAGAGGAGGCAGAGGAGGAAGAGGCCATGGTAATGGAAGGGAGGAGGAGTCGGCGATGGACGTGAGAGAAAGTGGTTAAGGAAGGTGCTGGAAACAAGTTTATAAAGCCAGCGAGTGGGTGAAATGAATCGGCACCGTAACGGTTCCCTAGGAGGCCGACGCAGAGCAGTCACGTCCATCGGAAGCCGAAAGGGCACGGTTGTACGGATCGGAAGATGAAGGGTCAAGGCGGTGATGATTTCGGAATTACCAATACCGAAACCAGGGGGGCATGTGTTATCGCCGTATTTTGACCGGGCCAGAAGTGGGCCATGGAGCAAGATGGGCTTAGAAGGCAGTCGTGACAAAGCTTGCAAATTGGGCCCCGTGCGGAAGATGGAGGTCATAAGACCGTGTAAATTAGGAATAAGCAGTTAAGATTCGTGTCGTGTTAGGTTAGGCTTAGTTAAAGAGAACAAGTCCGCGGACTATAAATATATACCATGAATAACCAAGAAAAAGAATCAATCATCATCAACTCTCGGCGTATCGCCTCCCCTATTCTAGGGTTTTCATCGGGTAAGTGCCATGCGACCCCGATCACGCTCTGCGTGATCGGGGTAGCGTCACCCTTGCTCGTTCGTTTATGCGTTGCTCGTGCTGAAGCCTTGTAGATGGCGAGTAGCGTTGTTTATCCTGGCATGCGTTGAGTAATCTTTTCCTTTTATGCTTTAATCGTGCTTTATATGTTTCTCTCGCATGTTTGATCGTCGTGTCCGTTCATGGATACGATGGTTTTGTCTTGTTTCGTAGTTATCAGTAGATCCAATCTGTTATGGCTGGTTTCTATTTATTTAGAAGTTTGGTTCGATATGTGCATGATTAGGCCTTGCAAACGAGTTGAATGATCCGATGGTATGCTTTGTATCGGCTTATCGCTTGGATAGAGGTTGTTTCGGGGATTGGCTTTCAGTTGTTCCCTTGCTCTCTGTTTAGATTGTTTTGTCGATGCTTTTGTATATTTGTTAGGCTCAATTACGTGTAGGATGTTCCGGTCATGCAGTGAGAGCTTAGTCGTCGTAGATTGGATTAGATTGTTATTTATGAAGCAAGTTTTATTTGGACATATATATATGTATATATCCCTATGTTGCCCGTTCCAAAGATCCGATCCGGTATTGACACAATCGGCTCTTCATAGCCGATACCGGGGAGGAGGTGATGAGCCGATCACGGCTCGGACTAATCTTTACACATGTCTGTGCACGCAGGAGTTTGACACGTCACACCTTCCTGATCGGGTGTAGGATCAGGTGGCACGCCTAGCGACTCTCAGCCAGGGCGCGCGCCAGATCACTGGGCCGTTGACCGAGGGACCGGGGCCCACCAGCTGTCCCGGAAGCCTCCCGGCTCCTCGTGTTGCCTATCGCTGCCCGCCGGCGGATTTTGACCGACAACAGAGTGCAAAAGAACAAGCGGTATATGGGTAAGGATCTTTCGTCGCAAAAGAAGAAAAAGAGTAGCGAATGTGCCGTTGCCTGCACTAGTAACGCCTGAATTTATGCATGGGCTTCAACCCAAATCTGTGAACAAAAGCACCATCTGCTTAGGCCCATCTTCTTCACTCGGTCCAAAAGCACGGCCCAAAAAAAATGACGAAGGAGCAGCACGGGCCCCGACAACAAAGCCAATCAAAACAAGAGGCATTTGCTGAAAAAAAGAGAGAGAAAACCAAAGGAGCGACACGTAGGACTCTGGGACAGTTCGAGCTCGCGCCATGGAGGCAGCAGCGTCCGCTGGCGCCGCGTCGGCGCGGCTACCGGAGCCCCGCTGCATCCCCACCCCGGAATCCTCGCCCGACGCTTTCTCTTCCTCGTTCCCCTCCACGTCGCCCGCCGCTGATTTGAGGCCGGTGGCGGGCGAGGCGGGCGGCGAGAAGGGCGTCCTCCTCGACCTGGATTCCCCATGGGCGGCGAGAAGGGCTGGGGATGAGATACGAGACAACCAGCAACGGCAGGAGGACGAGGTATTACACTACTATACTGATTCGATTGCAAAAGTTGCAGGACGTGATCTTTCATGATGAGTTTGGGCTGTCAGGATTTGTAGGGTTTTAGGGGAACAAAACTTGCAAAGTTTGGGCCTGAACATACAGAGGGAATTTCTCTGGGAAAATTTAGGATTTAATTCAAGTTTGTACTAAATCCTAGGGATTTGGGTCCAAAAATTACCCCTTTTAAAAGAAACCTGCTGCCTGCACCTACATTATTTCAAGTTAGAAGAAACCATACCCGTACATAATCATTACTACTGGTTTCTGCGTAGGCTGCGTCACGAGAGCTAACCTTATAGTTCCTAAGGTTGAGGACTGATGAGTAATTATTTATTGCTTATTTTGTTACTGTAATTGCTAGAAAAAAAATGTTCTAACTGTACCGTGAGATTTGCAACTTAGGAACTGTTATGCTTCTAAGTTCTGTCTTTGGCTTGATCGAAAGATTCTTATTTTTAAAAAATGCATCGCTGAGCCTGAGTACTTGTTTTATTACTTGTTCGTCATTTACTGCAGCTGATGGCATTGGAAGCAATCTATGGGCATGATCTGGCAGTGTTTGGAAACATAGGAGGCCTCCGCTATTTCCAGGTTTCTTCAGTTGCCACGATTTTTTTTTCATTTGTTCTAGTAAGCTGGCACTTTGGTTTTGATGGGTTTTCATTATATTTCAGATTTGCATACGTTATGATGTGGCTGATGGCATCGAAGTGTGTGCAAAGCTTTCATCAGCTAATGTGTGTGCCGAAGATGAAGGGTGCTCTGATGGTACAGGGCAAAGTGATGGATCAGCAAGTGCAACTTCGAGTACCTACCTCCTCTGATATTGACATGCTTACTTACACGCTCATATCCTAGCTAAGATCCCCCATATTTCACTGTTACTGTTAAGTGGATGGATGTGGCTCAAGTTTCTCAGCTCTGGGAGATGCTAGACACCATATGGGCAGAGCTGAAGGGACACGAGGTCGTGTATCAATGGGTTGAGTGGCTACGTGATTCTTCAAGGTCACATCTCTGGTTTGATGGTAAAATAACACTAGGCCCCGATATCGTAACGCATGATAGATATAACCACGCAATCTCAAGAACAAATTCATTGGAGGCTGTAATCCCTTTGATGATGAGTTACAGTAGTAAGAAGCAGTATCAAGCTTTTCTTGAGGATCTCCATAGTTTACACAATCATTGGATGGCTGGTAAAGTTTTGCCGTGAAAGGAGAGGCTAAACTTACTAGATTTACACATAAGATGCTTTTGTGATTATATTATTACTTGTTTTACCTTCAAATTCAATCTGATTTCCCCCTTGATTTTCTTGACTACCAACTTAATTGCTGATTCTTATATCTGGGCGCTTCATAATTCATATTTCTCTTTGGTCTCTTTTTAATATGATCGGCCCTTGTTTGCCAAACGGGCCCCTTGAAGCGCAAATTGGGCCAACGCTAGCACATTATGCACTGGGCTTAGGCCCATCCCCCGTTAGAAAAACAGCATTTTCCGATTACAATACAGTATGAGCCAAAAAAAAACTTTCCGTGCGTTGCACTCTTCTCTCCCGACTCCTCTTAGTCTAAAAAACGCCCCAAAAATAAAGCCAACAAAAAAAAACAAAAAAGGCGGCGACAAAAACACGTACGGCCCCAGACTCCGCGCTCGCGCCATGGCGGCAGCAGCTTTCACCGGAATTAACGTCATGATGTGTACTGCGATGGTTGACGAAATTTTGAAGTTGTTGTCGTTTTTATTTTCTATTAAAGTAAATTAGTTCGTACCAAATCTATTGCTGCAGATGGTAGAATACAATTTCTAAGAAACGATCCATAGAGAACTAATACAGGATAAATTGCATATAATCATGAGATGGCCTTTTTAACTATAATTACTGATTTTTGCAGTTTCTCTAAATTAAAAAATGGCTTTGTGAGACTGAAACTTTTGACTTACGTGTTGCGTTGCTTCGAAGTTCTTGTGGATTTTTCCACAATCAATATCCAAATGTGGTTTCTTCGTGTCGTTGAGATTGCATATCTGTTTGCTTAGTTGAGATAAACGTCCATTGCAGCTGATGGCACTGGAGGCGATATATGGGGATGATCTGGTTGTATTTGAAAACAAAGGAAGGCTCCGATATTTCCAGGTTTCTTGTGCTGGCAATGAATACAATGTTGTTCCAATTGTTCTTGAATGGTGGGGATCTGATTTTAATGACCTGTCTATTTATTCCAGATTTACATACGTTACGATGTCGCTGATGGTGTCAAAGTGTGCGCTAAGCTTTCAGCACCCAATGCTAGTACCAGAGATGTCGGATGTTTTGACGGTTCTGAACATGACTATGGACCTGATGAGTTCTCCTACACTTGCAATTTTGAGTACCTGCCTCCTTTGATATTGACATGCCTTCTTCCAAAGTCCTATCCTAGCAAAGACCCCCCAAGTTTTGCAATCACTGCTAAATGGATGGATGGGCCTTATGTCTCTCAACTCTGCGAGATGCTTGACACCATTTGGGGAGAGCTGTCAGGGCAGGAAGTCGTGTATCAGTGGGTTGAATGGCTACGTAATAGTTCCAGGTCATATCTATGGATCGATGGAAGCATGACACTGGGTCCAGATATTGCCACCCACAACACAGATAACCGTGCAATTCCAAGAACAAAATCACTAGAATCTGTTATCCCTTTGATGCTGAGCTACAGAAGTAAGAAGCGGTATCAAGCTTTTCTTGAGGATCTCCATATGTGCATGATATGTCTTAACCAGACCAAAGGTAAGCTCTTTCCTCCCACCTCGTAGGCTGTCACTTACTTTGTAGTGTCATGTCAGGCCCTTACCTTATTGAGCTATGCCTTTGGTTCAACCAGTTACATGAATTTCTCTCCACAGAGAAGTTTGTTCTCCTATAACTGACTTCAATATTAAAACAATCAGGTTCAAATTTCATCAGGCTTCCATGCAGACACTTGTTCTGCGTGAAGTGTATGGAGACCTTATGCAGAATGCATGTCAAGGAAGGTAGTGTGTTTCAGTTGGTATGCCCTGATACCAAGTGCAAAGCTTCAATCCCAGCATATGTGCTGAAGAGACTTCTTACAGAAGAACAATTTGAACGTTGGGATAGGCTTATCCTTCAGAAAACATTGGACGCAATGTCAGATGTAGTTTTCTGTCCAAGGTGTGTGGTCGGTTGTGTGGAAGATGAGGACAACAATGCGCAATGCCCAGAATGCTCCTTTATCTTCTGCTCGTTCTGTAAGGGACCATGGCATCCAGGGAAGCAGTGTCTAACTCCTGAACAAAAGATACACCTCCGAAAGGTTAAACACAGGCTCATGCATTTATGCTCTGCGGTTTATTTTCAGCTCCAGACACACCATACAATGATTTTACTGAATATCTTGTTTGCAAGCATCAGGCAGGATGAGCGAGAGGGAGGTGGCGCAGGAATTGCGGAACATCAGAGAACTGTACAAGGATGTTCGGTTATGCCCAAAATGCCGAATGGGCATCGCCAAAACACAAGGGTGCAACAAGATAACATGCGGAAACTGCGGCTAGTACTTCTGCTTCGCCTGCGGGAAGGCCATCAATGGTTATGAGCACTTCAGGTAGGCCTTTCGGTCATCCAGCATCCTTACTTCTTCTTTTTTAAACACAAGGTGAGGAATTAATGTTTTCTGGACTACTTATGTTCTTATGTTTTATGCAAGTACGATCTTCACATAATATAGAAAACCCCTTGCATTCGGTTTTAACGAAAACCACAACTCATTGCATTGCAGGGGTAGGGACTGCAAGCTTTTTGCGGCGAGAGACATAGCAGAGTGGGAGAGGCAACTGGCAGCGATGCAACCTGAACGCCAAATGCGAATTGCAGAGCGCCCGATAGGTGGTATGGTTAGATGCCCCAAATGCCGAGCAAGAAACTTCAAGGTAATGGAAGTTCTCTATCTGTAGGGAATAACTGAATTTGGGCTGCCGAATTAATGCGACGACGAGAAGTGTATATCTTTATCAGACCCGGGGCCACGGGACTGGGTACGTGACGTAGTTTAAAGAGGTTTAAGAGATTAAGTCCGTCTTATCTCTTATTTATCTCGTTTATCTCTTATTTATCCCGTTTAAATAGGAGATAGAGCTAACTGATACAGAGGGAATCTACTCGAGATATGTTTTGGTACGATTCCTCAGCTGGTGTTGGTTAGTATGTTTGTAACCCTGGCCTCTCGGATATATAAGGGAGGTCAGGGACCCTTCTTAGAAGACGATCTCTAGATCATTCTACACCAAAGGCAATACAAACCACCATACAGGACGTAGGGTGTTACGCATCTTGCGGTCCGAACCTGTCTAAGCTTTGTGTTCCCTGCACCTCCAAGTTCCTGATCTCGGCGTCTCCTCACCCAAAACTTACCACCTTGGGTATATCCCTCGGTGGGCAGCCGGTTAAACACCGACAATCTTCTTCTGTACACAGGAAGACGAGAGGTATATCTTCTGCTGGGCTTGCCGGGACACCTACTGCACTCTATACCAAGGATTACATTACCGGTGATACAGTATTTATCAGTGAGCTCCGGTAACGATAATCAGTTGAGAATCGGTGAAAAATCGTCAAAACCGATTGGTAAAGAGATCTAAATTCAAAAAAATGAAATTCAACAATTTATCGTCGATAATCGATGCAAACTGAACGATTTATCGCTTCGCCTACTGAAAATATATTTTGGCAGTGGAAAAAAATAAAGGTTTGATAGCATTTAATTTTTTAGGTTATGTATTATATTATATTAGATAAATTACATATACATGCACAATTTTGCATATAGAATTGCCTAAGAAATAAACATGTTTACATATTTTGCCCATAAAATTGCATAAAGCACATGAATTTGCACATATATACAAACCTAAAAGTGCATAGTTCATATAAACAAACGAGTGCATAGTCCATACAAACTTCATAGTTTACAGAAATAAAAGAGTGCATAGTTCATACAAACCTCATAGTGCATAGAAACAAGAGTACATAGTCTATACAAACACAAGGCATATTAAATCTGTGATACAACCAACCATCCAAGAAATATTCTATACCACTATAATATATTTAGCCAAATCAGTGAGTACAGATAAATAAGAAGCTAAACTGAACTGAAAATTGTCCGATACAAATCGATAATCAACTATTTACCTCGATTATCGACGCCACGATCACAGCTCCCTCGCTCCCAGCTGCAGCATCATCGATAATCGCCGCACATATATTGATTATTAGCCTTAATCGCACGAAAATCGGTGAACGGAGCTGAAATCGCCCACTCTCTTGCTCTGTGCTTGCGCGCGTGTGAGGAAAGAGAGAGGCAGGTTGGGGAAAGTGAACTGGAAAGGGATAGGAGGTTGGACAGAAGGTTGGAGAGAGAGTGACTATGGTCCTCGTGAGGCCACAGTGTGGTGGAAGGGTTAACGGGTTAGCGGTTTAGTGGATGGTAATGGGTAGTTAGATAAAAATATTTTTCCTCTAAGCAAATAATTGTTGCTTTTAATATGTGACAACATTTTGGAATCAAGAGAAGGTCTAGTTTTTTATAAAAATAAGTTCTCTACTTTTTATAAATTTTTTTTAAAATTTTAAATTTTCCATTGAAATCTAGCGAAATTACAGTCGGTTTACATTCTCAGCTAGCATCGGTAACAATAAATTTCACCGATAATCGCGATTATCGAGCGGTTTTGTATTCCATGCTCTATGCAGACGGAAGGTCAGCAACAGGAAGTCAGGGCACTACGGGTCACCGGAATGCATGGGGCTTGATAATTTCTAGCATTTGCATTATTTGTTATCACCATGGATCTTTTCCCTTGATTTGCCGAACAAAATGCATCAGGGGGCTGGCTATTGACCCTACTGTCATGTCTGTTGCTCAAAGCATTTGCATCACTGCTCATAATGACATCACTTATGGACACTAGAAACGTTGATCTTCAATTGAGCTTTATGCAACAGTTCAAACTCCCGTGCAATGAACAGGTAACTCACGGCCCTGTCACCCTATAAAAATGCCCATGGCCCCTGTTCATGTCACTGCCTCAAGTGAGCGAAACAAAAAAAAGAAATCTTCCAACAGCTGCGCTGTGCAACTGCAAACATGAAGACGACCTGCAGCCAAATGGCGCCCGTCCTCGCCGTCCTGGCGGCGTTCGCCGTCGCTGCCATCGCCGCGGCCGTCGACCCGCCGAAGCCGAGAGGCCAGCAGGTCCACCTGTTCGAGGCCACGGTCCGCGTCCCAGACCGCGGCGGCGACGACCTCGAGGAGTACAACTACCGCCTGCTCGCCGAAGTGCTCGGCAGGTCGCCTTGGTTCACTGATCTCTCCAAATCACCACTCCGATTAAACTCCGTTGCCTGAATTTTGTGCTAATCCTTGCTCGCGTTTTTTTAAAACCACAGCGTCGAGGCAGCACGGAGCGCGATGTACGAGACTGAACTTGGGGAATTCAGCGCGTTCCTCACCAACAACCAGGCCCGTCGACTGTCAAGTGAGTCAAATCCATGCTACTGCATCGACTTAAAATTTTGGAACAAGAAACTGACGGCGTACATGTGAACGCGTATGCAATGAGCAGAAGTCCCAGGGGTGCTGAAAGTGACACGAAGGGAGGACCCTACACCGCTTCCGGAGACGGACGGCCATCTCTAGAATTTTTACACTGAATGGAGTAGACTGATGAGATGCTATGTAACCCGGCGGGGTCGAGTCGAGAATAACTGTAATCATGCTCTCTAAAACTGCTTGATGCAGTTCATGGAATGGCACTGGCATAGTAAATAAACATGCTCGATTTCCTCCTCTAACAAGAGTGAGAACGTCAGCGTTTTGCCCGATCACCATGGAACATCTTCCGAACCAGACCCCTCATCCTTCCTTCGCTGGAGGGATCCACCGCGTCTACCGTGTGCTGCTTGCAGCCCCGGGGGCCGTAGTGCTCCGAGCACTTCTGAACCACCTTCCCGCACAGCGCGCAGTAATGGACCTGGCACGCCCAGCAGAAGATATGGTTGTTGTTTCCAACCTGGTCATCACAACAGAAACAGCACAGCATTTTCGTCCATCAACATCTCGGCCGGGCTACATTTTCCAAGATTATATGACATGTCTAACTTGGTATTCAGATAACCACAAATTTATAGCTCCTCTAGAATCCTATGGTATGCAAAAACGGCAACAACTTTACCTTGGGATTTTGTTGGTGACAACTCGGGCACGGGTAATTTCTGAATCGTTGCGCTGTTGCTTCTTTCTCTATCTGCTTCATGACATCGGCCTGCCTCACTGACTTCTGTTCCTGATCAAGTCTGCATTGGTGACTTTAAAAGAGGAGCATTATTTCAGTCACACTCTATAAAGAGATTAGATGTGGCACAGTATATTCAGAAGAGTGTACAATACATTCTGTGAGTTTGCGATACGGCAATGAGGACATGGAACAGCATCACGAAGTGCTTCCTTGATGCTGACAAGTTCATTGAACAAGTCAATGCTCGTGTCAACCTTGCCACTGCTTGAAGAAGAACGCACCTTTTCACGATCCTGTATAGATGAAATACTGCACTCACGATGTGTCTTTGCATGGAAATCCAACATGAATCAATGAAACAGATTGTACTATAGTACAAGAGAATGCAAAGTTCCAGTTTTGTAATGACAAAGGGCGTCGAGAAAATAAGCTTTCATTACTTTAGTAAAATTATTTCTATGTGAGTTCTGAACATTCCCAGAAATTCTCTTAAATGAAACATCTAAGAGCATATCATGGCACCGCTGAAGCCCTAGGATGTTGTGTTGAAATGTGGGCCTGACAGTGGGCAATCACAGCTAACAGGTACTAAAATGCGTAGTGATTAGCATGATTCGTACAGAGCATAGCCTGATAGATTTATTTGCTACCTGTAAGGAGAGAAGCTTTTCTTCTGGAGTCATGCATCTGTCTCCTATGTGACGACGTTATCGGCAGAGGGTGCAGAAGCTGAAAAAGCACTTGGAGCACTGGGCATTATTCTCTGAATCTTCCAGGCAAGCTGTTTCGCATCTTGGGCAGTAGATCACATCAACCATTGAGTCTAGAGTCCTCTCAAGTATCAATATTTCCCAACGTTCAAAATCTTCATTTCCTAGCAACCTCGTCAATAGATTAGGAGGAATAACACCCTGGCACTTGTCACCAGGACACAACAATTCCATAACCGTTCCTTCCTTGACATGCATGCTTGAGTAAGTCTCCATGCACCTCTGGCAATAATAATGCAGGCATGGAAGTTTTATGAAATCAAGACCTGCAGGAATCAAAATTCAAAAGAAGCAGATTTTCTATAATTTTCCAGACGCGGTAGAACTAGAAATCTCCATTATCACTCAGTAAGGTAGCCCATGAACACACGAATTTTCGGGCAAGAACTATCTGATTCTTACGTTTTGCTTATCGTAACTTAGTAAATAATAATCTTACAATTGAATATGAATATGGAAACTAAATTACGAGATGATGGGAATAAAATTGGAAAAGGCACTATATTTAAAATACAGCACATTCAGATTTGAAGTACGGGATGAAGAACAGTGTGCAAAAGACAGACATCAGGAAGTACCCTAAGTATTAACTGGAGCATACCTGTTACCTGGGTGCTCACTGAAACAAATCATGCAATCGTGAAGGCCATTTAGAAAGGATTCATGGCATTGCTCCTAATTATAGCTAATTAAACATTGAACAACAGACTCTACGGACACAATCTTTCCGACAGCCCGAACATCCACAGGACCGATCATCATATCAGACTGTCGTATAACTATTCCATCACCAAAACCAACATGCGAAAGCACATAGCTCTGCAGCCATTGCACCCACTCATAAAGAATTTCTTGTCCAGGTTGCTGTGCCCAGAATGAGTCAAGCATGTCACAGAGAGAGGAAATTTTCACACTATCCTCCATTGTACGCTGAGCGTAAAGTATGGAGGGTGATGGCTTGGGTACGATAAAGGCATAAGACATGTCAGCGACATCGGAGGCAAGTGTTGGACACTAAATGCGTTGAAGAACCGACTTTTCAGGTCATGATCATCAACACCCTGGAACAGTTCTGCCGATACACTGAGATCATCTGGAATTTCACAATGCACATGGATCTGCAAAGAATCAACAATGGAAATAGAAATTGATCATAATTTCATTGTGTTTCCCATACATATTATGTCCTGGTAGTCTGAAGCTGATAAAGAATGTACCTCAAAAGATCGCAGTCCAGTCTTTTCACAAAAAATGCCTATATTATCTCCGTAGATTGCCTCCAGCGCCATCATCTAAACAATCATTGATCACAGAAAAAAAAACATATATCAGCAGAAGAAATTTGAAATTCATTATGCTTTCCTTTTTAAAAGAAGAAATTTTCTATGCTTTCCGTATAATGCAGTCCAAGATGAGCGTCCTTTCTTTTTTACTACCAACTTGGGGCAGGCTAGAGATGAAAAGTACGAAACCCAACAAGAGTCACAGAAATAGAGTATCAGTTTTAGATCACCAAAAAAAAAGAAAACTTGCAGGTTTTAACATGTCTTCGAAATTTCATCACTTCACTATTATGCGTTCCAAAAGAATCCCAACAGCTTTGGTTGTAGCCCGCAACTCAAACGCTTCGAGATTTTCAGGATTTTACGCTTCATGTCCACCCGTCCACTTAATAAGAACAAAAAAAAATCAACAACCGAGGACTGTTTTACCCCGTACACCCATCATCCATGCCACTAATTTCCAGGCAACGGTTGTTTGGAACCACAGCAGCGTGGTCAGTGTTTGGAACCGGCGAGGCTTGGTGTTGGAGATGCGGATACGAAGAAGTAGATGCACGAGATGTAGAGATATAAGTAGCTGGAACTCCCAACAACTGATTCGAACGAATCCCAGGCCCAAACAGACAAGCGACGCGTCGAATTCGCCGCGGCCGGTGCCTAATGGCGATCACCCCCATCACTGAAAATGCAATACCAAGCGGCGAGGCGTAGGAAGGATCGATCTGAGAAAGTAGCCGGCAGCACCTCGTCTTGCTGGAGCTGGTCGTTGGAGCGCAGCTGCTCGTCCGTCACCTGGGGCTCCTCCCCCTCCCGGCGAGCGCGGAGCATCATGTCACGCAGCACCGCCAGCTCCCTGCTCTCCGCCTCCTCCTCCTCCTCCGGCGAGGGCTCTCCATCCGCGGGCTGCGCCTTCGGTGCCGCCGCGCCCGCGGAACCCACTCCAAAGCCCTCGGTTCGACTCGATCCGCGCAGGCACGACGATATGGGCTAACCATTGTGAGTTGTGACCTGTGAGCCCCAGAGATCCTCTGACCAACTAGTAGAGAATTGCTAAAAAAAAGCCTATGATATAGAGCAATTTTTTTAAAAAAAAGGATATAGAGCGTTCCCTCATAAATAAAAACCAGAGCCTACTGACGGCCAATAAAACAAGCAACGCAAGAGGAAATGTAATGCCAGATCCCGCTCAATCGGGTGGAACGGCGGAGCATTTCACAAAGGCTTTAGAGAGCTACAAAAGTTCAGCATATCGAAGAAACTCGTATACTGTGCCCTCAAGAGAAAGAAGAAGAAACTGTTATACTGAATCCAGCAAAGCTTTGCAGCTAGTGTTGCAGTTGACATGAGGTGCCCCAGCCCCAAATTCCAAATAAGTGCCGCCGTGTCGAACACACTGATCTCCAAATCTACTATGCACGTCACGTAGAGAATTTTTTGCTTACAAACTACTATGTACAGGCAAGTACGAGATTGCAAACACACGAGAATTCCACCACTGCGGTTCAAATCGATTCTCACCATTAGATCATGTCAAGGGTAATGATTCATAGTCACATCTTCCTCTCTCTGAGTTTGGGAGATTTACGGGTCGACGCTGTGCTGCTTGCATCCTCGGGGACCAAAATGCTCGGCGTACTTCCGAACCACCTTCCGGCACAATGCACGGTAGTGAACCTGGCATGCCCAGCAGAAGATATGGTTGTTGTTTTCCACCTGCTCGCACAAGAGAATAGTGTTTTCATCTCCCATCATAAAGTGAAAATGAAGCATTACGCATCATAAACTTTACCTTGGAATTTGGTTGGTGACAACTGGGGCATGGATATTGCCTGAACCTAATTATTGTTGGTTCTTTCCATGTCTCTTTAATAGCACCAATCTGTGCAGTCCAAGAAGGAGTAACATCGAACTTCTTCACCTTCTCCTGGTCATTTCTGCATTGATTCAGACTTCAGCCTTAGATACCAGATAGGATACTTGACAAACCATACTCCAATCAAGATAATAAGAACACACACCTCGCATTGCTACTGCTACAGCCACGGCAGCCTGCCACCCCACAGCCATAGCAGAACGGCTGCCCACAGTTCCCACAAACCATATGGTTGCAGCCTGATACGCGTGAGATGCCAGTGCCACAGTAAGGGCATTGAACGCAAAGACAGAGCACTTCCTTGATGCTCAATATTTCTTTTGCCAAAGAAATCGTCTTCTCAATGTCACCTTGGCTTAATCGATGCACCTTTTCACGTTCCTGCACAAAATGAAAAGCATGCTCAGAACTCTCATCCCAAATCTTTATGTTCATATCACGTTGTTAGAACTGTACTCTGACAATGAACATTCAAAGCTAATACTTATTGGATTTTCTTTGTTAACTAGCATTTAGCAAGAATTTGAATAGAGAATTGGCTGGTAGTGGAATTGGTTACCTGTAAGGAGAGGAGTTTTTCTTCTGGAGTTATGTTCACACATCTCTTGCCTATGTGACAGCGTAATCTGCAACGGGCGCAGAAGCTGAAGAAGCACTTGGAGCACTGAGCATTGTTATCCTCATCTTCCAGGCAAATTGTTTCACATCTTCGACAGTAAGCAGCATCAGCCATTGAGTCTAGAGTCTTCTGGAGTATCAATCTTTCCCACCGTTCAAAATCTGCATCTCCTAGCAATCTCTTCAATAGATTAGGAGGAACATCACCCCGGCACTTGTCATCAGGACACAGTAATTTCAGCACTATGCCTTCCTTGACGTTCATCCTTGAGTATGTCTCCATGCACTTCTGGCAAAAGTAATGTTGGCATGGAAGTTTTATGAAGTCAACACCTGTGGTGAGCCAAAATTGAATTGAATGTTGATACCGGTCAAAGTTAGAGATGTTTGACTTAGGACAGGGTGAAACTGACGAGTAATTTGAAACGGAGAGAGTATACAATATCAAAAAGAACCTTTTACGCTATGTCCTATAAGGCTTGATATCTGATTACTGATCATCAAGATTAAACATAGGTAGTTTCAGAGGAATAACAATTGAGGTAGAAACTCTATAACACAAGTCAGGCACAAATCTTGCTGAACCATTTGAAAAATAATAACGATTCATATTTCGAAAGGACGGCAAAAGCTTTTCCGTAGTTTCAGTAGAAGAAACGGCCCCATTTTAAGGGAAAACAGGGCCCGAAAACCTTACAACTATGGGTTGAAATCTAGTCAGCAAACAACTAAAAACAACTAGCTCATGTCTGCAACACTGCACAACTAAACAATTCTGAACAATTTATATTATGATGGAGATAAAATCATGAAAGGGAGAGTATCCTGAAGTGTTAACTGGGGCATTCCAATTACCTGCGTACTCACTTAAACAGATCGTACAATTATGAAGGCCACTTAGAAATGATTCATGACATTGTTCTTCATTGTAGCTAATCAACCACTGAACGACAGACTCTACTGGGACAATCTCTCCAACCGCCCGTACATCTACAGGACCCATCATACTATCAGAATGATGTATGGCTATTCCATCATCAAAACCAAGATGAGAAAGTGCAGAACTCTGAAGCCATTGCACCCACTTATAAACAACTTCTTGTCCAGGTTGTTGCGCCCAGATTAAGTCCAGCATGTGACACAGGGCGGAAACTTTCACATTATCCAGCCATTGTACGCTGAGAGTAAAGTATGGAGGGTGATGGCTCGGATAGGATAGAGGCATAAGACATGTCAGTGAGATCGGAGCCAAATGCTGGACGCTGCATGAGTGAAATAACTGACTGTCTGTGTCATCATCAACATCCTGAAATAGCTCTTCAGACACACTGATACCATCTGGAATTTCACAATGAACATGGATCTGCAGAGCATTTCAGTATTATTTTGCGTGTTTCTGGTAGATAATTTGTCCTGGGAGTTTGGGACCAACTAAAAAGTTATACCTGGAAAGATCGCAGTCCAAAATTTTCACCAAAAATTCTAATGTTGTCTCCATATATTGCCTCCAGTGCCTCCATCTAGCAAAATATCGCATCAGATGAAAAACTTTGAAGTTCACCATCGTTGAAACAACACATGCAATGCTGCTTTATCATTTTTTTATTATCCTTTCATTATTCTTCAGTACAAAGGATCCCAAAAAGCATCACCCTGATTCTGTAACCATCTGTTCCAATTCTAGACAGTTACCATATTGTGTGCATGGTCATGACTTGTTTACCAGATTGTCAGAGTAGCAAATAGTAATCTGATCAAGCATCTAAGTTACAGTTATTCCACATCACAACCTGGGAACAGCAATAAGACTACGAGACCCCGGATGGGCCACTGTAACAACAATTTGCCTCAGAAGGCAATAAGGCATGACGCTCTAGTTTTATTTGGACTGGTGACAAATCTGCCAACCCAATCATACCAAAATTGCACAATCCGAGGCTTGTGTACACCCATGCTGCATCCATCCTTCACTACTGACGTCGCAAGACAATAATCCGTCGCTGCTGAGTTGCAACGAAACAAACCACCCAACCAGGGCGAATCCGTAGCAAGCGAGGCGTACCTACGATATGAAGCATGGATTCTATTCGAGCAAGTGTACGACGCGTGCCTACGAAGCATAGGTTCGGAGTTCGGAACAGAACCCTTGTGTGTGTGGTGGGGTCGACCGGCTCTAAGAGCCCGTTGGGCAAGCAAGAAGATAGTAATTTTTAGTTATAAAATTATAGTACGTAGTACGAATAATAAAAATTACTTTACAATATATGCGTAGCTCATAAAATATATCTAACAAAAAACTAAAAGCAATAACCATTATGAAGTTTGTGATGGGTTTTGATGGGCTTTCAAATGCACATCCCTGCCCCCCACCACCCCCCCCCCCCCCCCCCCCCCCCGAGACGGCCCTGGTCGTCCGGCACCTGGGGCTCCTCCTCGGCCTCCCGGCGAGCGCGGAGCATCATCTCGCGCAGCAACCGCCCCTCCCTTCTCTCCACTTCCTCCTGCGGCGAGGGCTCTCGCTCTCCTCCGTGCGCGCTCTCCATCTGCCGCGCTCGCGCTGAAACCCTCTGAATCCGCGCGCATTAATGACGCCATGTGGGCAAAAAAAAAAGAAACTTTCCGTCTCACACTCCCGATCCGTTCCGTTCCTCCGAGTAGTCATCTGTTTGGCTTGGGAAAGTGGGCCGTTCGGTCCGGCCCATTTTTCTCCAACACTAGAAAGTCTAGAACTGGGCCTGTTCGATGTGGGACTTTGGTGGACTTTAAATTTGCTTTCGGCCATAGATAGAGGTGAGCGTATGTGGGTGAATTTATTTGGAAAAACAAGTGAAAATTGCAAAAATCCACTTCCAAGGCTCCAAGCAAGAGGGTTATCAAATACCTACCCTTATTTCAATTCCTAGGTCCTGTTTGGCAGCTTTGTAATTTTATTCTCCCGTAATTAGCTTCCGGTTGTAATATCTTATGCACAAGAATATAACTGTAATTTCTTTCCTCTGTAAAATATCCATTCAGGTAAATATTCCACAAAGACACCGGCATCCGCTGCAATTGAAGTGCATCGGCAGGCTCATCATCTGTGAAGTGCATCTCGGTCTCCTCGCTTCGACCACATGCCTGAGAGCCAGGTCGAGCCCTGCTTAGATATATAAACGAAAACGATCAATCTGCAACCGTTTGCTTTACTGCTTCCTTTTGTGTGTCCGATTTTATCCTCAATTCATCCATGATCTCAAAACTTTCTTGATTGAAGTGATGAAGCCGGCCGGCTAGCAACAGGCGGGCAGAGCAGCGGTTGGCGAGGCATGGGCGCAAGCGAGCTCGACGGCCACGGTGAGAGGGAGCTCGGGCACGGGCGGAGTGTGCGGCAGCCACTCGGGCACCGTCGGGAGGGAAAAGGCACGTGGGAAGCTCGCCGGGCTCACGGACGCCGGCAAGAAGGAAGAGAAGCGCAGGAGGCGGCGGGGGCCTCGACGGCCGCAGTTCGGGGGACCAGCGGCGACGGGGTGCGGGGGAGTAGCGAGTGCCGGTGGCGCGTGGGGCAAGCATATTTTTTTACACCGTATTAAATCAAACCGCATGTAATTTTAGTGTGCTAACCACTAATCCGAGCAGACTTTTGTGCTCACCGGCGGAAAAAAAAGGAAGTGTAATTACCAGCGGTTTAGCTCTAATACCTGCCATTCAAACAGGCCTTACGGTTTAGCACATGCAGGGTTTTGTTTTCTCAAACGTACCTGAGTGGAGTACGTATTTCATGAAGTGCGAACTAACACATGCAAGTTACATATGTTTCCAAACACCAACCAACCCTCCTACCCATGTGCCACCCGCCCACCCCTGTACCCATCGGTCAATAGAGTCGTTGCAAATTCTCATTGGTGATTTTGCTTTATCCTAATAACCATATCAAAGAGTTTTCATAGAGTTTGGCGATGTCACTATCACGATCAACCTTATTCTCTTTCACAAACACAAAACAAAGATCAACCTTATTCTCAAGTTTGGATGCCATTGCCAACTATTTGCCGTTTGTATCTCCCCTACTTGTGCAAGCTTTGTTAAACTTATTCCAGCATAGAGCATCTCCAGTCGGGTGGTGTTAAGAGGTTAAAACTATACCTATAGCAGCCAATCGACAGGCATGGGAGGATATGAAAACACATTAAACTTGCAGAGGCAGTTATATTGAATTGAGATGGTGTGTATTTGAAAACCAGCTTGCATGTGGGGATTCTGTAAAAAAAATCACATCATTGTTAGAAATAAAAACTGGCACAGCAGTTGGTTCCATCAGTATCACTGTATGTCAACCACTGTACATATTCAAGCAGGACATTCACAAATTTTCTGACGTCTGACTATCGGGAACAAGATTAAGATTGAAGAGAAAACATATAACTTAACACTGATGATTTCAGTTGAATTGGTACAAGATCAATCACAACAGAACAATAATATACCCTCTCCAGAATTGGTTCTATGCTGTGCATACAATGACGTTGGAGACTTGAAAACATGCTCCCTTCAAAAAAATTGGATTCGTCGGAGTAAAGTACATCCTGGGACAGGTATATGTGTACATGCACATAAGTTCTGATACTTTGGTGTGACAGTGATGGTATTGATGCACATATGGAAAAACCTCATTCAGGGATCTGCCGTATGTTGCTTGCAACCTTTGGGACCATAGTGCTGTGCCGGCTTTGGGACAGGCTTATGGCACAGGGCACAAAAATGCTTCTGGCATGCCCAGCAGAACAGGTGGTTGTTGTTTCCAACCTGCAAAGTTAACAAAGCAAATACATAAGAGGTAATGCAAAGGAACTGGTTAATTTCAGTCCAAAAAAATTACAATACAGTATAGAAGTTCACTAGGAAAATCTAGGGAGGGGTTAGTCCAGCTTGTCTTAGTTCAAACCAAAAAAACAAAATGACCAGGAGACCAGCAGCAGTTTTACTTTATATAAATAAACAGTAGGAATATTAAAATTTAATCATGGCCATCCTCTTTATTGAAATTATTCTCAATTGAACTTGGAAAACCATAAAAAAATTATCACAACTAAAAGGTCAAGGCATGAACCAAAACATATATCAGTAAAAATCCTGTATGGCAAAGCAGTTTGAAAAGCATGGACGTCAAGACACTTTCTTTGTGTTAGAGGTCGGGTAGCCTTTGTCTTAGTGGTCAGGTCATCTTTCTTATTGTAAAAGCTGCGTTTATAATCATAGTGCTCTAGAGGGCTTGTGTGTCAGTGTGTGTCTCCTTGTATGACACTCTTCTTCTCCTATCAATACAACGATACACAGCTCTCCTGCGTGTTCGAGAAAAACACACTTGCTTTGTGTCTTGATGCAAAGATACACGGCTGGATTCAGCCCATCATAGATCCTATTCCTCAGTACCCTTTAATAGCTATTTACCTTTGGAGATGGTTGACGGCATGTTGGACAAGGATGAACTTGACCATGCAGTGCATGCATTTCAGCATGTGCCTGTGCAACAACTTGGCGCCGTACCCTTTGATTCATCTGCATTTCCCATCTGTCCAGTTCCTCCTGAGGAAAAAGCACGCAAGAACCTCTGCACGCAAAAATATGATTGTTTTTTTATTGTGAATCCACAGTGTAGAACATGATGTAGTTATTACTAAAAGATAACTCACTTGAAATGCTCATATCCAGTGATTGCACGGTTGCATTGATAACAGAAGTACTCCCCACAGTTCTCACAATGCATCTTATTGCATCCTTCTGTCTTAGATATGGCCATCTTGCATCTTGGACACTGTTTTGCATCCTTCATAATTTCCTTCAGGCTGCGTAGTTCTTCAAGAATTCTCTGCTGATCTCCTTGCACTTGCCCAGATTGTTGGCGTTTCTGTATAAAAATAAAAGTTAAGATTCCCAACAATATCATGAAACATAGGACTGAGCAGAGAGCGCAACCAAAATGGCCCCTAGCATTAATCAACCTCTCCCCAGGAAGTATAAGTTAAAGCATCACTATCATCTACAGATACATCTTGTTGCTGGTCACAATATATGAAGGAAGCTAGCCATAAAGCATTGTGAATACACTATGATCATAAAATGTAACCACCACCGTAATCCTTCCTGATGATGGTTTTTCTACTTAAAATACTGAGAACAAAAGGAAAAAAACATCATGCCACTGGAACGCAGTCCATTGGATCCAAGTATATGGTATACCATTTTCAAGTAGTTCTCATTTTTTTTTATGTTTCGAGATATATTAGTACCGCAAAAATGGTACAGAAAATGAATTTCTCATACCTCCAAGATAAGGAGTCTTTCTTCTGGAGACATACATTGCTCTCCAATATGACGGCGATTTCTACAGAGAGTGCAGAAGCTGAATAAACAACTTGAACACACTGCTTCATTGCCTACATCCTCCAAGCAAGCAGTTTGGCATCTTGGACAATAGACAACATCACTCATGGCATCAAGGGTTCTTTGAAGCAGTAATCCCTCCCAACGTTCAAATTCATCCTCTCCAAGCAGCCGTTTCAATATATTAGGAGGAACAGCACCTTCACATTTTGTATCAGGACATAGCAACTTCACAACATTTCCTTCCTTAACATTCATTTTGCAGTATGTTTGCATGCATTTCCAGCAGAAGAAATGATGACACGGAAGTTTGATGAAATCAAAACCTGATGGGATAGCAAATTAGATAAAAAATTAGAAACAGCATTAATTCAGATAATGATGGTTAAAAGAAATGGATGTGCAACATATCCAAGTTGGACACAGATGATGAAGCCTTCACTATGCTTTTAAAGATATATACAAACAAGCACAGCCATTGGAAGGATACTTTTTTTTCAAGAGTATTTCATCCAGAAATCAGAATAAGGTCTATTGCTACCTGTAATGAAACATGTAATAAAATGCTACGACTCCAGTACAGTAGTGATCTCTATAAAAAAGAATGCTTGGGGATTAAACTGCAGGTAGAGTGGCAACACGACAATATCTAGACAAATAGTTCCATACTATGCCAGGACAAATACACCTTTAATGGTAAGTAAAACACAGCACATGGCTTCTACACCACAACACCGCAAACAATACTGCAGAAACAACAATGGTGAAAGAATTACCAGGACACTCGCTGAAACAAATCATGCAGTCATGGATAGCGTGTAAGAAAGCTTCATGATGCTTATTGTCATTGTATCTCATCATCCTTGGAATTATAAAATCTGGTGAAGCATTATCTAGACAAGCACGCTTATCTGCATCACATGTTACATCATTCTTGCCCAATATTATCTCATTACCAAACCCTAAGTGAGAAAGGGAAGAACTTTGGAGCCACTGCACCCATTGATATGTTATTTCCATCCCCTGTTGCTCTTCCCAAAGCATATCAAGCATGCGACATAACGACGAAATCATCCCTTTATCAAGCCAATATGTGGAGATAGTGAAAAAAGGAGCATGGTGACTTGGGTACGATGCAGGCAGGAGAACTGTTAGAAGGATTGGAGGCAAATGCTCAACTCTAAACTTGTAATCAAGGTCATCAGCATCAGCATCAGATGTTGCCCCATATTTTAATTTTCCATCACCATAATTGAGCCTTGTTGATACATCTATAGCATCTGGAATCTCAATGTGAACATGGACCTGTAATTACATGAGCAAATTACAAACTTGCTCCTACTATACAAAGAATATGACCTGAAAACTGAATTAAAGGATTGTACCTGGAAACACCGCTGGCCTCCCTTTCTGTCCAAAATTACCACAGCATCCCCAAAAATGGCTTCGAGGGCACAAAGCTGAGCAATGGATTTACATTTTATCAGACTAAAATAAGCGACTATCACAGGTTTAATTGTTGAAGATAAAAATAATTGAAAAATCATAATTAGCAGTATCTAAATACTCTATGGTAGTAGTAGTACTATATGGCTTCTTGTTGTACCTAGTCAATCATACTTCGAAAAACCTTCCACGGATGAAGGGCATAAACACAAAAAAATATATTCCAGCAATAAGTATTTACTAAATTGGCATATGAATGCAAATGTATGTCAGGGATGCTTGTTGTGACGTGCATTTCTTCTCTCATATTGTTCTATGTCTAATGGCACCCAAAGATGCTATGAGCCCATGACAGTTTATTTGAATGAAGGATTCTATAAGCCTATGTCAGTTACTAAACAGAGACGTACAATAACTGGTCACCATATAATCAGTAAAGCGGGGAAGCGAAACTCTTGAAGTTCAGGGTTTTTTTTTGCGAGTAAGTTCAGTTAATCATTGACAATGACAGAAGCCTGCTAAGCAATGCTTTTCGAGCTAATGCCAGTGCTGAATCAACACACAGAGAGAACAACGCACCTCGTCCTCCTGCCTCTGATCATTGGCGCGCACCTCCTCCTCAGTCAACGCCACCTCCTCCCCACCAGCCTCCGCAAGCTCGTGCAGCTTCCTCACAGCCTCCTCCTCCAGGCTCCCGCCCGCCTCAGACCTTCCAGACGACGACGCCTCCACGGGCGGCGGCTGAGACGGCGCAGGTGCCTCGGGCTCGGTCACGGGAGGCGGCGGCGGCGGCGGATCACCATCAGAAGCGGGGTCGAGATGGAGGCGCTCCAGGGCCTGGGCGGCGGCGGGGGCGGCCTGGGGCAGCTCGGCAGCGGGGCTAGGGTTTGGGGGGCCGGCCTTGACGGGAGGCCTCGGCGCCGCCGTGGGACCATCGGGGCCTTGCGTGGCCGCGCCCCTCGCCCTGGACGACTTCCGAGGCATCTCGCCGTCGCCGGTAAGGTTTTGTGACGGATTCGAGCTGTGCGAGGTGTTTGTTTGGCGCTTTGCGGCGGCGAGGCCTGCCCGCGTCAGCAGTGAGGTACTGAGGTGGTTCCGTCGTTCCGGCACGGGAGACACGATCTCCGAGACACGAATCTCCGCGCGTTCGTTCGGGCACGGCTGCACGCTGGCAACAACGGAAACTTCGTTCGCCTACAAGACATGAGCACCTACCTACCTAATCGAATCATACGCCCAGGATTTTTCAATCTTAGTGACCGTGTTCAAACTTTCCCGGTTACCGTCGATTAAGTATATGACAAAATTCGTTCAAATTTGACTAGAACACGTCCATCCTCAACTCCCTATGGACCTACCACTTTGAAACCAAACTTTTTATTTTAATATATATCTATTTTTCTTTACTACTAAAACAAGCGATGGTTATTTGGTCCGTGATTCGGAATTCGGATGACTGTATGTTAAATTAATGATCTAAAACTATTTAGAATTAGCGTTTGGTGAGTAAACTAGAAAAAGGCCGAAGTCCTTATCCGACAAGTATAATATTATTATCTCCATCTCTATCTCTATATCTACTATTTCTAAAGAAAAAATGATTCCTTGGTCCGTCAACTATTTCTAAAGCAAATAATAATTTTGGTCCGTCAATCGGATCCTAATCGAACGTATTACTAAAGCAAACAATGATTCCTTGGTCTGTTATTCGGAATTCTAATCGGAACCCGGGTAACCGTATGTTGAGTTAATGATCCGAAATCATTTAGAATTAGCACTTGACGAGTAAAATAGAAAAAGATTGAAGTCCTTGTCCGACAAGTACTATCTTATTATCTCTATCTCTACTATTTCTAAAATAAGCAATGATTCCTTGGTCCATCGATCGGATCCTAATCGGAACCCGGACAAATTAATTGGAATCCTAATCGTAACCTGGACTAATTAATCGGGATTCCAATCAGAACCTAGACAAACAACGCCTCACGCAATCATGGTACGGCCTGTACGGCCTATGTACACAGTTCGAATAAAATTTATATAACCCGTAGCAACGCATAGATACTGTATTGGTCGAAACTCGAACTTACATCTTAACCACATGAGAGGGTGGCCGGCGCAGCCTTCCCCGACCTCCTCGTGTAAAAAAATACGTCACATGGGCGTCATTGCTCCCTCGACAGCCGAGCACCGGCGTCCAAAATACGTCACATGTACGAGCGCTATTTTCTCACAATGGTGTAAAAAAAGAAAAAAAATACCTTTTCTAAAAAATTAGCACGAATCTCAAAGCAAACAAGATTAATTATGTCATGTTTCCTTAATTATTTTAGTCGTTTGTCAATCTGGATTCTAGGGCCTGGGCGCTGCCCACTGCTACCCAACCCAACCCCAACCAATTCGATTGGATCCAGATAATGAGGTGCCCTCTGCCCTGCTCGTTTTGTTTCCTGGCGGTGCACCTTTCATTGTGGCAACAGACGGGATGGCGGCAGGGAGCTATGCCGGTGGGCGAGCTCGCCGTAGATCTGGATCTGTTCGATGGACCATATTTGAAACTACAGTTGTGCATGTTCCTTCTGTTTCATGGCGGATCGTTCTTCGCTGTGGGGAATAGCAACACGGAGAGTTCACCGCGCGTCTGGCCGGGTACTCGACGTACTCAAACTACTCAAGCATATGCGACGGCACCATCTCCTCGTCGGGCAGGAGTAATGTGCTGCGGCGGCACGGACGAGGTGGACGGCAATGACACCGGACTTCCCAAGTACCAATCTCGCAGCCGCAAATTGCTAATTGATACATTATCCCTGATCGTTTTGCGGACGACATGTCCGGCGGCCATGGAAAATATTGCCATCGTCGCTCCGTGGCCTCGCGAGGAAAATGAGCCGTCGTTCCGTGGGATGGACATGGGCTGGGTGCTGGCAGGGCTGGGCCTAGATGGATCTAGGATAAAATTAATTAAAAATATTTAATTAAATAAATTGTTTGCTTTAGAATTTGTGCAAATTTTATAGAAAGGATCGCCGGAGCAAAACTCAAAAATATATTCCTTCAACACATTGCTATGAAAATATCATGCCTACAGCAACATAAGGTGCCTTCTGGCCATTTGGTTAGATTTATATATAACACTAGGATAACAATAAGTTGAAACAGTATCTGATGCATAGCCAGAACATAGGAAATATGAAGTAGGGACTTTGCTCCAACTTATTCTTCATGCCTCAATTTAATTAGTTGGATGCTTTATTCTTCTTAAAGTTATCCTAGAGCTTGCACTCTCTTCCGCTTGATATACTTTGTGATGATATGGCCTTAGCAATAGCAGCTAAACCACGATCGAGTCCTCTATGCTGGACTTATCTTCAACGGGAGTTTTGCAGGCCAGAAGCAAAATACTCCCCTCCGTTTGTAAAATGTAGGTCGTTTTGACAAATCTAGATATATAATTTTTATTATATATCTAGACATAATATTTATCTAGATGCATAGTAAAAGCTATGTATCTAAATTTGCTAAAATGACCTACAATTTGGAATAGAGGGAGCAAGATTTTACTTCTAGAATTGAGATGTCAGTGTCACATTAAGCATAGGATACAAGAGTGCCAATGCCAACTCACATTTCAAAAGCTACCATTGACTATATATATATATATATATATATATATGCTATAGTCAATCCTAAGATGCCATTTCTCTTTCGCTTGTATCGTATCCTATTTTGAAGTGATTTGTGCCAAAGCTAATTAAACCAGCGGTATTTCATTCCTGAGGTTTGGGTCGTGGCCTAATTTAATGAAATAAGACTGAGCTAATGAACACGGTTCCTTGGATGAAACTAGAGAAACGTTAACATAACATGGTTCTTCGATATATTGTTATCTTCACTATTCAAAAATATACACAACATGGTCCTTTTTATTTCTAGAGTTAATTACTTGGCTTACTCAAGACCCTTCTGCTCCTTGATGTATTTTGTGATGGACTCAGCAATAGTAGCTAAACCACTGGTACTGATAACAGGGGGGTTGTTTGCATGCTCATGATGAACTTCATATTCAATTGTTGATCTTATTATCGATGTCTTCTCTTCTTTTCCTATAATCTCGATTCGTACCAAGTATTTCTGAAATCCATGATCTAGAAAGCCCCCTTCAGTTACAAGTGCTTCCTTGACGTAGTTTTCGTTATTGACCTTGATGAACTTTTCTTTGAAAGTTTGTGATCCTGGAGTTCCTAGCAAAATGAATCGCCAAAAAGAAAATTAGTTGGAGCTAAGATCACATCTTACCTCACAGAAGCTCATCTGTCCAGGTTCTAACCTGGAGGAAAGGTGACAAGCAGGACTGTTCCAACGCCGCCATCTCCTTCTACAAGCTCAACCTTCGAGAACACTTCAGGAAGCAACCGGGGGATCAAATCCGCAACAACGAGGCCTCCATAGACCTCCCATACCTCGGCAGCAGGGAGTCCAGTCTCAAACTCGTGGCAAAGGGTCCCTTCCATTGATTTGTTGAGCTCTGTAGCCATGACCCAGGATAATGGATCCCTGTACATAAGACTTTTCTTCCGTGGAAGTTGCTGGCAGGAGGTTGAAGGGATTTTATGGCTGAGAGCTTCAGATGTCAGTGTCATCCCAAGGATACGAGAGAAGAGTGTCAGCACAGAGAATCCTGAGTTGATAAGTTATTATTTATATGCATAATTTGAAAGGAATGGGGACACTTCGATTTACTTGACCGCGTACCATTGACTTTGACTCAACGAACCATTCGCGGCGAGCCAGCGCACCAAGCGGAAAGCTCGAGACGCAAGCGGCGATTGGCCACCAAGCTAAGCCAAGCGCGCTGGGCGGCGGCGGCGCCGGCCGGCCGGCTATCCATGGCGCGCGCGCACCCGCTCAACGTCCTGGCGACGCTCGACCGCGCCAGGACGCAGCGGTACCATTTCACCGCCGCCGCGATTGCGGGCACGGGTTTCCTCGCCGGGGCTTACGACCTGTTCTCTATCATCTTTGTCGCCAGGCTGATCGGCCGCGTCTACTACGCTGATGAAACTGCCAGCCCCGGCGAGCCCGGGGGCCAGCTGCCCCACGACGCCGCGGTCGCGCTCAACGGCGTCGCGTTCAGCGGCACGTTTGTTGGGCAGCTCGCGTTCGGCTGGCTCGGCGACAGGATCGGTCGCCGACGCGCCTACGGATGGACACTGGCGCTCATGGCCGTGTCCTCCGCGGCGTCCGGGCTCTCCTTCGGCCGCGAGGCGAAGGCCGTGCTGGCGACACTGTGCTTCTTCCGCTTCTGGCTCGGTGTCGGGGTCGGCGGCAGCTACCCCCTGAGTGCGGCCATCATCGCGGAGTACGCCAACAAGCGTACCCGCGGCGCCTTCGTCGCCGCCGTCCACGCCATGCAGGGTGTCGGCATCCTCCTCGGGTGCACTGTCGCGCTCGGCGTGTGCTCAGTCGTGCCGGAGGCCGACCACGTGTGGCGCGTAATCCTCGTGGCCGGCGCAGTGCCGGCCGCTCTCAGCTTCTACCTGCGCACGAAGCTGCCAGAGACCGCTCGGTACACGGCGCTCGTCGCACGCGAGCCGAAGCGTGCGGCGGCCGACATGTCGCAGGTGCTCCGCGCCAGAATCCAAGAGCAGGAGCTGGACGTCTCCGTCGGTCGCATCGACGACGAGTGGGGCCTCTTCTCGGTGCAGTTTCTGAAGAGCCATGGCCTCCACCTGCTGGCCACCTCAAGCGCGTGCTTCTTCCTCAGCGTGACCTACTACAGTCAGAACATCCTCCAGAAGGATCTCCTCGGCAAGCTTGGGTGGGTCTCCCCTTCCCCGGCGGCGAGCATGGGCGCCGTCCAGGAAGTCGCCCGCCTCGCCCGCGCGCAGGCGCTCATCGCGCTCTGCGGCGCCAGCCCGGGGTACATCCTGTCGGTCGTCCTCATCGATGTCCTCGGGCGGCGCCGCCTCCAGCTCGCCGGCTTCACGGTGATGACGCTCTCAATGCTTGCCCTCGCCATCTCATACGACCACTGGACGTCGCACGCTGCCGGCTTCTTCGCGCTCTACAACGTGACCTTCTTCTTTGCCAGCGTCGGGCCCAACACCACCACGTTTGTCGCGCCCGCGGAGCTCTTCCCGGCGCGGCTGCGGTGCACGTGCCACGGCGTCGCCATGGCCGCGGGGCGGGCCGGCGCGGTTCTCGGGGCGTTCGGGTTTCTATCCAAGGGCGCCGACAGCAAGTACGCGTCGGGCATTGGTACCCGGAACGAGCTGTTTGTGCTGGCCGGCACCAATTTCCTGGGCATGCTGATGTCTCTGTTCGTCCCGGAGACGAGGGGCGCGTCACTGGAGGTACTGTCGAAGGAGGTCGTCTACGAATCAATTGACATGTTTATGGATAGCAATGGGGAATAATCACTTTATTTCGCATGGAGATGTTTCCCCATCCTTCATCTCTGTCCGGCTGCCCTCGCGAACCGAACGGAGATTTTCTCCCCATCCTCATCACCGGAGGGAATAAGTTCCCGGGTTTCTCTCTACTCCAGTTCTATAGTAGTAGCAATGTATATACATACATGTACTCCCTCCATTTGATAACAATAGGCCTAAGCATAATTTATTTTGGGATAGAATATTCTTTCTTCAACTAGGGGCTCCCCTGCCGCAAATACTAGCAGTCACGCGCGTTAGCGCGAGACGAGGAGTCGCGGCGCGTCGCTACTAGGTGGGTCTGGACTCTTGTTATTCTTCTACCTCGTGTAGCGGCGGTCGGAATTCGAGAAACAGGGCTGCCAAGGCTTCCGGTGGCCACGGCCTTATAAGAGAGGGAGTGGAGGTGGTAGGAACGACCGGTGGCGGTGGCGGGTTGAGTGGACGGTGCGGCGAGACGGTGGGAGCCGCCGGCTGGCGGCGGTTAGGTAGACAACCGGTGAATTAGAATTAGAGCGGGGCGCAGCAGCTCGACAGCGGCGGCAAGTTGCAAAGCGGCGTCTCCGGCGGCGGCCGCCGCCACCAGAGATGAGGAAGGCTGATGGCGGTGGAGACGTAGACCGTCGTGGACCTTCTGTGATGCGGCTGCACACGGATGCGCACGTGGCTGCGAATAGCCCCCTCCCCTGCCCGTGAGTCTTCTGCTCCTCGCTGGGCAACCGGTAGCCGCAGCAGTCAACGCCATCCTCCTGAAGCTTATAGCAGCTTCTCGAAGCAGTTTCTGTAGCAAAGAGCGAGTTTTAGCCGAGTGTTGTTTAGGAATTCCGAAGAACATTACCGCAGACGTGGCTAACAAGCTCGGGCACACAAGAGAATGTGCACAACTTTTTACAGGAGGAAAAAAAAAGAAGGCACAAGAAAGCCCCTATCTCAGAAATCGGCCCAACAGCGGCCTGCGGCCTGTGTCTCCACACGACTCAGCAGCCCAGCTTATAAAGTGAAAACGGACACATCAGCTTGGCTGCTCCAGCTATTCGTGCGTGAGGATCTGTCGAGTCTCGCTCGAATTCTCGACGTCCGCCAATTGATCAGCGGCGGGCTGCGTCCTGCACTCCTGCGGTCGGAGAAGCAAGCAGCGCGTCAGCGTCGACGACATTGCCAAAGCAGCTGCCTCTGCGGGAGGGATCTAAGAGCGTCAACCGCGGAACCGGCGGCAGCAAGCCGAGGGGGAGCCTCGCCGCCTCGGACGAACTCTAGCATTTTTCGAAAGGGTAGGAAGGCACAAGGCAGGCGGGCGGTTTTTCACGGAGCCGGTGCGCGGGGGGACGCCCGGCGTCCGCCGCTGCCGCGACATGGC
Source organism: Panicum hallii (assembly GCF_002211085.1). Classification (NCBI taxonomy): domain Eukaryota; kingdom Viridiplantae; phylum Streptophyta; class Magnoliopsida; order Poales; family Poaceae; genus Panicum; species Panicum hallii. The sequence continues at coordinate 43,067,742 of NC_038048.1, read as the reverse complement.
CGGCTCGCCTCTCGCAGCCAGCAGCTTTCCCGGGGGCAGCAGCAGTGAGCAGGTGGACTGAACCCGGTGTGCCGTGCGCCTGGACGACGGAAAACATCAGTCAAGCTACCTAACGACTCCCCCTTTTTTTGGCAGACTTTCACTACAGACATGTCGCGACCCTGCAATTTCGGGCTGCAATTCTCGACCCGGATGCAGGACCGGACTGTTTCCTGGAACCTCAAGCCCCCCACCTGCTTACCGAATCGGTTACGAAAAACAAAACATTTTCCACGGCCGGAACCGGACATGCAGTAGGGGCAGATATATATACGTCACGGCCGTGGCTGCGAACGGATTTTATTTCTATATATAGAGACCAAAGCAGCGGCGTAATTTGAATATATAGCATGATTAGAGTATCGAGTTGCAGCCATGCCTCGCATACTGAACGGTCGGCATCGCCGGCCGGATGGACCCTCGGAAGGTTCCTCACTTCCTCGTGGGCTGCTAATGCCGCCGTGCTGATGGCCTGATGCCAATCATGGCATACGTACTAGTAATCCTGTTCCTTTGTGGATCTGATCGAGACACTGATGAGACTGTGTGTCACAGGAGCCTACGGAAACGTGGAGCTAGGGAAATGAGTTTGTTTCTACTGCACGAGCAGTGGCGGAGCCAAGCGGCTCCGGCCCCTCTTGCCAAAGAGAAATTGGTGAAAAGTTCAGCATATATCTGTTGCATGCCTGCTAATTTTGCATAGATGCACGCATATCTCACACATATCTCTTTTTTATTGGGACTGCTAGAGATGTGAAATTTAACTCAGCTAATGGAAGCTGTGAAAGCTTTGCCAACTAACCCTCTTGGTTTCCTTTCAGGCTCTGTCACTGTACACAAGTACGCCAGTATTTAAAATATATAGTAGGTTTCTGAAAGGACTAAAATATGTTTTGACAAGAAAATTAGGCCACCTTATTGTCTCTTTCCTGTCTACTAATTTACAATTTCAGGATAGCTAGCTCCGGACTGTAGACTGTAGTGGTAGGGCTTTGGAAGAAATTCATCGGTATGTCGTTGGATGATACAAAGTGTTGATGTACTGATACGTAAAGGTTTTTGCAAACGTGTCTGAGCACGTATTTCATTAAGAGAAAAGCAATATGATTCTTACAAACCTTAATAGGTAGAGGTTATTAAAGCGGATATAGAGCACCACCAAGCAAGTGGTAGGCGACCCGTACAACAAACAAAAAATAACAAGAAAATCGGAGAAGACATAGACAAACCCACAAATCTAGATGCGACCACAGCTGAACCTGCTAAAAGATACTACAACGCCAAGGGTGCAAAGGTCGACAACACAACTAAGGTGGCAAAGCATCCACCCAACCCACCAAGGCGGCAAATCATTCGCCCAATCAGCAACACGACGAGGGCGACAAAAGTATCCGCCCGATCAGCAACACGACGGCGGCGGCAAAGCATCCGCCAAAACAAAATGGCGGCAGCGAACAGAAGGGCGGCAAAGCATCCGCCAAACGACGACCATTGCAACCCAGATGATGTAGATAAACGAGCAAAGGCAAGCAAACGACGACCACCACCAGCAGCAGAGCTTCCAAGATGACGTCTCCAGGGAGAGAGCGACGCCACAGGCGCCATCATCGTCCGACAAAAAGGCCAAGGCTTTCACCCGGAAGCTCACCGGAGAGGAGGGGAGAGGGGAAAAAAGTGACGCCTTCAAGAAGTCAAACGGCGCCCGAAAACATCATCGTCATTGGTCCGCAAGCAGACCTAGGCTTTCACCATCACCCCGTTCCCTCCCCGGAGCTGAGGAACCGCCGGACACCACCAGAGCGCCGCCACGGAGCCGAAAAGCGCCACAGCAACGTAGGGGAGGTTGGCAGCAAGCATCCTGCCAAAGAACGGCACCAAGGAGCTAGATGCCAGCAGAGGAGGGGCGACCAGAGACCGGCACCCAAGCCGGAGGCCGGCGGCCGGACCCCTAGCTAAAGCAGCGCCAGCCCGCACCCAAGCCAAGTCACCGAACCGAGGCCAGAGGCCGTCGGCTGGCAACCTAGCCGAGGCATAGGGCAAGAGACCGGAGGCCGGTGGCTGGTGGCTGACATTGGAGCCGAGGCACCAACCCCTCGGCAACCCGAGGGAGAGGGGGTGCCGCCCAAGGAATGCCTGCTAGGGGGCCCAAGCGAGAACGCAGGCGGCCTAGGGCGCGAGCGGCGGTGGCACCCGGCAAGCCGAGCCGGAGGCACGTGTGGAGGAGTACCGGAGGCAGGGTGGCCCTCTGCCGCCCAGGGGTGGGAGGGCGGCGCCTCCCCACCGGGAGCGGTCAGATCTGGTGAGGGCGAGGTCGGATCCATCGAGGGCGAGCCCGGAGCCAGTCCCAGCGGCCGGCGGCGAACGTCGTCAAGTTAGTCAAGGTTTGGGGACTCGGGGAAGGGAGAAGCGAGGGAACGGGGAAAGGGAAGCGAGCTGAGCTAGCTTTGGCTCGGCCGCGGGCCGCCGCCACCGCTCGGATAGTCGCCGGCGGTGGCCTGGGGTTGGAGGGAGGGCGGCGGCGCGGGTTGCCCCCCGAGTCTAGGGGAGCGATGCTAATTCGCAAAGTTTGTGCGTGCAAGATTTGTGAATGGATACAACTTATACAAGTGTTGAAAGGAAAGAATCATTATTGAGATATATTAACATACCTATGTTTTGATAATTTGCAAAAAAAGAAACGAGCACGTCTTATATTAGGATTAATGTGAAAGCTAGCTCTAAAATACATAGTATATGATATTAAGAAAAGGTATGCCTGCTTCGCTGTTCCATACGCTAACCCCAAGTAGCCTGTGTGTTGCCAGCCTTGAGGCATGTACAAGTACAACCGTACAGGCCAAGTGTGAACCACAGCATGCTCGAATATATCAATCTTACGTGGTGAGATCTCGATTAACTACTCTCTTTGACTTCGTAGGATCCACAGACGAAGCAACAACGACAGGTAAATAAAAACAATTCCCGTCACGACCTCTCTAGGTGTTGCCATGCACGAACCATCCATCACAAGCTAACCCTCTCTATAAATACCGTACCTCCTCCGGGCCAGGATCGCATACCTTCTCCGTACTGCATCCCGCCGGCCGGCAATCCAAGCTCGCCAGCGCAGCGTCGAAGCAGTCTGCCTCCTAGTAAGCAGCAGATCGATCGAGCGGGTGCGCGCGCATCGATCCAACGCAACAGGGCGATGGGGAGGTCCCCGTGCTGCTGCCACGACGCCGGCGTGAAGAAAGGCCCGTGGACGGAGGAGGAGGACCGGGCGCTGGTGGAGCACATCCAGCGCCACGGCGGTCACGTCGGCAGCTGGCGCAACCTGCCCAAGGCCGCCGGCCTGAACCGCTGCGGGAAGAGCTGCCGCCTCCGGTGGACCAACTACCTCCGCCCCGACATCAAGCGCGGCAACTTCACCGCCGACGAGGAGCGCCTCATCATCGCCCTCCACGCCGAGCTCGGCAACAAGTACGGCCAGTTACTAGCTGCTCGCCGGTTACCACCCGTCGCCGTCACCGTGCATGCATCGCCGCCACCTGCTTTTGAAGCAGTTGGCGTGCATGCAAATCTTCTCCCGAGATACGACGATCGAGTCCATTAGGCTAACACGCACGCTGTTTGTCTTTGCGTTAGGTGGTCGACGATCGCGACGCACCTGGACGGCCGGACGGACAACGAGATCAAGAACTACTGGAACACGCACATCCGGAAGAAGCTCCTGCGCATGGGCGTCGACCCCGTCACGCACCAGCGGCTGCCCCCCGACGACGTCCTCGGCGGCGCCCTCGCCGCCGCCCCCGGCCTCCCTGAGGCGCTCCTCTCGGCGGCGGCGAGCCTCGGGGGCCTGAACAGCGTTCTGATGCAGGCGCAGGCGCTGCAGCTCCTGCTGCAGGCCGTCAACGGAGGCGCCGCCTCCGCCGGTCTCATGGCCAGCTTCAGCCCAGCTGTAGATAATGCCATGCCGCCCTTGCTTAACGCGAGCAGCATCGTCCCAAACTTCCAGGACCAGCAGATGAACCTCTTGGCTCACGCGGCGAACTACCGGCCGGCTGACGATTATCTCAGCAATCTCGCAAGTTTTGCAGAGCAGGACGTGGTGCGGCAACCGAACGCTTCGGCTCCGGCGCCGGCTGCGGCATTGGTGCCTGCATCGCCATTTCCGCAGGAAGTGGCAGCTGCAGCTGACCGGCGGCCGGTGCAGGGTTTTTCCGATCTTCTGTCGGAGGCCATTGATCAGGTGCCGAGCATGTGCTCTCTAGAGGACGAACATTTCTGGAAGGATTTGCTAGCAGAGAGCAACCACTTGCCACTATGAAAGTTCTCATGCGTGAACCAGACGTACTGGCGGTGCCGTGTTGTACAAAAGTTTGTAATTATCCTAAAAGTTAGCTTCGTTTTATCATTGGGTCTATCTATCTATCAGTGATCCCCCTGTAGCATATACTCCTATTTGAGAGCTCATCATCAGTGATGAGTGATATGCTTGTAATGAATTCTTATTCAGTTAATCTTGAGATAGATTCGGTTTTGGTCAAAGAAGTTGGAGCTTATTTGCCGGGTTAATCATTTTGATCTCGTTACACAGTTGACAGGTCACTAAAGCACCGTTATATTTCATACAAACACCATCCATTGCTCGAGGGAAAAATACCAATCAGCACGAGAGTGCGATGATTAAAGTCTGATGGCAGCTAGAGATCAAACATATGCTCACATGATAGAAAATGTTTTTGGAGGAACTCCTTTTTTATTTCCATTATGAAATGAGAAAACCATCTGTTCCTCTCCATGTTTGTGGGGACCTTCATTTCTTGTAGTTGTAGGGTACAGTAGTCAACGCACTATTGCTGAACAGCTGAAGGGATCAGCTTTGGTCCTTATCATTTGTACATGCTAAACACATTGACTAGCTAGTAGTACATGTGCTAATAAGCGCTAGCCAGCGAAGGACCGTTGTCATTTGGGTTAGTCAAAAGCTAGTACGGCAACTCAACTGAATTTTACTCCGCAAAGTTTATCTTCCTAAAAATGCTTAGAAGAATATCATCAGCAATTCTATATTTCAAAGTCAAGTAAAGAGGTTAGAGGTATAATATCTACCAATTTTCCATTATTCTGTTTATGCGTCGCTAAAAAGATATATTTTATCATTAAAATCGAACAGAGTGATTATCGTTACATAATAACTGCACCGCAACGTTCGTATGTGACACTAGCGTAACTTATTCAATCAGCTGGCACAAAAACCATGCGAAATGTTTACCAAATTTCTTTTGCTGAAAATCCACTTGCTGTAAATTAACCTCGTATCACTGATGATGATATTATTGCTACGTTATCCATGGCCTGTTTCTCATACATAGATATTGGATTAGTTGGAGTAGGAAGTTGCTTTGCGAGGGCGAGGAAGCATCGAGGGCGACGGCCTTCTAGAGATGGAAGCCCTGCGGACCGCAAGCACCTATGATCTATCTCTGAGCATGTAATTAACGGCATCGATCACAACCTGAGACTTGGCACACACCACGCAACGTTAACACAGAAAGGCCGCCGTGACCTCACCCCATGACTTGGCGTCCTGATCCCCGCATTAGCAGCAAAAGGGCCATCATTGGTTAGCGGTTAGGTCAGTAAAAGGGTTGCCCGAGGTTTGAAGCCATTGACTGTCCGAATGAAAGGGCGTGGGCGATGTGAGAGATCAACTGATCATTGAGTCATTCTGATTTTAGACTTTCAGAGTCTCGTGCCGTTTCAGAGGATGACGACGCGAGAAGCATTTTCTATGCAGAAGGTAAAACGAACTCGCTTGACCTTTTGCTCGTGGCTGCAAGCTAGAGAGCTACGCTATCCTTTGGTTGTTTCTTGTTGGGGTTCCAGAGAGGAAACGGGGTCCAACTGTTGAAGCTGTTTCGCCTGAATAATCGCTGGCGGTGTGAATGGTCGCTCCAAAAGCAAGTCATATTATGATCTCTGCTTCAAATACTGCAGGTCAATGAAATGAATAGATTCACGTGAGCGTGTAAGACGCGTGTTAATTATATATCTATATATATGCCACCAAAAAATAAGTTGAGTCATAGTTCGTCCAAGGAGATGTTTTTATCTGCGCCGCTGTCTCCGTGATGAAGAAAACTCTGCATCCGTACGTACGTAGTGTCACGTACTAGTCCGTATATATACAATACAGTACGTGTACACGTTCGTGGAGTACACGGTTTCACCAATGATAGCGCGACGGCGACGCCTCTCGACGAGACTAATCCACTGAGCTCACCGGTGAAAATTTTTAATCCCTGCTGCTGACGCGGTTAATTACTCGCGAGGGCCATGCTGATTCCATGAGCGATAAATGGTTGTGAACGCGAGCGGCGGGCGAAGATCCTTCCACGACAAGCTAACCAACAAGCAGTAACCGGTTGATACGCTCGTTGTGCCGCGTATACAATACGGAACCCGGATTTGACTGCCGCTGCTGGGTCGTTAACGCAAAGGCGAGGTCACGTACGGATGGCTCTCGCCGTCGCCGCGCTGACGCCGGCCGGGCGCCGCTGGCAAACACGCCGGTTCAATTCGTGGCGCGCGGGGCTCGCCGGCGAGCTGAGATGTAATGTCAAGCCGCGTTTACCTAAGCCGCCGATCGACGCCGACGTGCAAACCGAACCACTACCGCGCGCGAAGCTGGTGGCGTTAACTTGGGTTAGCCGGGGGAATGTTTAACAAGTGCGGGCGTCCCTGTTGAGCGGGACGAAATGCGTCGCGCCCGGCGACTTTCAACTCTGCTCGTGGACGTGCCTTTTGATTTCTAACCTGCGGAATCTGACAACCGCTAACTGCCGGGGGGAAAGGTGTCGGGACCGGAGGTTTTTCAAGGTAGAGCACGCGATCGACGGCGATAGTCGGAGACGCCGGCCGGACGTGGTTTCCGTGGAAACAGGTGGATCGTCGTCTCGTCCGGAGCCCGGCGGCATGCTTTTCCCGGTCGTGGTGAGATCTCGCGCGGTTAGTTAAGTGGGGGACAGGGACGGCGACACGGCGTCGCTGACCCCCTGCCCGCCACGCCGCCGTCGTCGCGCGTCACGGCCTGGAATTCGGAGGCAGGCTCGCTCTCAGGCTGGCGCGTCGGTTTCGGAATGATGATCGGCGAAGATCATTGAGGATCGAAGTTAACTTTTGAGTAGATTGATCGATCGGCCATGTAGTAAAGTGAGATGGAGGTTAGATCTACCACGTAAAGTTGGAGCCATGGTCGTCTGAGACGAAACTAAACGGCATGTTGAGCACTCGGTGGAGCTGTGAGGTCAGGTGTTTGGCGTGTGTTTCTTATGCTCATGCCTCTCTTTCAGAACGGAGAACCCTTTTTGCCTCCATTTCTCAACAACTCTGCCTCGGTCTTCGGAGTTTTTTTAAAAAAGGGATAAAAAAAAAACAAAATTCGAAAAAGGGGTGCCAGTTGGAGAAATTTAGGGAAATGGGTGCCTCCCGCCCGCTGGGAGGGCGGAAAGAGGCATCCCGCCCAACCATAGGGCGGGATGCTCAAAAAAAATTTCCAGGGACCTCTTCGCGAATAAAAAAACTTTTTTTATTCGCGAAGTGGTCCCTGGCAGGCCTCCCGCCCGGCCACTGGGCGGGATGCCTCCCGCCCGGCAACTGGGCGGGATGCCTCCCGGTGCACTGTTATTTCATGTGTATGTGTTTTCTGCCTTCCAAAATTCGTAACAATTCACAGAAAAATCCAAAAATAGCAAAACTAGTTTTGTTAGAAAGTAGATTTCAAACTCTATAACTTTTGTTAATGGAGTTTAGTTTGAAACAAAATACTTTTACTCCTATTTTAAAACTAAGATTAAGGAAAGTTTATGCATAACTTTAGGATTTCATGCTTTGTTGTTTATGAAGTTTGGTATGACTATTCTATAAACTCTAGGTACCTTTGTGCAAAGTTTCAAACTCAAATTTGATGTAAATTTAACTTCTTTTGTCTTGAATTTTTCAAATTTGAAATGTTAACTAAACCTAATTATAACCCTTTTCTAATTAAAATCTATTGTTATTCTCTAATGTGATATTATTTAATATCTAATATATAGTCAAAGTTCTAAAACCTATAAAGTTCTAAAACCTATAATCTTATGCTCCTGGTCCATTTTTGTTATATTTTTTCTTAGATTATTTGTTTCAGAAACTATTTGAAATTCAGAATTTTTTCAAATATAAGATTCATTCGCCATACTCTTATGTATGCACATAAAATTTTAATTCAATTTTCCAAAGAAGATTACGGTATCGAAAACTCGTACGAAGATAGTTAAACGATAACGTTTGCAACGTAGAATCTAAATATTACGATAGTACAATACATGAAGCCATTTAAAATAAAATAATATGATAATGAACATTACAAATATTACAAATACATGAATCCAAATATTGTGTCTTCAGTCAATGCGGCAAATATTACAAATACGTATCTAGGTCTGATAGAATCTCAACGCAGCAAATATTACATATGAGCAAACAACGTTTAAATAAAATTACAACTAAATGATGCCTGATGACGTACTAGCACTCGATCGGCGACGTCTCCCACTTCTTGATGCAACCGGAGGTCTTCCATCTGTAGCATCACCTGTAGGGCCAGCTTCAGCACAACTGGGGCCAGCATCATTGGTTGGACAACGTTTATACGTGTGTCCAATCTGATTACATGCACTGCAGCGTTGTATCCTCGGACGGAGCTCTGACTCATCGTACTTACGAGATTTGCACTCGACTGTCTTAAACTCTCGCATAAGAGAGAGACCAGCACTTAACAGCTTCCTTCACCTCTTCAATTGAGTGGTACCTTGCACCCTGGATAATTTCATTCTCCCTGCAATCCGAAGGCCAGCTACATCCGTCATCTACGACAAGATGACTGAAGTCGCTGCTTACCCAATCTTGAGGCACATCATCGTCATCATCAGACGAATCGGCATTCATTGCTTCATCCAATTCACGTTCTTCGTCTTGCAGCTGTTCAACAATAAAGGGTATGTTCTCCCCCTCATCAGCCACGCATTGAGGTGGTGCGGTGCCACCTACCTCAATGTTTGCCTCCTCGACTTCTTCATCAATATTTTCATCCCCCGGACCAGCTTCAATGTTTATCAAAGGAGGGTTTTGGTGCACACTGACAAGGAGTACCAGTGGCCACTGCCAATGACTTGCATTTTGCAGATAAGTTAGCCAGTCCTCGTTGCTTGCAAGTGGCATAAGCTCCCAGATCAAAGCGTGAGTGGTACGATTTATGACGCATTGAACACTCACAGTGTGTGTCTCCTGATTAATCCTTAGTCCCCTCATTAACCAGTTGCATAGGGATTCAAATGTCCTCTCGTGCGGTCTGGTAATTCCTCTGACCGCACAGTTGAATTCACTTAAATCTACCCCATTCGGCCCATAAATCACATTTCCTTCTCCGTAATATATACTGAAAATACCCTTCTCGGAAGACATATCTGTCAATCATTAATAAACTAGTTATACTACATATTAATACACAACGAACGACGATCCTAAATTTCAGCGACTCTCAGATTATATTTTACAGATTCTAAACTATTCAGATTATAAATTATACTAAAAACAAATGAAAATACTAAAACTATTCAAAACATAACTACTCTAACAAATATTTCCTAAATTATAGTTATTTTCAAGTACTTATATGGCTAGAACGAGAATATACCTTAAAATCGACGCGTGGACAGGGCTTCGCCGCTTCCTCTTCTCTCTTCCTCTTCTCTCTTTCTCTTTTTTCTGATTTTTGCTGGATAAAATGGCATTTTTGGGGCAGGTTGGGGCTTAAATAGCCGGTGGGGGGGACCTCCCGCCCGACCAAAGGGCGGGATGCCTCCCGCCCGCTGAACGGGCGGGACGCGTGGGGCCCGGGACATCCCGCCCTTTGGTTGGGCGGGATGCCCTCCCAGGGACCTCTTCGCAAATAATTTATTTGCGAAGAGGCCCTCGGGTGACATCCCGCCCTCTGGGTGGGCGGGATGTCCCGGGCCCCACGCGTCCCGCCCGTTCAGCGGGCGGGAGGCACCCATTTCTCTAAATTTTCCGAACGGCCACCCCTTTTTCGAATTTTAATTTTTTTTATCCCTTTTTTTAAAAAAATTCTCGGTCTTCACTCAGAGAGCCCGCCACAGTCGCCGTGCCGGGCGGCAGGGCCCAATAGATCTTCAAGGCCGTCAGAGTGTAGGACAACAATGGCCCATCGAAGTAGGAAAGAGAACTGGCAGCCCAGCCCCCACACAGCAAACCAAACACAGGCTAAACTCATCCATACCAGCAGCCAAGCGGCCCATCACGCCATGCAGCCCACTGTGTCCCAACCGTTCGTCGCGGCCCCCTGTCCAGACGGAGCGTACGGGCCAAGTTGTTCCACTGCCAACGGGACCCACGCGTCGGCGACCGCCCTTGTGCCTTCTCTTTCCCCACGCCCGCCACTTGACTCGCGCAAGTCCTAAAACCCTCTCCTCCCTCCACCTCTCGCGCCGCCGCCACCGCAAAACCCTAGCTCCGACGACCCGCCGCCGTTGCCGCGGGAGAAACTAGCTATGGCGTCGACGCAGGCGCTTAAGAAGAACTACCGCTGCGACCGCTCGCTGCAGCAGTTCTACACGGGCGGGCCGTTCGCGGTCGGGCGCCCCCCAGCCGGCGAGGGCGAGGGCGAGGGCGAGGCCGAGGCCGAGCCGTTCCTCGCGTGCGCATGCGGCGGGGAGGTGCGCGTGGTGTCCGCAGCGGACGCCTCCGCGATAGGCGAGCCCGTTGAGTGCGACTCGGAGGCCATCACCGCGCTGACCCTGTCCCCGGACTCCCGCCTCCTTTTTGCCGCGGGGCACAGCAGGCTTATCAGGGTCTGGGACCTCGCGACCGGCACTTGCATACGCAGCTGGAAGGTGAGTTTTGATTTTTCGTGTGTTTCGCGGTGCTTCATTAGTTCAGAATGTTGTCCACGGATCAGTGACTTCGACCGTAGGAAAACAATTCTAAGTGAATAATCGTTAGACACTGTTCCTGTATCTAGCTAGTAAAGTATTCACGACATAACGAATCTCTCTGAGTTCTGGGATTGGTCTACTAGATTGAAAGACTGCACAAATGTAGTTGCAGCTAGCTTGGAAGCTTGTATTCCTGTGTGAGTGTCAGAATGTATCAACTGAATCATCGTGTCCCAATAGATCTTTTACAACTAAAACTTTTCATTATGTTAGTATACTGCGATTCCTCATTGTAGCATGTGAAGTAAACTCATGTATTTTCCTAATGCTGTTCAGGGACATGATGGTCCTATTATGGCCATGGCATGCCATGCTTCTGGTGGGTTGCTTGCAACTGCTGGAGCAGACAAGAAGGTTTGTGTATGGGATGTGGATGGTGGATTTTGCACACATTTCTTAAGAGGTCATACAGGTGTTGTGACGACCATTATGTTCCACAAAGATCCAAAGCGCCTTCTGGTGAGGATAATTTTGAGATATCCTGCTTTTCATTTGAATTGGGTCACCCAAAATATCTTCTGAGCTTGTTAGTTTAAATCACTTATTATTTTACTGAAACTGTACTGGTTTTATCCCCATCCATTCATTTGTGTATTCCTTTTGATGAGCGCAAGATAAACTCTTTGTGTTGGATCTCCAGTTGTTTTCAGGAAGCGAAGATGGCACCGTGAGAGTATGGAACCTTGAAACCAAAAAATGTGTTGCTGTGCTGAAAGAGCATTTTTCTACAGTCACTTCATTGACATTGTCTGATGATGGACAAACATTGCTCAGTGCTGGGAGGGATAAGGTATGATTGTAATGGTCCCATGTCTCGTAATGTATTCTAGAGACTGGCATGCTGCTATCAAACCAAAGTTTTCAAGTTAAAATTAATTTGTACCAGGCTACTAGTATATATCCATGTATCCTCAGGCTCCATAGCTCCTATGTATTTTTTAGAATTAGATAGATAGCAATTTGGGTGCTAAAAACAGTAGAAATCGATTGGAATTATCATATGAGAAGCTTTTCCTCCAATTTCTATTTGCACCTGTGTGCGCAAAAAAATAGTACTTTGTGTTTATCATTTGCCTAGATTACCCTTTTTGGCTTGAATTTCAATACTGATGTACTGGAGCTACTGGCATTTTTTGAGAAATATACTCGCAATTTTTTAATGTATGGAACATCTGCAGGTCGTTACTGTGTGGGATGTTCGTAAGTACAGCTTGAAGAAGACAATACCAACGTATGAAATGATAGAAGCTGTTTCCTTCATTGGATCAGGAAGTGAGGTACTGGCTTGTTTGGGCATAGATCTGGCAAATATGAAGGGGAAAACGGATGGTTATTTTCTTACAGTAGGTGAACGTGGGGTTGTGCGCATCTGGTGCTTGGAGAGGTACATTAGTTTGCATTTACTATCTCTTTAGTTCTTTGCATATTTCTGCGCTACATGCATTCAATTGATTTCTGGTCCTTTACAGTGGTCATTGCATATTCGAGCAGCAATCATCTGATGTAACTGTTAACTCAGAGAATGAGGAAACCAGAAGGGGTTTTACATCTGCTGTTATGTTGCCAAATGATCAAGGGTTGCTATGTGTGACTGCTGATCAGCAGTTTTTGTTCTATTGTCCCCAAAAAACTGATGAAGGGACCTTCCAACTGTCCCTATATAGACGTCTAGTAGGTTATAATGATGAGATTCTTGACTTGAAGTTTGTCGGAGATGAGGAACAATATCTTGCTGTAGCTACCAACTTGGAGCAGGTGAGCTATTCATAAATAGTCTCTGCAGAGATCTTGTTGCCTAATGTGGCTGAAAATTTTAAGCTGTTACCTCCATATGCAGGTCTGTGTTTATATACATTTGAAATTTCTTAAGCTGTTTACCTCCATATGCAGGTCCGTGTTTATGATGTTGCATCGATGTCATGTTCTTATGTGTTGGCTGGCCACACAGAAATTGTTGTTTGCATTGACACCTGTGTCTCTTCTTCTGGGAAGACGCTTATTGTAACTGGGAGCAAGGACAATACTGTAAGTTGTTTTGTCGTGTCCTGAAGATGTTTTTTACTTGCCATTAATTTTCGGCATGTGTTTTCTTGTGATAATCCTCAGTACCGGCGAGTGCTTTTTCATGTCTTTGAGTGTGACCTTTTTATTTCACAGGTGAGGTTATGGGATGCTGAAAGGAGAAGCTGTATTGGTACTGGTAAAGGCCATCTGGGAGCTGTTGGTTCTGTTGCATTCTCAAAGAAATCGAAGAACTTTTTTGTTAGTGGCAGCAGGTTTGTTGTTCAGTTTCTCTGGGATATTTGTTTGCCTAAAGTGATGCCAAAATTGTTATTCTAAAAATAATACTATCTTTTTATCAGTGATCGAACCATCAAGATATGGACCTGGGATGATACGCTTGGTGATGTTGATGGTGAAGTTCCTCTTAGAGCTAAGGCTGTTGTAGCTGCACATGATAAAGATATTAATTCTCTGGCTGTTTCACCTAATGATGGCCTTGTTTGCAGTGGCTCTGAGGTATCATTGTAGCATGCTACGTTTTTAGAGGTTAAATATCATTTTATTTGCTTTACATCATTGAATTGTCATTTTATATTATCACATTTATTTTGTAGGACCGAACTGCTTGCATATGGAAACTCCCTAACCTGGTATCCTCTGTTGTCCTTAAGGGGCACAAAAGAGGAATCTGGTCGGTTGAGTTTTCTCCTGTTGAGCAATGTGTCATGACATCGTCTGGTGATAGAACAATCAAAATATGGTCAGTTGCAGATGGCTCATGCTTGAAGACATTTGAGGGTCATACATCAAGTGTCTTGCGAGCTTCTTTCCTTTCACGTGGAACTCAAGTTATTTCTTGCGGTAATAAGATATAAGACATTCATCTAAGTTATCACCTTTGGGTGAGCTTTGTTGACATTCTTGTGATGTTCCTAAATTTAGGAAGTGATGGTCTAGTGAAGCTATGGACAATCAAAACAAATGAATGCATTGCTACTTATGATAAGCATGATGGGAAGGTATGATATCATTGGCATGCATCATGGAAGAGTCTTTTCTGTATGAATTATGGAGGGAATCGCAAACTAACTATTATTTGTTTCTCAGGTTTGGGCATTGGCTGTTGGCAGAAAAACTGAAATGCTTGCTACTGGTGGAACCGATGCAATTCTAAACCTTTGGTATGATTGCACCATGGAAGATAAGCAAGAAGATTTCCGTAAAAAGGCAAGTGAAACCTTATGCTATAGTACTTTCAGCATTGCAAGCAAAATGCTTGCTTTTTTTTGTTTGTAATATATTACTGGAAGAAAATCAGTGAAATAAATACCTGATACTTGGTGCTTGCATAGAGATGTGACCTTGGATATATTTTTCTCTGCCTCTGCTTGATGGCTCTTAGGATCTATATAGGCATATGTCAGGCATTTACAACCTCTCATTCAAACTCACCTTTGTTGCAGGAGGAAGAAGTCTTAAGAGGACAGGAATTGGAAAATGCAGTGTCAGATTCTGACTATACAAAAGCAATACAACTTGCATTTGAGCTTAGAAGGCCACACAGGCTTCTAGAGTTATTCTCACAGCTTGCCAGGTACTGATTCTTGAATGGAATTTGGTCAGCAGCTATGAATTTTTAATAAGCCTTTATATATCCTTGGGTGTGCAGGAGAGCTGATTCGGAGGATCCAATAGAAAAGGCTCTTCTTGGACTTCCAAAGGATGGCCTTCGTTTGCTTCTTGAGTACATCCGTGAATGGAATACAAAGCCCAAGTTCTGTCATGTTGCACAGTTTGTGCTTTTTCGGGTATTGAGGTGTTTGCCTCCCACCGATATCCTGGAGGTAATAATTCCCACACCGCTCTTCGTAAGAGGTGTTTAAGAGTGTGTCCATAGTAGACAAACTGTTGCTTCTTCTCATGAGATCTCTTTTATTTTCCTCTGCAGATAAAGGGCATCAGCGAGCTCCTTGAGGGCCTTATTCCATATTCGCAGAGGCATTTCAGCAGAGTTGATAGACTAGTGCGAAGCACATTTCTGTTGGACTATACATTGATGCGAATGTCCGTGGTAGATCCAGATGTGGATGCGGGCACAACCAAAGATGACATGAATGGTTCATCAGTGGAGAACGATGAAACCGCAGAGGCTTGGCCTGCTTCGCCTGTAACAGAGAAGTCGAGCAAGAAGAGAAAACTGGGCAAATCAGGCAAAAAGGGCAAGGAGAAGAAGGTGAAGGTTACTTCAAAGGGTGTTTCAGTTGAGGCCTGAATATCTAAGCTAAGAAAATCGCTTATGCGCACCGCCAATTTTGTAGCTGTTGTAATTGTAACTGACATTGCCCAGCAACACGAATCGCTTCTGATGTAAATGCATTCTTTGATGAGTTCAGAAGACCCCGGTGCTTAAGGTACGCACGGCTATCTGTTCCAATTTTTCTATTTAACTTATTACAGCTAAACTCCAGATGAGATTTCAAAAGGTATACAGTCCTTGATTGCTGCGGCTATCATACGTTCCGTGTTCGTTCCCCTTTGTGATTGTTTCCCATGTGTGGTGTGATACGGACGCAGTACCACCCCCAGCCATAACTCCACTTGTAATTGTTGGATCTGTGATCTGGATGTCGGCGAGGCATTACATAATTTCCTCCCTTGTCGCTTGGCACAAGCTTTTTTCTATGGTTGGGCCTAATGTTGGGGCTTTTGAGGTGGATCATCCGTGTTTCTGGTTGCCCTAAACATACTGATTTCTCAGCAGAGGACTCTGCTATGATGGTAGTTTAATTAGTGCCGCTGGTATTTTTTTTAATTTTACATCGGATTCTTTTGCAGCTGAAGCGTATCTGTATCGAGTGCGGCTGTGCAATAGAATATGCAGCGCTGTGGTTTGCCCTGCGGTGGAGCGTCTAAATTTTAGTGTAGATAATCTAAGCGCCCGTCTAAGGGTAGGTTTTAAAAGGGTCATGCTCTAATCTTATTTAATTTTGAGTTAAATATATAAGGTCCATCTTGGATTGTGAAGTTGGATTGTGAAGAGAGTACTAGAGTTACGATCTACGATCCGTTACCATCCCTACGCTTTCCACGGTATAAACAGTTCATCTTCAGACGTTACAAGGCAGGAAGTAATTTTGTCGCTTCAGCCTCCAGGGGCAGGGATAATCCTGTTGTTCGAATATACGTGGCATTACAAGAAAACGATTCCTGTGAGCGATCAACATCAGCTGGGGCTGGGAGGAGGATATGATGTTTAGATGCCATGCACCAAATCCATGGTCCCCTGCTCAATAACCCAAGCTCACCAACCTCGCATGGATACTTTTCCCCCGAAGCAATCCAACCCAAGCACGTCCCACTCGACAAAACTCAAGTGTCCCCGATCCACGACAGCACGCACCCATGAGGCAACACCTTCGCATGGTTTCTGATAACTCCCTGCGTGTGTAAGATCGATGAAGAACACAAAGTGCGAGCCTTTACAGAAAACCACCTGCTCTCAAACTCTGAAAGCAGCGCCTTGCCTCGTCGTAAACAGGCAAACTGCAGCCCGAGGAGCCTCATCCCGGCAGTGGCCGGTGGGTGAATTCCAGCGGCCAACAAGTTTGGTCCACCATGTGAGGGCGGCAAAAAAAAAGGTTCGCCGCTCACTGTTGAGATCCGTGGCTGGTCCACCGTCCACGGCCACGCAAAGAGGAGGCATCAGGCATTCAGGCCTCTGACCCTGACTGAAACGCTCTACAAAATTCCCCCCTCGGTCTCTGTCCAGCGGCGGTAGTAAAACGTGTCGCCCGTGCGACCAGTCGCCACTCGCTGGTCGCTAGCACAGGGTGGTCTGTGGAGCACGGTCCTCCTCGTTTACGGATGAGCAGCGCGCCGTGTTCTAGATGAAACGGACGTCTTGATGTCGAATTTTATGATGGCCTGCACGTACACTCACTGTGCCCTGCAAACCATATCGGTAGAAAACTCGGACCCTTTTGATCGTGCCTCTGCTGATACACAACGGAATTCACGTTTCTTGCATTTTGGACGCGCAAAAAGGGCCAGCTGATTTTTGTTTCAAAAAAAAGGGGGCAGCTGCTGCCACAGTAAATAAAACGAGCGTGACAGCTTTTGCTTTGACAGCCTCCCCGTCCCCGATGGTTAAGCGCGTCCACTGCGTGGTTATCTTATTGGCGCCGCTAATCACACAGCTCGGACCTGTTAGAAAAGGCGCGTGGGATCAGTTTGACCACGGTGATTCTGACCCGGAACCACGTGCCTGACACTGTAGCGTTCGGTAATTTAAGCCTGTAAAGGCATGCAAAAGCTGTACTAATTACCCGCAAAAGCAAAACATGTCCATCCGTTCTGGATCTCCACCGAACGGTGTTAACTGCAAAACCGGCGATCTGCCTAGGCTTTTTTCCACTGCATTGAAATTTTGCAATGGCTGATGATGAGCCCTTTTCCGTGCAGGTTGGCATGCCCGGGCCCCGTGTAGGCCCAGCGCGTCCTCGTATGACCTCGTTCCGAATTTCAAAAAAGAAAACCTCGTTCCGAGTCACTGCTGACTCTGCAAACCCTGATGGCTGGATTTTTTTTTCTTTGAAAATAAAAGATGGCTAGATCTGTCATGGCGAGATCTGTTCAGACTGTTACCGTTGCAGAAGAGTTGCAACTGCAACCACCTCCGATCCCCTCTTCAAGCTGGATCCTAGGCACTGACAAGCGCATGAAAACAAACGCATATTTTGTCCGAAATCCGCAAGCGCTCCACGCCGCAGCACGCGCCACATCCACGGCGATCGTGCGGCACATGCACAAAGGGGA
The DNA here is from genome assembly GCF_002211085.1 of Panicum hallii. NCBI lineage: Eukaryota > Viridiplantae > Streptophyta > Magnoliopsida > Poales > Poaceae > Panicum > Panicum hallii. Next base: position 43,049,848 of record NC_038048.1, on the reverse strand, counting down.
GAGGATCTCTGAGTACTAGTTCTCTACGACTGAACATGGCAGCGGCAGTTAGCGGTTAGCGTGGTGGTGGTGCGCCATGAGGTGGGTTGGGGGGGGTGGGGTGGCGCCGCGGCCGGCCTGCCGGCGGGTCAAACGGCGACGAGACAGCCGGAGGAGGTCGCGTTTATTCGCACTCGTCGTAGCTCCATGTGGTGTGGTCTTCGTGCTGAACTAGCCGCTGGCCATTTCCCCAAAATAATTCGTTCACTCATTGCCGGAGGTTGCAACAAGTCGTCCTAGCACGCGAGGAGAGGGGCCACATGGTCGCGTGCCCGCTGCCCAAGCGGCGGCCACAACGGCGCGGCGCGGCGTGGCCGACCTCTCGGCCCGGCGGTCCCAGTCGAGGTCGGGGTCGACGATGAATTGGAAACGAGGCAGCGGGCACCTTGCTTCCTCACCACGACGCGTCAAGCCTCGGCTAAAGACGCCCAGATACCACAGCCAGAGCCCAAACCAGGGAGACAAATGGGCATTTTATTATTATAAATGGGAGCCCAGCTCCATGTCAAAATTTGGCGGAGGCTATACTCAGTCTCCAGGATCCAGCAGTCCACTTCTGTTCGATCCAGCAGATTAAAAACGTGGAGCGAAACTGGCGTGCTTGCTGTTTTCGACAGGCGATGTCCACATCGACAACATTTCTGTCATGTTTTTACGAAAACAAACAGCACCTTCTGAAAAGCACACGATACAAAGGTTTTTTTTTGAAAAAAGAATATGAACCAGCTGGTGTTTTGCTAAAATTACGCAAGCAGGATAAGCCTGAGCAAGCAACCGTATCAAATTGGCCGGAATCCGGAGTCCCCTAAATGCTACAGACCCAACAAAACCTGACCAAAAGCATGTTTTGTTTATCTTCACGCCAACGCCAAGCAAGCAACACGAGATGGGCAGCAGAAATTTGTTCGGGAAAGGGCTAAATAAACAAGAGAGAATAATTATTCGAAAAACAAGAGAGAGAATATTCTATTCCAGCTCCCCCATCCCTCTCCTCCCTCGTTTCCGGTATTAAAACTCCGCCAAGAAAAGCAACCGGAGGAGGGAGGGAGGAGAGGAGAAAGAAAGGGAAGTGGGAAGGGAGGAGAGAGGGGGAGCCAGGGAAAGCTCTCTTCTTCTTCTTCTTCTTCCTCCTCCTCTCGAATTCCGTCCCTTGTCTCTGTCCTCCTCGCCCCGGTTTCCCCGGTTTTTTGGAAGGGGAAAGTGGAGGAGGAAGGGATGGGGAGGGAGGAGAGGTTCCCGGTGTGGGAGGCCGCGCTCGGCGCCGGGGTCGCCGCCGCCTTCGCCGCCGGGCTCGTCGGAGTCTACCTTTCCATGCCGGACTCCGACTACAGCTTCCTCAAGTTGCCGCGCAACCTCGAGGAACTCCAAATCCTCACGTACGTTTCTCGTGCCCCGACCCACACGCTCTTCATTTCTTGTTCCGGTAGGTGTCCTGTCAGTTTTGTTCACGAAAGCTTCCATCTTTTTCCTGGGGGAATTCCATTCAAGGTTTCCTATGGTCATTAGTTGATCTGTGCACTCAAATTGTCTCTGGCCTATTAGTTTGTAAGACACAATTCTATTTTTTTTTAAAAGATCGGACAGTTCTATTTCCATTTCATCTTTTAAGGCAAATCTGCCCTGGTGGATCAACCTTTTGCGGGAATGGAGCATTTGGTTGGTGGTAGTTTGTAAGGAATTAGTTAGTGGGTTTCTCGTGATTTGGAATGGATCTCAACGTTAGTTTGGTGGGCATTCTCATTTCCAGTTTAATACGTAAGAAGTATAGCATGGATCTGGTGAAGTCGCGACTCGCGCTGCTGATTTCATTAATTTGGACCTGCAAACGGATGACTTGTTTGTGTTCTAGACCAATATAAACTTTCCTTCGAATTAGGAAGATTGGATTTCTCAATAATAAGGTGTGCAATCTACGAATACTGCTTAATGTTTGTGCTGTTAGTCGAACGATTTTAGATCTGGCAACCGATCAACTTGAATTGTAACCTGATTGTGCAATTCAAATCTGCATTTCTCTGGATTAACTTTTTGAAAAGGTAACGTAATCATGCCACTTTAATTACCATGTCACTTTCGTTCCAGCTACAATTGCTGAATGCTTTGGACTTGGTCTTATCGTGTTCCATGTGCCTTGAGCTATGTATGGGATAATCGCACAAGGATCTGATCTGTCTGGACACGTCAGCTATTTGTTTCTCATATTAATGATATGCACATTGCCTTCTTGTCCCTTGCAACTACTGAAATGGAAATGTCCTTTGTTTTTTAATTGCTGAATTGCAAGTTCAGATGTCTGCATACTGCATAGTAAATGCTACTACTGAAATGGAAACGCCCTTCGTTTTCTAACCATCAGTTGGTTTCTTTGCAGTGGCCATCTTGAGAACTATACTAGTGACTACACCCTACAGGTGTTGGTAGGTTATTGCGCTGTCTACATCTTCATGCAGACCTTCATGATCCCAGGGACAATATTCATGTCACTGCTTGCTGGTGCTCTATTTGGGCAACTCCGGGGCGTGGCCCTGGTGGTCTTTGCTGCCACTGCTGGTGCTTCTTCGTGCTATTTCCTCTCGAAGATGATTGGGAAGCCACTGGTGTTCTCACTGTGGCCAGATAAGCTCAGTTTCTTCCAGAAGCAGGTAATCTCAGAGGCAACATTATTTGCTGTAGGTCTCACCCTCATCATTGTTCTACTATACTTAAATATTTATTCTGAATAGCTCTGTGTATCATTTAGGCTATTTGGTTTAAGATCCTCAGACTCTGGTGTTCTTTACTGAGAAGTAAATTATCTTTCATTTCAGGTTGCTAAAAGACGAGAGAAGCTATTGAATTACATACTTTTCCTCAGGGTCACCCCAACATTGCCAAATACCTTCATCAACTTAGCTTCACCTATAGTAGATGTCCCCTATCATACATTCCTACTGGGAACTCTCATTGGTCTCATCCCAGCTGCTTACGTGACTGTGAGGGTAAGTTTTTATCTGAAGATTCGATGCTTGTCTGCCTGTTGCCCTGCATTGTGGGTTTTTTTTGTGTGTGTTTGTGGTGCTAATACCAATTCTGCTCCTTTTTCCCCTACTGTCATGCATTCAGGCTGGAATTGCTCTTGGAGAGTTAACTTCGCTGAGTGACCTTTATGATACCCAGTCAATAGCGCTGCTATTCCTGATTGGTGTTGTTTCAGTCACGCCTGCACTGTTGGGCAAGGATGAGGCGCAAGAAAAACCATTGGAAATGGCAGTAGGCGCTTCATGATCACCAAAGCATCACACAGTGTCCACCTCACCTGTATATATCAGCATCCAGCAAGTAGTGGCTCCATTAGTTCGGATCGACAGGCCCTAGTGGCCAGATGATAGATGGTTCGCATGGCTGCGCAGCTTGGCGGGACCTCAGCCCGAAGCTTGGCCATCACCCGCTTACAGAGGTACCTGTGTTGCCACCATCAGAATCATTACATGGTGGCCATTCACCACATCAGAATGAATGAACCTGGAAAGCAGAATGCCCGTTAGACAAGCTGCTCCGATGTGTAAACGAGCAGTGTTGCTCTGTTCAGATGGGACAAGCTTTGTAGTTCAATCTTGTGTATATATTGACCAGATTCATTCAATCCATATTCAGTGGTTCAAAGGTGTTGCTCTGTCCAGCTGTTGTGTTCCTGTGAATGTCTCGCTCCCTTTCGGGTTTCCCTTCTGTGCCTGATTGCCTGTGGTCTACTGACTGGTGACTGGGGTGTAAATGTTTGTATGAAGTGGGGTGCATTGGCAAGTGATGCCTTCCCTGTCGGTAAGAAACAGCAGAGCTTGGTGCTCTGGCAACTGTGTAATAATTTGCAGTGTCAAATTAACAGCAGCAAAACAAAATCGCTATGCTGACAAAACCAAGCATTTTTCGACAACTACAACGATTTACCACACCTTCATTCAGTTTGGGGAGTGGAACTAAACTACAAAATTCACTTCATTTACTTTTTAGCATTCTACTAGAAACTGCGAATTCAGTACTCTACGTTCGCAGTTACGCAAAGGTTCACGAGCAAGATCAAGAAGTACTGAAATTTAAGCAGCTCTGAAGGTTGCAGTTCAGAGAGGATAGGTAGCTCAGGCTCAGATCATACCTCGGTCGTGCAGAGCAGCCAGCCAGCCAGCCAGGAAACAGAGCAGCGCTTCCATCAGTCCCTGAAGAAGACGGTGTCGGCGATGGCCAGGAGCGGGCCTGAGGTTGTCCGGCGCTAACTTGCGCGCGAACTTGTCCGGGCGGCCGTAGTTGGAGGTGAGGAGCTCGGCGACGAGCCGGGGCGGTACCTCCGCCGCGGTGTACGTGCGCGAGGTGTTCCCCGACGCTGCCGGTCCAATCGACGCTGGTGAACGTACGCCGCACCGCGATGACGGGGTCCTCCTTGCCCAACGGCGTCGGGAGTAGTGCACGTCCGGGTAGCACGAGTTTTGCACCATCTCCGGCAGGCAGGGCGAGCGTAACTGACGCCAGAGGCGGCGCTCCCGGACCACGAGCACGGCGTTGCGGCGTCCAAGAAGATATACCAAAACAAGGGGGTATTTGCAAAATATAAGGGTCAATATGCAAATAATCGGATCGCCATCCATAATCGCAATCAAAATAGGGGTTATATGTAAATCCTGAGGTCAATTTGCAAATATTCCGATCGTGATTATTAATCGCGATCCAAATCAGGGAGGTATTTGCAACTGTGAGGGGCTGTTCTGAAAAACATCTGGCACCGGCGGCCATGGCGTCCGGCACAGCGGCACTCCGGCGTCGCCGCCGGCAGAGGCGGAGCTCTCTCTGCAGTATGGTGGGCGGCTGTCTAGCTACCGGTTGTGCAGAGACTCCCCTCCCCAGCTCTGATGGTTGCAACGTGCGGCGGCGTATGGGCGTCGAGCGAGCGAAGGAACCAACCAAGAAGATGAACGGTGCTAGTTGGTCTGGGTTAGTTGGCCGGCCTGGCGCAAGCCCAATAGATAGCTGGGCAGCCCAATAGTGATTTGGTTTGGCTGTCCGTGCGCTTAATGTGTTCGATGCTTTGCCTTAACGCGCGGCAACTTTTTTTTTCCTTAAATAAAATGAAGCAAGAGTAAGAACGTTGCTGATCGTTTATGTTCTGATCAGAACCGGAAAGGCTTGGTAATAAGCATTAACCGCCCATCTATAAGCACTCCATTTATTTGCAGCCCATGGAACGGTCTATGATGTGCAAGAGCAAGAAGCAGCCTCGGTCAATGTGGCAGCCTCGGTAGCACTCCATTCCCGTCCGTCTGAACTCTGAATGAAGATTGGCTCGGCAATTATGCCCTTTCCCCGATCGAGTGCACCGGTTCAGAAAAATGTCAAGACAGTGCCACATTGCAAAGGAAAATTGTTGCCCATGTGGGCCGCACGATCTCTTCGCCCTCCGCTCGCCCGGACTGGCGGCGCCACCGCTCGCACGCCGTGCCAGTGAGGGATGGGAGGTGGGTGGTGGGGGAAGCGGCCGCCAGCGAGGGATGGGAGGTTGGGGAGCGGCCGGCGGCGAGGTCGCCGCCGGTCGGGGTGGTGGTCAAGGCGGCGGTTAGGGTTAGGATTTTGGGTTGCCGGGGATGGAGGCTTCCATGGCCGGTGGCTGTAGAGGGGAAGGTTGGGACGGTGGCGGTCCGGCCGGCGGCGGAGACAAGACGGTGGCGCGGGAGCGCCGCCGGCCGGTTGGGGCTGGACCCCCAATGGACGGTGGCCGGCGGCGGAGGCAAAAGGAAGGTCGGAGTTGAAGGCCGGCGGCTGACGGTGCGGCGGCGAGGTAGCCGCCGACCGGGGCGGAGGATGAGGCGGCGAGGTAGCCGCTGCCTAGGGCGGAGGACGAGCCACGAGGGGGGGTTGGGGTGGGGGGGGGGTGGAGGAGGAAGGAGGAGCCGGTGGTGGGCCTCAAAGCCACCAAGCTTCCAAGGCCACGTAGGAGCCCCCTCCGTGCTTCCCAACAGTTTCCCTATATATCGGATGGATTAGTCTACGTACGCAATTGCTCCGGATGTTCTTGCCTTCTGCCTTGTGTCGGCAGTCGATCGGCATATGCACACCAGTAATGTACTCTCAACACCTCAGGTTCTTGCATTGCTTGCAGTCGCCCCATACGACGATTGACGTTACAAGCAGCATTCTCGTCACAAGTAGCACGATCTGATATCTAGACACAGAAAACTTCAGAGACTGATGAAGCAACTTGGAAGCAAAAGTTATTCAGACCGTGCCGGCTACTTCGGGCGGCAACTGTGTGCTCGTGGTTCGTTCCATCTCTTTCAGAGGTTCTTTCTATCATTCTTTCATTTTTGCGGGTTCGGAGGTTCTTTCTGCGTGGCAAGGTGCCTAGCCAGATCATGGTATTTGGCATGTTCTTGCAGCTTGACATCTTTGCAGACTCTGACAAATACTGAACTCCGAAATGCCAAATTCCCAGACTGCAATGCTTCATGTTCAGAGTATTCTCAATTCTGAAGTGGCAAGTTTGTACGTGTGAAATGATAGCAATAGCAGTTAGCTCAGGTTTTAGAACCGAGTTTATGCTTGAACTTAACTAGGTACCAGATCACCAACTTGGCTGATTCACAAAGACTTGAACAAAAGTTAAATTGACATTGTCGCAGCTCCTAGTCACGGGTACTGTAACACTCACAAAAGTTAAATTAACAAAGTCGCCATCGACCGCTATATGCTCATATTTTGCATGCTCGTACGTATTAACAAAAGTTGGCTCGCTGAAACGCTTGCAGGTAATGCTATGGCTCACAGTCTGCCCGTGCCGGTGCTTGGGCAGGGAGCAGGTGTCGGCCACGGACGCGGCCACCCCAGTCTCTAGTCTGTTGGAGTTACGAGCCTGGCCCATTCATTCTAATCAATGCATTAAAAGAATTTAAAACCCACTATTAAATGCTAGGGAATCAATGGTTTAATTCCGTACCGGGAATTGAGGAGGATCTCAACCGATTTAAAAAGTTGGACTTCGTGTACACCACTTGTGAAGCCGGTAAGAGGAGGACGGTGAACCACACGCGCGCGCGCTCGCCTCGCCGAGCCGTGGCGAGGCCGGACGTGCGGTGCGACGGGATGTGCTGAGATGAGAAGGACGTTTATCTGTAAAGAGCATTAAAACAGAGAGTTAATGTTGACACGCTTATTAGTAATTAGTAAGAATAACATAAACGCATGCATATATCTTATTCACACATTATCACTTATTTATACGATGAAATTGCTATAATTCTAACATAGTCAAGGGCTCAAGGCCGTTCGCGGAGGCCCTGCAGGTCGCGGCGGCGATGAGAATGCGATGGTAGCTGGTTAGGTAACATTTCAATCAACCCCTCGCCATTGGTGCCGGCAGAGAAGGTGGCCGCGAGCCCGCGACGCGAGGGTAGCGACGGCTGGCCGCCTGCTGTGCGCGCGCGACGCGGGAAGTGGAGGGTCCGGTCCGACGCGGAGATGGTGGCGCCGCGCCGCCGAGAAGGTGATTCAAGATGCAGCGTAAGTTGCGCTTCTACATGACGGTGTTGCCAGTTTGCCACCGGCGAGGCGAGCGTCAGCGCGACGACGGCGTCGAACTGGGCGAGCGCGGCGGCGAGGAGTCCAGCGGGCAGCGGCATCCAGGCCAGGGGTGGACGGTATTTCAATTACCGTCCAGGCCTTAGTACATCTGAACCGTCAAACCCAAAATGAACGGCCAACGATTTAATCTGAAGACCTCGCGTACGAGAGGCTTCTGGGCCAACTGGAGGTCCAATTACTGGACTCCGGTTTTTTTGTTTGCGGAGGCCCATAGCCCAGGATCATTCAGCACAGCAGCGAGCCCGTGGCCAAGCTGCTCCTCCGCTGCTCGCTCATCGCCGTCGCCGCCGACGAGGGATTCCGTCCGGGCCCGCAGTGCACGCCTCGTCAGCAACGACTGTAGCTGCGAATCTGGATGCCGCGCTGACACCATTCAGGTCGGGTCGGTGTTCGCTGCACCAACCAGTCAACCGCCATGGAGCTGTTGGAGACGAAGATGTTCTCGTCAAAAAACGAAAAGGGGGGGGGGGGGGGGGGGGGGGGGAGGAGAAAGAGCTTTACTTCATTTTTTCAAGAATGAAGGTCGAAACGCAGGGCACGCATGCCATTCTTACGCGTTCTACCGTCCTTCATTAGTATACACGAACGCCACTCTATTCACCCGCAGTTACAGTGTTGCGTGTGCAGTTATTCAGACAGAGACAAAGGCCTTGCTGGTCCTGAAGAGAGCTGCTCAGCTTCAAGCTCCAGCAACGTCTGAAGCTGTTCTCCTCCTTTAGTTTTCTTCTGCTTGGAAAGAGATTCGTGCCAAACTTCAGCTCACAGCGGCGTGATTTCTGCATTTCTTTCAGAGGTTCTTTCCTTGTGCCAACTGCCAAGGTTGCTCGCTAGATCGCGTCATGTTCTTGCAGCTTGATGGCTTTGTGGACTCTCTGCAGAGCTTATATGATTTCTGAAAGACTGAACCCTGAAGGGGCCAGATTCCTTGACTGCAAATGATGGCTTCATGTTGAGAGTATTGTCAAGTCTGACGCGGCCAATTTGTATGTGAACTGATAGCAATAGCACAGAGTCAGTCAGCTGAGTTTCTGTTTTGAACATGTGTCAGCTCAGGTTTAGGTTTTACAATGCAACCGAGTTTATGCTTGCACAGTTCTAGGCATCAGGCCAGCAACTTGCCTGATCCACAAAGACATTAACAAAAGTGAAATCGACGAGCTTGCAGCTCCTAGATACTATCACTAAACTGTCCATCGACCACTATGCCCACATTTACAAAAAATTGTCTCGGTGAAACGCTTGCAGGTAATGCGGTGGTTCACCGTGAGTCCGTGCCGGTGGTGGTGTCGGCCACGGACGCGGTCACCATAGTCAAGGGCTCAAGGCCGTTCGCTGAGTCCCAGCAGGCCGCAGCGGCGAACATGAAGCGCGCGGCGGGGAGGAGAAGGCGGGGGTAGCCATGTTTCATACAACGCCACGCCGCTGGTGCCGGCAGAGAAGATGGCCTCTTGCCCGCGTCGCCGACATGGTGATCCAAGTTTGCAGGAAAGAAAAACGATGAATAAGCAGCGCATTCACATGGCGGTGTCGCCGCCGGTGAGGAGGGCGCAACGGCAGCGTCGAACTGGGCGAGCGCACTGGCGAGGAGTCCCGCGGCACCCCGTACAGGCCTCCAGTGTGGACGGTAAATGGAATACCGTCCACCCGGTCGGTATTTCAGTTCCCGTCCAGGCCTGAGGTCACCACCCGATGTTGTAGAGCACCCACCCGATGGCCAGCTGCAGGATGTTGTACACCCACCCGATAGCCGGTGCCATCACGAAGGGAAGTAAAGGCCCCCGGTTGCTGCTGCCTGCGTCCGCCACCCGCTGCGCCGCCAGCGCCACGTCCGACGTCCGCCGCCAGCATGACGCAATACTGCTCCTGTTTGAATTGCGGCGGGAGCACGAACGCTTTGGAGCCCACTGGACAATCTTCCGCCATCCCGTTCGCACCGCGCCGCCGCTGGCGTTTTCGGCTGGAGATCGTGGAGAAGACGAAGACATGCCCCAGCAGAGCTCGTGCTGCTCCGCTCCTCTGCGTGACTCCGGGGATGCGGGCTGGACAGGGCGGCAGCGCCGCGGACGGCTATGTTAGTGGCGACGCGCTGCCAGTGCTCGATTTTGGCGAGATCGTCCGAACATGCGAAGCCGGTGACGGCAGCTGCCGCTGGGGACCGAAGAGCCGCCCCGCTAATCGAGGGCTATTCTGTAAAACTCGTAACCAGAATAGGGTCTTATCTGAAAAAAACCGGATCGCGGTTATTGATCGCGATCCAAATTTCAGATAAGTAGGGGCTATCTGCAAAATGTCGGATCGCGACCAATAATCGCGATCCAAATGAGGGGCTTACTTGTAAACTTAGGGGCTGATTTGTAGATGAGCCCAACGTCCGTGAATGAGCCCAATTCGCATTTCTGCGACCCACAAAGTTCATGGGCTCCTTATGGGCTTCGAGCAGTCTATCCACACTGCACCTCAAATTTTAGAAGAAGAAGAAAAAAAATCGAGCCCACTGGTCAGCTTCCACAACCGGCTCCCTCGTCCGTCGCCCCCGTCTCCGCCGTTGCGGCGAGCATCCGGAGCAGCCAGCGACGCCACACGCCGCGGAGCGCGAGCGGAGCTCGCACATGCTGCTGGGCTTTATCCGCCGCACCGCCGTGGCGGCAGCGTCCTCGCCGGCGGCGGGCCTCCGACAGGTGCCCCCAATTTTCCATTCCTCTGAGCGTGTGGTGCTGTTTGCGATTCATGCCGCTCGTTCCGCGACCCAACTAATTTGGTTGGTTTCGGAAGTGATTCGAGCGTATAGAAACTCTAGAATCCTGATGCGTAGAGCTCTGATGTTGAACTGACGACTCAAGAGGAAGGTGCTGTTTAGCATGCTGGAGTTCCGCGTGGCGTGGTTACAAGTATTGGTTAATGGTGGAATTTGATGAGGGTTTTGTGTAAATGCCTCTATAATAGTTAGGACTGTCTGCTAGTTGTGATTGCGGGAAATAGCAGTGCTCTATGTGAAGCCTGACAAAACTTTTGATTTCTGAATTTTGCAGTTTCAGACTGCATACCATAGAAGCAACGAGAGGCTATCACCTGCACGAGGTAAGTGTGGCCAATGGCCATACTCTCCCCTTCCTAGCTGCTAGAGGGCTCTTGATCTATCTGTGTTAAGCCTATCAGCTTCTCATATCCAATTGGTGATTGTCCCAAAAGACAGGCTATGGCGTGCGCATGCCACACCAAACTATGTTTGGGCGATTGTCCCTGTCACTTGGTGCTTATTATGTCAAGCTTGATATTGTATTTTATTTCATTTGACCAGTATTACAAATATCTGCAAATTTCTCACCTACTATTTGTTGCACAGAGAAGACCAAGAAGTTTCATACGGTCTTAATTTGGCCATTGCGGGAAGAGGTGTCATTGTGAAAGATAAGGTCTTCCATAACTTGGAGACATCCGAACTTCAGAAAGCCGGTGCTACTTACCTAGGTATATGCAAATTTTTGTTATCCTGTTGTGATGTGTACATACTGTTGATATGATACTAATTGTGCAACTCTGTGCCTTCCTGCATCTGGAGCATGCAGACAAACAGTCTGGTATTCCACTTCATGTTAGAGGAGATGTCACTGGCAGGGTCCCTGATGTTTCAAAAGCTCAATTTGCAAAGCTGCTGAAACTGGTAGGTTCTAAACTTCGGTTCAGCCCTCAATGGGATGTTCAATGATGATTCTCATGATTGGAGCTTAAATAATGTCAGCCTTTATTAAGCATCCTAAATTTTCAGATGGCTCTTCTTAATTTAGTCAGAGCATCTCCCTGTGTTATGACAGACTGCTTGCTTATATAGGTCACGTTTCACCTTTCATCCATCTCATGTCTATATGTTCAAGATGGTGCCATTTGTTCTTCAGGAGAATGTGATGCAAAGGTCCGAATCATTAGTGATAACCCCTCTGCTGTTATGTTACTGTCAAATATCCTTTGGAAAATACCAGATCGTGCGATTTCCCATGACACATCCCCGTTGACTATATATGCTACCAGTTCCATAAGGTATATTTTCTTTTTCGTTCTTTCACAAATGATTTTAACTTGTCTCTTCATTCAAGTTATATGTTTACTAACAAGAACGAAAAAATGTAGTTGTGGCTATAAAGGAAGGCTAAATAATACCTTTCTTTATGAATGTATGAAACAGTAATAACATCAAGACTATTCTTGGTTCTGGAACACAATATGCTAATGGCTTTGCAGCAGCGGACATTGAACGCGCATCTCTAATCCTATGTGGTAAAGCATTTGCTGATTCAGCTACTGTGAAAGATGCCCTTACTGCTGTGACAGCCCCGATATTATCTGCAAGAGGTGGCCTCCCTGTTCCAGGCTGGTAAAGTTTGCTTATTATTCTTTCTTTGTACTCTTTCAAGCACTTTCTTATTTTTCTTCCATGTTGTGTGTTTCAGGCTTCTGTGCTTTGGTGGTTCTATTGTATTATTGTTTGCTCCAGTGGAGATAATCATGTCCTGCTCAGAAATTCAGAATGCTCTATTGTCTATTGACTGTGGTGCAGTCATCTCTTCTAAAGGGTCTACTGTGCTTTTCCCTACCAAGGCAAAGAGGGAGCCAAAATTGTTTACCAAACCAACTACAGTAATTATTGTATCATCAGATAGGTAATGAAGAGCCTTTTCTTTAATAACATGATTTCTCTTGTTTAAAACACACCATCTATGGAGTTCTGTAACAGATCTTTTGCTAAACAGCAACATCAGCATACACTTGTCTGAAAGCTAAAAATGAAATAAACTAGTAGCTGCGACGATAAGGAGGAATGAGACTCCAAGTTTTCTAACAATGTGTTACTGTCTTCTGTACTTTCAGCACTGGTGCCATAGCATCAGTATCAAAGCTCTCTCCTGGCCAGGCTGCTTACCATTTCTTGGTTGGTTATCATGATGGTAAATTCATCCCAGCTTACAGCAGGGGGCCCTCTCCTGCTGACCCACTTGCACTTGCAAGTTCCTTATTCACACATGTAGGTGACTCAATTACATTGCTTTTCACTCTAGTTATTTAGTAACTAGTCACTAGTGTTAGCTCTCTACCTTCTGCCCACTATTGTTTTTTCTGGTATTGGTATCTGAAGATTGATGTGCTACCTTTGCAGTTGAAAGAAGATGATACACAAACATATCTGATCAATGCTAAGCACTCCGGAAAGTACATTGACGGTATTATAACATGAGCTTCCTTTCATGTATTATTCAGTTTGCTTTTCTGGAATGGACACTAAGATGACAAGCATTGTCAAACAGGCAAGGGGTTTATGGAACTGTTAGAGCTTGCACTATCTCAGAATCTGCCTGACATCAAAACTGAAGACTTTAGAGGTAAAATGTTCTTGGCGCGTACATTTAGTCAATATCCTGGTAAGCTGTATCCTATAGTTTACTCCAGCTTTAACAGAAAAAAAAATACATGTTTTGATTGCAGTTGGCGAACTTAAGGGGAAGTACAGGAGCTTTCTATCCAGCAAATTTGGCAAATGTTTACCCGAGGAATTTTGTTTCTAGGATATGTACTCTGATGATGTAGTGTACATTTATCTTGTACTGACACAGATTTACATTTTAACTTGAATATATCTCCTATTCCGTCTCAATTAAAAAATGTTCATTATTAGCTTGGCGCTTGGATACTGTAACGGGCCATGAGTTGACTTGGGCTGCATATCCATTTCAGTCAAAATTTTGTTAAGCAGCAGAATGTAGAAAAGTTTCAGTACACGTATGACTGTGAGCTTCCAGACTTCAGCATTCTGTGGAATCGATTCGGTCAGCTTCGTAGTAGGCCAGTAGGGAAAGGTGTATTGTTGCCCTACATGGTATAAATCATTCATGCTGCACTGTTACTATTTACACTGTCACTTCGGTCCCATTACTGATTTTACTTCTGCTGGAGCAATCAGAGTGCAGTATGCGGTGAAACAGTGGAGGACAGAATAAAAGGCGTCAACCGGCAGCATTGAAATTGAAGCCTACCGTTCAGTTCATGCGGGAGGAGTCAGGCTTCACATGGTTTCACTGAGAACCGGTGCGGTGGTCCTCCTATACCATGCATCTCCATGTGTAGCTCATGCTCATCTGCATCCACAAGACAGGAGAAAAGGCAAAGCAGGTGATTCCTGCAGGGATGGACTTGCACAACCGTTACCGATATCTAATCACATCTGAAACTCGCATATTTGCATGCATTACCGAACGGTTCAACCAATTCGGCGGTGGACATGGTAATGACTACTGAGCACCTGATCTTTTGGTGTTGCAGATAGGATCATTTATTCAGGTATATCACTTTGCACAATCATCTAGCTTCTCCTAGTCCTATCCATCCTTGAGAGTCAACTGAATAATTTGGAAATAATAACATGTGCCCGTATAATGTAGCCTCTTTTATTGACTTTATAGTTAGAACGGTGCGGCAAATGCCAAAGGAAAAGGAAAGGAGCTGGAGCAAACCCATTATTGAGGAGCAACAGCCTCATCAAGAACTCCACTGGCTATCACATGCTTAACAGGCCTTTTCCATCCAATAATCCATCATGACCCGTAACTATCATCACTCTGTGATGTCAGCTCAGGAACATGGTGGTCACCATTTTCATAAAGCATTCTGTTGCCATAGGCAGCTACATTAACAGAGCATATATGAACAATTACAAGAGCTAGAAAACGAATGATCTCAATAATACAAAATGTAAGACATGAACTCAGGGGTTGTAAATACAAACGACATTTTGTATCCTTTGAACCATCATTTGCTTTACTATATCATGGTGGGAGATAGAAACTAGATGGCTAGTGTCACATAGCATAGAACAAAGAATATCATGAAATGGTTTTATGCTAATTTTCGCTTTTCTTCTTCAGCAAACCACCAAATCTCTTCAGCAAAGGCTTCTTCTTTTGCTGTTGCTGCTGCTTGGTTGGTGATGTGCTGCCACTGTTCTCCTTCGTCGAGTGCAGCCCGTTGCTGTCAAGAGCTGCATCTCCCTTGTTTGATTCCAAATCAATTTGTGAGTCGCCGTCATTCTCCTTCTCCTTAGACGAGTCATAGTCAGTGTACTTGCTGTTTTCCCACATTTTCGCAACTACTACAACAGGTTCATCGTCCTCTTCACTGCCCCCCTTCTCATTATCTTCTTCCTTGGTGCTACCATTTATTGTGCCATCTTTTGCATTAGCAAGCTGGGAAGAGAGCTCCTTAATCTTCTCAGACGAAGCTGATTCCTTTGCCTGTAAATCATCATTCTCCTGTTTTATGTTCTGCAGCTCATTCTCTTTGTCTAATAGCTTCTCCTTCCATTGGATAGTTTCAGCCTTGGCTTCCTCTTTGATTCTGTTAGCTTCTGTTAGCTGAGCTTCAAGGTGCTGCATCTTCTCCAGCAACTCAGCATTTTCATTTTCCTTGTCCTTAACCTCCTCCATGGTCCTATCCATCTGAACCCTGATAGCGACTATTTCTTCTTCTGCATTCTTAATAGAATTGACAAAACTTAGCTCCTTGGACTGCCATTCCTCGTGCGCATTCTTAGCTTCTGCTTCTAGTCTTTCAATTGACTTTGTAAGGCAAACCTTCTCATAGTTTGCTTCATCAAGCATTACCTCATAATTCTCCTTTGTATTCTTCAGACTCATGTTAAGTTCCTCTACTTGTGCTTGAGCACGCTCAATCTCATCTTGTTTGAGAAGGTACTTCTCCTGCGCTTCTCTAGATTCAGCTGACATTTCCTGTAAGGCCGAGGCCAGACCTTCCATTGCCTTCTTAACCTTCTCAACTTCATCTTTGCTAGCTTCAAGCTCCTCAGCCAGCTGGTTCTTCTGTTCAGTCAGGGTCTCTATTTCTGAACTAGCATTTTTATCACTGTTCAGAGCATCCATTTTCTCTTCTTCCGTTGCACGGAGCTTCAATCTAAGTGCTTCGACCTCCGCCCATAAATCAGCTGCCTCTTTCTCTGCAGCAGTTAGCCGTTTGCCCGAATCATCAATATCCCCCTTCTGTCTAGTAACCTCATCCTCCAAGAACCTGACCTTGTCCTGAAGAGCAGCAACTTTGGATTCTTTCTCACGGAGCATACTACTTGCTGCATCCAGTTCTTCCATAGCTGAATTCAAAGACTCGCCCTTCAAAATGTTAGACTGATCGGCTTCTTCCAACCTGACCTCGAGCAGCTGTGCCTTCTTCTGCCATTCATCAGCTAATTCGCCTGACTTTGAGCCTGCCTTCTTAGCATCAGCAATGTCAATCTTAAGTTCTTCAACCACACGCTCCAATTGAACCGCTTTCTCTTCAGCAGGCTTTGCTTTCTCAAGCTCAAGCTTTAATGCAGAGTTCTCTGTTTCAAGCTTCTGAATCCTATTGGCAGTCTTCTTTGCCTTGCCATCCAGCTTGGAATCAACCAGCTCTTTGAGGCGCTTAACCTCTGCAGTGAGGAGCTCAACTTCCTCAGCCTTCGCCGCAGAGGCCCTAATGGCATCATCTACCTGGCTGAGCGCTTCGTTCTTGGCATCGATTGCATCGGCCAGCTCATACCTAGCCTTCTCAAGCTGCTCTACCGTCGACCGCAGCGCGGCAGCATCAGCTTCCTGCTGGCTCTGCATGCTCCCCAGCTTCCTCTGCACAGACTCGATGCTCGTCTGCTCTGACTGGCCAGCAGGGAATTTCTCAGCCTCCGATGCCTCCGCGGCCTTCCTCTGCGCATCCAGCGCCTCCTGCAGCTTGGCATTGGCCTCATCAGCCACCTTCTTGGCACGCTCCAGCTCCTCGAGGACTTTCCCCTTCTCCTTCTCCTTCTCCACCAACTGCTCCTTGGCCTTCACGAGCTCCTCCTGAACCGCGGCAAGCTGCCCCTGCAGCTCCTGAGGAGACTTCACGGCCTGCTGCTCCTGCGCGGGCTTCGCGGGCTTCCCTTGCTTCTGAAACCATCAAAAACAAGTCAGAATTCCGCGAAAGCAAACAGATTTCCGCACCCACAGCGGCAGTAATCGCGTAGCGCCGTACCTCTGGAGGCGTGGCGAGCCGGGAAGAGGCCTTGGGCGTGGGCGCCTTGCGGTCGGCCGACCCGGGGGACTTGTCAGCTGCGCGCGGCGTGCCATGGGCGGCGCTCGCCTTGGGCACGGCCGGCTTGCGGGGCTTGCTGTCCTTGGGCGTCGGCGGCGTGCCGGCGCCGCCCTTCTTCTCCTTCTCCGGCTTGCCGTTGCTCTTCGCCTCGGCCGAGCCAGATCTGCGCTCCGGGAAACCAAACCACCATCAGTCGACGAAAACCAACGCCTCTACCCGCCGAGGCGCCCGCGGAGATCCGCCACGCCGGGACCTCGCGGTGATCAGCAACCGGAACCGCAGCACGGAAGGAGAAGGGAATGATGGGGGCACTCACTTGGTCTTGGAGCCCTGCATTGCTGCGCCGCTGCCGCTGCCTGTGCTGGTGCTGCTCCGTCTCCTCCTGCCGCTTGGTGCGTCGCTCTCCAACGGACGGGGGGAGAGGCGCTATGAATGCGAGAAATTGAGGGGGAAGGAGTGGTGGGTGAGCGGTTGCGGCCGCTCTGCCACTAGTTGAAGAAGATGGACGGAGTGGGGGGCTCGCGGCGCGGGGCTACAAGACACCGGCGCCGATCAGTATCCCAGTGGGTTGCTGCTGCCGCTGGGGTCTTCACATTTTCCTCGCAGGTTTTTATTTTGGAGAGAGAGAGAGAGAGAGAGAGAGAGAGGCGAAGCGGCCGGATCACCGGACAGGCACACGGCCATGCATGCTGGGTGGTCAGGGAAGCGGACGGGGGAGTTGGAATGCGTTAATCTTTGTTACGTTGCGGCCTTGCGGGTTTGCAGCTGCGGTATCACGTCACTCTCGCTCGTTTTATCCTGTGAAAGCAGACGAAATCCTTTCCATGTGTTTTGTTTTTCTTTCGTTGTCTTGGTGGTTTTGCATAATGAAGCAGCATGGTCCTTGCAAGACGGCCTGTTGCTTTCAAAAAAAAAAGGAAAAAGATCTTCTTGCGTGTTTATTAGAGAAAATACTCCTACTGATCAGTACTCTTTGATACGTCTCCAATGCAAGGACCGGATTAGCTGGTCTGCCGTATCCAACCGTTCGGCGCTGCGCATCGGATTCTGGATATCATCGGTGACGGTGAGGCTTTCCAGGTCGGTGTGTCGTTTTGCTCGTCAGCCTTCATGGAGTGGGAGACTCGTGGCCGGCCCACACAACGAGCCCGACACCCATGATTAGGCTATCTCCACCGGCATCCGGTAAAACGATCTGTTCCCTATTTTAGCGGACACTGTAGCATCCGGCGTTGCTCCAGCGGTAACCGCTATGCGGTGCGGTAAAATGGAGCACCACCTCTCCGTCCCGCATCCGTCCCGCACAGAGGATGCGTCCTCCATCCCGGTCGCGGGGCCCGCATCTTCACCAGCTTCCGCGCGGGCGCGGGAGGGGCGACGGGCGACGGGCGGAGGGCGGAGGGCGCCGGGGCGGAGGGGCGCGGGACGGCAGGGGCGGCGCGGCAGGGGCGAGGCGGAGGGGCGGCGCGCGGGCAGGGGCGGCGCGGGACGGCGGGCGGCGCGGCAGGGGGGCGGCGCGGGCGCGGGAGGGGCCACGGGCGGCGGCAGGGGAGCGTCGGCGGCGCGGCGGAGGCGGAGGGCGCGGAGGAGGGGCGGCGCGGCAGGGGAGCGGCGGGGCGGCGCGGCAGGCGGGGGCGGCGCGGCAGGGGAGCGGCGGGGCGGCGCGGGACGGCGGGCTGCGCGGGCGCGGGAGGGGCGACGGGCGCGGCAGGGGAGCGGCGGGGCGGCGCGGGACGGCGGGCGGCGCGGGCGCGGGAGGGGCGCCGGGCGCGGCAGGGGAGCGGCGGGGCGGCGCGGGAGGCGGCGGGGCGGCGCGGCGCGGGAGGCGGAGGAGGGAGGGGCGCGGGGGGCGGAGGCGGAGGAGCACGGCGCGCGGCGGGCAGGGGCGCGGAGGAGGGGGCGGGCGCGGAAGGCGGCGGGCGCGGAGGAGGGAGGAGGGAGGAGGAGGCGGGCGCGGAGGAGGGAGGAGGGAGGAGGCGGCGGGCGCGGAGGAGGGAGGAGGCGGGCGGCGCGGAGGAGGAGGAGGAGGAGGGGGCGGGCGGCGCGGAGGAGGAGGAGGAGGGGCGGGCGGGCGCGGAAGGCGGCGGGCGCGGAGGAGGGAGGAGGGAGGAGGAGGCGGGCGCGGAGGAGGGAGGAGGGAGGAGGGAGGAGGCGGGCGGCGCGGAGGAGGAGGAGGAGGAGGGGGCGGGCGGCGGAGGAGGAGGAGGAGGGGCGGGCGGCGCGGAGGAGGAGGAGGAGGGGGCGGGCGGCGCGGAGGAGGAGGAGGAGGAGCAGGGGGCGGGCGGCGCGGAGGAGGAGGAGGAGGGGCGGGCGGCGCGGAGGAGGAGGAGCAGGGGGGCGGGCGGATGGACGCGGCGGCGCGGAGGAGCGGCCGGCGGGCGGAGGAGGAGGGGCGGGCGGGCGGCGCGGAGGAGGAGGAGGGGTGGGCGGCGGCGGAGGCGGGGGCGGGCGGAGGACGAGGAGGGGCGGGCGGGCGGGCGGAGAGGAGGAGGAGGGGGGGCGGAGGCAGAGGAGGGGGGGGGTTGCGGCGGTTGGAAAAATAGAAAAAAAAAATTGAGATTGTGGGGTATAGAGGATGCAAATAGAGGATATCGTTGGAGTTAGGTTTGGTATAGGGAATGAAGTTGATATGGAGGATGGAAGTAGAGGATGAAATTTAGAGGACATCGCTGGAGATAGCCTTAGCAGGAGTAGTTTACCGCCTGTTCCTGCGAGCGAGCAGTCACCGTCACCGCTCACCGCGTACGATGATTCCTGAAATGGCGAGTGCTCCGACAGCATAATTTTAGTACTACTAGCAAATTCACCTAGGAATTTGGCCTCGGTGTGGACTGTGCATGCCAGGGCGGCGGCTAGCCGGCTACCGTAGTGGTCAAAAAGGGGCGTGTCGGGCTAGCACCTCGGTTCTCCTTAAACAAACATCCAAGTCTGAAGTAAAAATCTTATAAATTTATTTGTTGTGACCGACAAAGCATAAAAGTGTACTACACAAAAATAGGATTGTGCGGGAGAGCTCAGAAAAATTGTGGATATCTCAAGAACTAGAGCTTGAGGTACCAATGAGCATGGGCAAAGCAGAGTCGGTGTTAGTTATCTCTAAATAATGCAATTTAGGTTGCATTAGGTCATTTGCGGTGATAGTTTTATAGAAGTTTCATGCGCATTAAATAAAGTGACACATCAGTTAATTTGGTAATATAGTAGAAATTTTAATAGAAGAAAGAAAAAACCAATTTCATTTGGATGAAACCACAGCTTGATACAAATACCACTCTTCATAAGTCATGAAATTAAATTTTATGTGAAGTCTATGAAATAATAATATCAAACCATGCACTAAAGGGGTAATTTGAAATAATATTTTATTTTCTTCTTGCTGATGTGGCAATCTTACAAACGTCAATATGAAATCCTCCACTCTGACTAGCTTTACAAATTTCACAAACTCAGAAAAGGATTTGCCATGCCTCGTCCAGGGTTCATTCGAAACTCCAAGGAGCCCCTCGTTTAGGAGTACTTCATTTTGCTGTAAACATGTGCCCTAGAGGATGTAGACATGTAGTGATGCTGTGGGGACACTCAGATTTGGCAGCTAGAGGATGAGCCGTCAGTGCATTCCTTTCTATGCACGAAAGAGGCCGGAGAACAGCGGGAAAGAGGGACAGAACCATTCTCAATCTGGTGTCCTTGAGAAAATTACTCACACGCTAACTTTCAAAAGGGAAAAGAAAATTACCCACGCACAGCTGGGAAACACAGGAGACCTCGGCAGGTGCTCTGCTTCGGAAGGATCCTCGCGTGTACACTGCCAGATCAGACGTACAGTAGGAACAGCTAAAGCCATCATATCGAAACATCGATCTGCAGGTCATCATTAATCATGGAGCCCCAACCAAAACACCTCCATATAAGTATAAACCCCGCACTCTGTCCAGCTCAGAACCCAGATCCGGCAGCGATTTCATAGGTCCAGCTGGTTATGCTCCGCCGCAGATCTCGCCCTGGGCCCTAACCACTGGCGGTAGGTAGAACCGTAGAAGTAGATTGGTAGAGAGAGGAGGCGAGGCATGGGCAAAACCTCGAGTCCCTGACGCCGAAGCTCCACCAAGAAAGGAAACTGGTCGCCGTCGTCGTCAACCTCCGTTCCAGCTAGAAGGCCTAGAGCTAGCCGTGGTTCCTGCTCCTGCCTCCTGCGTAGGATGGGACGCGCATATGCTGAGCCCAGCAACCAGCATATGCCATGTTGCTGTTGGATGGTCTCCGTCGTCGGCCATGTGGGGGCAAACGTTTGATGAGGCTGTTGGCCTGGATTGGGGGTCATCGGACACGAATTGACTTTAGAGAAGATGACGCCGGCCGGCGCGTCCCGCAAGCAGATAGTTGTGCTATTGAAGGTATAAAATTGACGCCTCTGGCCTCTGGGTAGATAAGGGAATGTCTCTGAAGTTCCGGCTATAAGTATTTGGGCGACTTGAGCTCGGCATGTGCAAGACAGCAAGAGCATCTCCGACCATGTGCTTCCAGTCCTTCGAAATAAAGAGATAGAAAAAAAGGAAGGGCGAGGGGTGCTGCTGACTGCTGAACTGGCCGCTGCTGGGCTGCATGCAGCTCATGTTTTTAAATCGCCAGCTAAAATATTTAGCGGTAGGGCTGTTTAAATTGTCGGTATTTAGCGAGCTTTAGCGGAGCTAAATGTCATAACAGCAGCCCTTCTTAACCATTATAGCCGGCTATTTAAAATCTTAATGGAGGCTCACACAGGACAAAAAAAGCTCGCTAAATACCATAACAACTGCCCCTTACTAGCAGCTATAGCCGGCTATTTAAAACCTTGACACAGGTCCACAAATTCCTCGTTGGAAGGAGCCTAGAAATGAAAACCATTTAAAACCTTTGGTGCACGCCTGCGAATTCCTCGTTGGAAGGAGCCCGGAAAAGAAACAGGACAAAAATAATTGGGGTGAGAGAGGCTCGAACTCTCGACCTCAGGATCACTCGCTTTAGCTATGAGACCTACGCGCTAGCCAACTGCGCCACCACCCCTTTGGTGTACGCTTCCTACCGATAGGATAAACATAATTAGCCCGTGACAAAACTTTGAATCCAACCCCATGTGCACAGGGCAATTCCGCAATTGCATATCTATAGATGTTGAAATTTGCTTTAAAAAATCTTATATATCTAGCGAGTGCGGCGGCCGCGATTCGGCGCGGTGGCGACGCCCGACCAACCTAGCGCATCATCCATAAGCTGCCGAGCTAGTGGAGGCGGCGGTCGGCGTGAGCGACAGGCCACGGCGCCGGTCAGCTCGACATCCCCATGGAGGAGGTGGCCGAGGTGGGCAAGGGTGCGCGACATGCGGTCGGCATCCTCGTCCTCCCCATGCAGGAACATCACGCAAGCCAGGCGGCCGCAGTGCGTCCACCCACGGGCCTCCATGCTGCACTTCGTATCAGCGAGAACAGTGAAGACCTCGACTCTGGTGGCAGCAGCCGTGCAGGCCGCGCGCGTGACGACGGCGAGGAGCTGTGCAGATGCGTGCGTGGGAGGCCGAGTTAGAGGCCGCAGCGGCTGTCAAGGGGCCGAGGCGATGCGGCTCGCGGTGAAGGCGCGAAGGGCAGCCTCCGTGGCGAGGCTGAACGCGGCGCTCGCCAAGAGGTGTGAGGCCGCTACCGCCACCATGATTTGGGTTTTGCACATAGGCACCGCGGCTCACGAGCAGAGAAATAAACGGTGAACAGGCTTGTAACGGTGGAATTAATAGCAATATGAACAGTAGTGGCATAGGAGGGACCTAAAATGAAAACCGATGGCAATGAAGGGAACATGTAATTTTGAATGGCACGTAGGGATAGGTATAAATTCTGATGGCGTAGAAGGAATTTTCTCTCTAGACTTCTTGCATACTTTACACGAACACATCATTTTTTAATAAAGGAATAATTTAATATCTCGACTTCTAATAGCAATGTAATACATCCAGCCTTTATTATAAAATAACCACTT
The DNA here is from genome assembly GCF_002211085.1 of Panicum hallii. Taxonomy (NCBI): domain Eukaryota; kingdom Viridiplantae; phylum Streptophyta; class Magnoliopsida; order Poales; family Poaceae; genus Panicum; species Panicum hallii. Next base: position 43,027,102 of record NC_038048.1, on the reverse strand, counting down.
GTAACCAACAAAACGGAATTAAAAGTTACAACCTTATAAGCAAAATCTATTACTAAATTGTCACCCATTTTTCGTAAAGATAGCAATTGCCGTAGTCCCGCAAGCTCAATAAGTTCCTGGTATATTATTCTGTTTCTCCTATATCGGTACATATAGACAGGGGTACCTTCTGCTAGGGTGTCCAGGCCCTTAGCGTATCACCATACGTGATCTCCCCCTCGCCCTCTGGGTGACGTGGCATACGGCCCGGTCCTGACAGCTGGGACCGTGGTCTCCGGACCCTCCCCGAGCTCTCTGAGGTCCGGGGCCTCCGCATGCCACGTAAGGCAAGGGAGCTCTCGGGTAGCCCCCGCCGACCCGGACTTCCCAGGGAGGTCCGGGGCCACCGCGTGTGATGGCCGGACCATCACGGGCCTGACCGCTCCGATCGGCCTCGGGAGCCCGGAACCCCACCCTCCGGAGAGGGGTCCGGTGCCGCCACGTGCCGCCCCTGCGGTGGGAGCGGGGCTGGCCCTGCCACGTGCGCGTGGCACGAGGCCCTTCGCGGATCTCCAGCCCACCTACCAGCATTTAATGCGGTAGCTGGGCCGGGTGCCCTCAAGTCAAAAGGTGTGGCCTGCCCCTGACACACGGGGCAGGTAGGCTGACACCACGGTAAGCCCGCCTGTTTTCAAAGCGGCGCGTCATATCACCGTTACTGTGCGCAAGCGGCGTGCAGTCCCGTCACGGTGCGGCGCGCAGCGTGATGATGGCATGTAACAGGTGAGCTGAGGCGTACGCTGCTACAGTGCGCACGGAGGCAACGGCGCGGCGGGACAGCACTGCCCCCACGCCTGCCAGAATCGCACCCAACAGTGGCAACACAGCACCACTGTTGGGTAACGCTGACAGCGGTCACTGTGCCTGCAGGACAGCACACGACCACATCCAAGTTGTAGATACGCACGTTATCTTCCCAACCGTGAAGGCAGCGACAAGGGGCTGGAGAGGGAGATCTCCATATCACATAAAGTAGGTCCCTGTTGGCCGGGCTCACCTGTCGGGGTCCCGCACAGTGTAAGCACCTCCCTTGAACTATAAAAGGGAGAGTGTACTCGTTAGAAGGCAGGTTGGACACACACGAGCTCGCGCTGCTCTCCCTTCAGGCTTACAATACAACACTAAAGTGGACGTAGAGTATTACGCTCCGGCGGCCTGAACCACTCTAAATCCTCGCGTCCTTCCTGCGTTCATCCGCGCATCGATCGAGCGTTCTTAAGTCCCGTCCAAACCCATCCTTAACTAGGATTAGGCAGGTGCCTTTCGCCACCCGGCTGGAGATTTCCTCCGACGTTCTACTTTTGCAATAAGGTCCAGAATCTGATCCAGTGAGTAGTCCTGAAAAAATCTTCAACTAAGATTGTGTGTTTACTTTATCAAAAATAGAATCATTTTTGCTGAGCCATATGGGCCACCAAACACGAGCACATCATACCGTTTATAAAAAGAATTGAGGGAATAATCCAATGGATAATACTATATATTACCTATCTAGAGCACTATGAACAATCCATTCATTCATCGCAGAGAGAATGGCAATAACGATCCCCATCCCACCTCCTGGATTACGTCCTCTGCGTTGTCAGGCAGCCTCGTCATAATGTAAAGCAGGTTCATGAAGCAAACCGCGTTCAGCGTCCTCTCCCTCCCCGCATTCATGTCCCTCTCCAGCAGCGGTCTCATGGCCGCAAGCACGCCACCTGCGCTGCGCTGGCGCGGCGGTGCGCCGACGATGCTCCCCGGCGACACGAGCATCGGCCGGTAGCCGCAGCACAGCACGAGCTCCGACTCCCATCCTCCTTCCTCCGCCACCGCACGCGGGAGGAACAGCCCCGACCCCGGTAACTCCTCTGTTAGAATTATAGGCAATTTTCGGTATATTTTAATTCCAAATATTACTAGCAATTTTATGATATAGATAAGTGATAATGTGTTTGTGAGATATGTGCATGTGTTCATGTTATTCTCACTAATAAGCATGAATAAAGAATTAAACCAGAATAGGTTTAGTATGTACCACAAGACGGGACCGGTGCCGGGGGCACCGGTTGCGCCGTTACCGGCTGGAATAGACATGCTATTCGACTGGCCTTGCTTGAAGTAGCCGAACTATGTCGATGCAGGAAGATATTCGCAGTGCAGTCCCACGAACGGTCACGCCGGGAAGTAGACGAAGTAGTCGTTCGCACGGACGGTCACGCCAGAAAGTAGACGAAGTAGTCGTTCAGGGAGCGAGCAGTCGCGTCAAGACGCTCCCCAAAAACCTAATTGCCCGCGCCCCGTGCAAGGCCTTCAGCGAGCAGAGGTTCCGGAGGCCCTGCTCTCGCTAGAGCTGTGCGCGCAGTGCTAGCGATGGGAATGGCAGAAAGCAGCTGAGGGAGAAGGGAGAGGTCTCCTAAGAAGGAGTACCTGGATCAAGAGCTGAGTAAGTGAGGATGGGAGAAGAGGGTGCTGGTTTATATAGGCATGAGGTGCCTCAGGTTCAACGAATCTGGACGTCATGAATGACCTTGATGAGCCTCAGGTTCAACGAACCTGGACGTCGTAAAGAGCCTTGAATGTCCGGTTATTAGTGTCAACATTAACTCACGGTTTTTAATGCTCTTTACTGCTCTTTACAGCAAAACGTCCTTCTCATCTCCTCACGTCGCACCGCACCTGCACGTCACGTCCGGCCGCGCACGCGCACGCACACCGGTCGGCGAGGCGAGCGAGCGCGCGCGCGCGTGTGGTTCGCCGTCCTCCTCTTACCGGCTTCACAAGAGATGTACACGAAGTCCACCTTTTAAGTCGGTTGAGATCCTCCTCAATTCCCGGTACGAAATTAAGCCGTTGATTCCCTAGCATTTAATAGTGGGCTTTAAATTCTTTTAATGCATTAGAATGAATGAGCCAAGCCCATTACTCCAACATCCTCATCTTTTCTCGTATCGTACATGTGCAGGTACGCGATTTTCGACGAGCGGTCCATGAAGTACAGGAGCAACACGCCGCCGCAGTCCCAGGCACCGGCCAAATCGGTCGCAGAGCCGCTGCCGCACCAGAACTTACAGAGCCGCACCCACTGCTGGTCTGCCGTGAGCCGCCACAGGGCCAAGTTACCGTCGCCCGTCGCCGCACACAGGCGGCCGAAGACGTCCATAAGCTTCCACGGTTTCAATGGCCCGCGCTCGCCGGCGGGTATATCTGTAGCCGTGACGCTCTCGTTGTCCACGTCGAACGCGAGCACTGATGGAAATCTACCACCTGCCGAATGGTTCGTCGGTACAACCGTGGAGTTTGACTGCTCTAGTCACATCTTTAAAGTTTTTCTGCTCTAGGGTTCGGACTGGATACCGGTACCCACTGTGTGCTTTTATTTAAATAGTGTTTTTAAGGGAACAGTAAAGAGGGCGTTAGGTAGAAGACCCGGCGCAAATTCCAAACAAAAGTAGTCTTGGTGTATGGGATGCATGCAAGCAGTAAATGCATCATGCTGCTACCTAGGACTAGTTAATTTAGTCTGAATCCTGCCTACACAAAGGTTAAAACCTCAACAATTCTTTCCCAAAGCCTTGTGTGCCTTGCTTGAGGGTATTTGGGTCATCCTGATTCTGGATCGCAGCTCCTGTAGTCGGCGTCGATAAGTTATTTCTTAGTGCAGTCGAGAATAAAGCGCTACCTCAACTCCATGTGCTTACTTCGCTCGTGGAAGATGAGATTGTTGCTCAGCGCCAGTGGCTACTTGCTCCTGGGGTTACAACGCTCGTGTCACCGGGAAGCATCGTCGGGGAATGCGATCAAGACCTGGAGCGGCGTCGGAATCGCTCGGCGCAAATTACGGGTGTCATAAATCTCCTGGGTCCGCTAGATAGGAGGAGAGGGCAGGAGGCGACTCTGAACACCTTGTGCCTCATGGAGTTCTTGGTTCGCATCATCCAGAAGTTGCCCGATGACCTGCAAGACGTGGTGGAAATGCCAGAGATGGATTCAGAGGACCCAGGTTTCATTTTCGAGACCGTTGTGTGCTAATTGTTTCACGTTTCGAATTGTTATCTGCAAGTTGGCGTCTTACATAGCCTATGGCTAAACTGTAACAGTGTTGAGCTTCAGAAATAGATTTTTCCCTCTGCATTTTAAAATTTATGAAACTGAAACTAAGCAATAGAATTTCATCAAATTTCTAATTGATATATTACAAACATCAATGTTTAATAGCATAGTTATAATTTATTCATATTTTGAAAAACAACAGCATTCACGGAGAGATCAGAGATACAGGCATAGTACAGCTAGGTTTATTATTCAAAAAGAAAAAACTGAAACCATACTAATCTCTCCGTCACTCCTATCATGTCCAAGGTTTCTTTACATTAAGTTTTTTATCCTGAGTTTCGTATCTGAATGTATGAAACAGTCATTATACTCTATATATCAAAATTAAATGAATTAAACAGTTACTGTACTATATATATCAAAACTAAATGAGTAGTTCGTTCAAAAAAAAAAGTCTTATCCCTATTGTCCTCGTATCATGTCCAAGATTTCTTAACATTATTTAATTTTTACCCGTTACTCAAATTTTATTGGAGTACTTTTGGTAAGGATTTATTAACATTTATATTGAATATTAAGCTTTTTATCCTGAGTTTCGTACCTAATGTAAGAAACAGTTATTATACTCTGTTTATCAAATTAAATGAATGAAACAGTTATTATACTCTATATATTAAAATTAAATGAGTAGTTCAAAAAAAGAGTCTTATCACTATTTTCCTCGTATCATGTCCAACATTTTTCTTAACATTAACTTTTTATCCGTTACTCAAATTTTATTAGAGTACTTTTGGTAAGGATTTATCAACATTTATGTTAAGCATTATGACTCAGTAGTACTTTGATCAATACTACCTATCTGAAGATTCTTCAACATTAGTATGTAGTGACACTCAGCTTCTGATACAGTATAAATAGAAGTGTAAGGTGTAAGCATGGTATACATAACAACACAATACTAGTACATGATGGATGCTAGAGCGATGCTTCAAGTCGTGGTCTTTGCTCTAGTTTTTACCATGCTTGCAAAACATCAAGTTTGGGGTGAGACGGATTGTCATCATGAGAAGGTATCAGTTATGCTCAAGTGCAAGAATAGTATCAAGATTGGTGGCCCTTATGTTCGTCCAAGGCCAGGAGACAAATGCGGCACCACTGTGCAAGCATCTGACATGTCTTGCGTTTGTCGTGTCCTTACCGAACACGATGAAAAAACAGTAGACCCAAAAAGGCTTGTTAAAGTTGCAGGTCGTTGTGGAAAACCAGTGCGAGTTGGAAGCGATTGCGGAAGTAAGTTCATAATACCATTTATTTTTCTTAAAAAGATTCTAGTACTGTTGAGTAGTCATCAAGATAGAAGTTTAATTATAAACTATTTTGGACCGCGTCATCTATATAAGTTGGTCAATAAAACATATCATTAACGATTTTTTTCACAGGTTGGACTGTTGAACAACCACCATCATCGTCGAGAGGACATCCATAAGAATTCGTCAAGGAAACAATTAGCCGGAGGAAGAATGGTGAAATAAAAGAACAAATATGTACTAAGCAGACTACTAGTGTCATGTCTTTACTCTTTTTATTCATGGCAAGTTTAATGTAACCGGTGCCACAATATATTTGATTACACAACTCCTTTCTCGGGTGTCCGAAACTTACAAAATTTGCGGGTGTCCGAAACTTACAAAATTTGCGACCAATGGTCAATCCGTACCCTACAATAATATCTTCCAATAATATATTATTTGGATATCTCAACACCATTTTTATGGATTATTGGAGGAGATACCTTTACAGTTTTCCAATAATCTTATTTCAATACAACTAACATACTGGGAGAGCCAAAATTCTCCCTTTATTTAAAGGGAGTTGGGGTGAAATACAGAGATAACCTAATAATTATTGAAGAAAAGGAGAGGCATTGAGAAACTGCTGAAGTATATTTTTCGTAATATTAACAGTTTATTAAAAAAGGAAACTGCTGGAGATGCCTGACATGGCATAGACCGAATTTGATTTCGCAACTTCAAATCCGGATCTCGTCGTACCGTGCTATACTTAGCAATTCCTCAGATAAAGAAGGCGTCCGCGATCTTCCGTCCCAAGCCACAAATCCACGATTGACACTAGACGGAGAAGAAGGCAGGGGAGGATGAGATCGTCGAGGAGGAGCGAGGGACGCCGGCGTCGATCGCATCTGCCTCGAAGAAGAGGAAGAGGGAAGCCCTCGATGGCGCGCCAGGCGCAGGCGTCTGCGACGATGTTCTCGGCTGCATCCTCGCGCGCCTGCCGGCCCGCACCACGGTCGGGTGCACGGCGCTCTCGAAGCACCACCGCCGCCTGATCCTCAGCCCGGCGTTCAGGAGCCTCCATTGCTGCCTCGCCCCACCGCTTCCCCGCCCGCACGTCGCGTACATCGCCACCGCGCCGTTGCGGTGGACGAGAGAGCGGGACCTGGTCAGCGAGTTCAACGGCTTCCACGTCGCCGGCGCCGGGATCAGCGGCAGCGCCGCCCCCATGCGCGCGCTCTTCGGCGAGCGTTACTTCGAGGACAGGTACATCAACACGTGCAACGGCGTCGTGCTCCTCGCCACTGATGGCTACTCTCGCCGGGGCAGGTGCGTCCTCTGGAACCCGGCCGTCGCCGACGTCGTGAGGGATGTAACCGTCCCTCATCCGTCCAAGGGCACCAATTATATCGTGCTAGGATTGGGTTACGGCCGGAGGAGCAAGAGCTACAAGCTTCTGTTGTGCCGCTGGCAATGGTTCGAGTATTCGCTACAAGTATAGATGTCCAACGGTGCGGGCCGTGCTGGCACGGCCCGTGGCGGGCCAGGCACGGCACAAATCGTGCCGGGCTAGGAACGGCACGAATCATCTATCGTGCCGTGCCGTGCCGGCCCGCGTGCCGCTGCCTGTGCCCAAGCACGGCACGACCTGGGCCAAATCGGGTCGTGCCGTGCCGGTGGCCCGGCCGGCCCTATAGTATCGTACCGCCCGCGGGCCCAATTACAACTAACAGCTATACTCAGCTATGACCAACATCTTCCCAGGCTATACTCCACAGACCACAGTATATAAGCATAAGCATATGAATTAACTTAGGCAATCAACACACGTCAATTACAAAAATCAAAGCGATAATTACAAGTCAACTAGAGGACATACATATTTGTAACCTGCATTTTCCTAAAACTACATAGTTGTAATCAAAGCAATAATTACAGCACCTTCAAACCACCTCAAATTGCATGTTTGACAGTTTCAGTATAAGGATGCAAAAAATAACAGAATTTAACACAATTGCATGTTTCAATCAAGGATACTAAAAATAACATAATATTATTGGAGCCGTAGTGCAATGCTGCCTCGTTAAAAACCTTTCTAGGTAAAAACTCACACCTCGTGAGAAAATCCTAGAAAGGAAAAGAGTACAGCTAGCTCCTAGAAAGAAAAGATCTTCCACCCCCTCTTTCTTGCTGCTCTTTATCCCTGGTATTGTTGACATCTTCATCCACCAGGTACATTGCTTCAAAGGTGGCTTCAAATTCCTTGGTCTCTTTCTCCACAGTGTGCTGACTTCGCATATCAGCGAGCTCCCAATCCTTTATGCAGGACAAGACTTCAACAATATCGGGAGTTAGCCGCCGCCGCCGGTCCTCAAGCACCCTGCCAGCTAAACTAAAAGTTGACTCTGATGATACAGTAGAAGCAGGCACAGTTAGAACATCTTTAGCAAGTATAGAAAGCACAGGATATGTCAACTTGTGCCGTTGCCACCAATTTAGAACACTGAACTCAGAGTCAAACTGCGTTACTGTATCACTATCAAGATATGAAGACAACTCAGATATAGCAGCAACAGTAGATGATACAGATACAGGAGTACCTGCTGGCCTTCCAGGCAAGATATCATCTTCATAGATATCATCCCATGCCTCTGAAACATTACCTGCGCTTCCAGCGGATTTATGTTGACGTGCACTCAAGAGTTGTGACGCCCTAAAATTTACCAAAATCAAATCACGCGTTAAAACGTTAAAGACCACTCGTCGCCAGACCATAGCCCTAACCCCTGACCGTATCGCCATCCCATCCCGCACCGCTCGGAAGCCTGCCGTCCGCGCGCGGTCACCGCCGCGAATAGCGCCGGCGCAAGTCATTTCTCGCAGCACGCGAATCCCGCGCGCGCGTGGCCGATCGGCCGCGACTGCGGCCGCGATTGGCGCCGGCACCTCTCCCTCCCTCTCTCTCTTTTCCCTCTCTTCTCCCTATTTCTCTTCCTTTTTCTTTTTCTTTTCTTTTCCCTCCCCTTTCCCTTTTTCCTTCTTTTCTTTTCCCTCCCTTTCCTCTTCTTCTTCCCTCCTTCCTGTTTTCCCTTTCCCCTGCTCCCGAGCACAGTGGCCGCGCGCCGGCCCTGTGCGTCGCGCCCACGCTACCCTGGCCGTGCCGCGTGTACGCGCCCGCCCCCGCCTGCTCGCGTGCCCCGCGTGCCCGCGCCCCGCGCCGCGCCGCTCGCCGCCGCGCCCTGGCCCGGACCCGCGACACGCCGCGCCGCTCGCGCCCTGCACCCGCGCGTGCCGCGCCGCTCGTCGTCGCCGCGTCCTGCCCGCGCACGCGCCGTCGCTTCCCGTCCCGCACCCGCGCTGCACGCCACGTCGCGACGGCCGCAAGCGGCCGGGACGCCATTAATGGCGCCCGCACCGCCCGCCGGCCGCCTCAACCCCCTCTGCTTCACCGCCCCCCCCGGCCTATAAATAGGCCGCCCGCGCGGCTCACCCCCACCACGACCACCGCCGCCGCCCTACCCGCCTTTTCCCGGCCCCTAGCGCCGCCGCCGCGCACCCCACCACCGGCCGCCGCCCCCCACCGTGGGCCCGCTCCCTCACCGCGCCCCAAGCCGAGGTGAGGCCGGGAATTGGTTCCGTGCGCCCCCCTCCCTCTTTTCCCCCTCCACCCCGAGCCGCTCGGGCCCCGGCCGCCGAGGATTGGCCGGCGCCGAGCCCCCCCCCATTCCCTCCTCTGTTCTGAGCAAGGGGGAAGGAAGAAGAAAGGGCATTTTGCCCATAACCCCCTGGCCTTCCCTGTAATTCCCAAGGAAACCCCCCCCCCCTTAGGAGCTATCCACCCTTTCTTTGCAAAAGAAACCTCGCCCTTTTTAATAACTCAAAATAGACCCTCCATTACGCGAGCCCATTTGTATTTGACACCATTTAGCATGCCTGTGTATTTCTAGACCTCGCAAATAGGTCCTTGCCCTTTCCGTATAATTACGAATAGGCCCCTAGACCCCTGTTTAGTCCCTGAAACCGTCTTTAACTCGTCATTTTATGTGCGAAACGACCTCCGATCGACCCGAAACTTTACCACGCCATTTCCAGTAGGGTTCCGGCCATGCCATTAGGAAACCACCCAAAGATATCACCCCTAACTCCGTAACTAAATTATTTCCGATTCAAGCCTATCGGTAAAAGCTTTTAGTTCTTTCGCTTGATTGTGTGTCTGTTTGTTTGCGTCGTAGGACACGGAGTGAACGACGAGGTTCCCGACCGCGACCAAGCAACTGAGGACCAGTACTGCGACCCCGAACCCGAAGGACAGTGCTTCGATCAGGACTTCCCGCAAGGGTTTGACGATGGCAAGTTCAATTCCGCCCTTTGATGCATGTTTCTGTCCTAGTTTTTATAAACACAACCCAGTGGCCTGTTTTATAAAATTGCATTGTTTTGCGTGTTGAACACATGGTAGGATAGCCACCCTTGCCGTGATAGCCATACCTTGAATACCTGATTTTATAAAGAAAAATGCGTGTGTGTGGGAAAGGGTAAAGTGTGGATTTGAGAAACGAGTCGGACGGGATGGATGGCATTTCTGTGTGAATTGCCGTTGGTGTGCTCGTACCTGTGTGGTTGAGCGAGGAAGGGAAATATCCATCCTGTCACCCCTAAGGACCGAGTTGATGTGACATCTCACCTAGCTTCTTGTCGTGCGAACCACTTGACCGTTGTATGGGCAACGGCTTAGCTTAAATCCCACTAGTTAGCTTGATAGCCATCAGGAGAGCTGAGAGCAACGGGTGATCAAGGAGACGGGATAAGCTCTGTGTGACTTATGCCCCGGTTAAACCTCGGAGATAGGTCGAATGACCCCTTGATGGATCCCGTGATGGCTAGTCAGGTCTAGCTAAGGTGGGTAATGGCTTTGATGGGATCTGCACCGGCACTAAGGTGTTCGTGCTGTGGTACCCCACCTGTGGGTAAAGTTGCACACCTCTGCAGAGTTGAAAATCTATTCGAATAGCCGTGCCCACGGTATTGGGCAAGTTACGGTGTGGTCACATAACTAGTGTTTCACTCTGGGAATGGATGGGCTGGTGTAAGTTGTTTGGAAGGTGTCCGGCAGTTGTGCCGTGTGCTACGGCGGACGGGGAGTCCGGTAGCAGTTTAAAACTTGGATCCTGTGTGGATCAACATCGTGTGCTCCTTGGTATTGGAAAACTTGTTTTGAAAATGTTTTCAAAATGAACCCTTGCATATAACCGAGTTTTCCGCAAATAAACCCTAACCGTATCCTTGGATTGTCCTTTGCATTAATCTCTGTTATACCCCCTCCGTGGGTGTGAATGGACTTGCTGAGTACGTTTGTACTCACCCCATTCCTATTTTTACAGTGGAAGACCCAGACTACGTCCCCGAAGACAACGAGTAGGGTTTCGTCCTGCACCCAGTCTTGCCTGTGGTTGAGGCCACCGTTGGATTCCGCATGGCGCAAGACTCTGATGATCCTTTGTTCGTAGCTAGTGTAGTTGTGTGGGTTTTTGTTGTAATCCTCGCGATAGTGGCGCTTCACTGCCCATTACCGCGAAGAGTTGTACGGTGATGTACCATCTGATGTAATAAAAGTGTTATCAGCCTCCTGGGACTGATAATTCGACACTTTTAAGTCTCCCCGGTGGGGGGGACGCTTCAAGAGTGCAGCACCAAATTTCATTTCATATATCTGAAAAATCTTAGTTATCTTGGAATGAATAGATGTAGGATATCTTGAATAATCTGTGCCCGTTAGTCCAGATAACTTCACAAGAAGCTTATTGAACCTCTCATTTTAGCTCTAGGATCCAATACAAAAGCAAAGCAATATAGGATGGGTATGTTCCTCCAATATTTCAAAATTTTTGTTTCCATAGGAATAACAGCAACTCTTAGCAGTCTATCATTCTCAAAAGCAGTTAGATGTCTAGCAATTTTAAGTATATGATGTAGCATTAATGTTGAAGTGGGGTAATAAATTCCAGACAATGCAACAGACATATCATAGAACAATTTGAGGAATGATAATACCTTTTCAGCAACATCCCAATGGTCATCAGTCAATAAAAAAGAGTCATCTTTCTTAACTGGATAGTTAGTTTGGATAAAGATAGAAAAGGTGCTTTGATAAGGAACAAGATGCTTAAGCATTAAGTAAGTAGAATTCCACCTAACATCCATATCCACACCAAACTTGCGAGGGGGCACTCCTAAACTCAAACAAAAGCTTCTAAATGCAGCAATACGCTGGTTCGAAGCATTTAAGAATGTAATTGCAGTTCTAAAATCATCAAGATAATGCTTCAGTCGTTTCAAACCAGATTTAACAATAAGATTAACAATGTGGCAATTACAGCGCTGATGTAAGAAAATAGCAGATAAGTCATCTTCTTTATCCTCAGGAGGAATTAAATGGCCAATGTACTTAGAAAACACAGGTTTTAGAACAGATACTGCAGTTTTATTAGCTGAGGCATTGTCAAGAACAATAGAAAATATTTTATCAGCAATGCCATAATCATCTACCACCATAGCAACTCTATCAGCAATGTTCCTGCCAGTATGTGCCACTTCAATTGGCCTTAAACCAACCTCTTTTCTAACCCCCAATCGGAATTGACAAAATGAGCAACCACACTAATGTAGTCCTCTTTAGCCTTACCACACCATATATCAGAAGTAATAGCAACAGATGAAACTGAATTTTTTAAGATTTCGGTAAGTTTCTCCATACGTTCATTAAAAAGTTTGATCAAATCTCTAGCAGTAGTTTGCCTAGATGTCTTAACAAATCTAGGATTATGAGCATTCACAATATATTCTTGAAATGCATCAGATTTAGCAAAACAAAGAGGTAGATCAATTCTAGCAATCAAACGGCATAATTCAGTACGTGCTACTGCATCAGAGTACTCCCAACGCACAAGAGAACCATCAGGATTATATTTAAGAACAGATTGAATTCTACCGGTACGTTCCTTTTCTTTCTTAGCAGGGCAATTATGGCGGAGCAAATGTCCAGTGCCAGAAGAGGATTTAGCAGACAGGGTTTGCTTGCGGTGATTGCAGATGGCAGCGATTCTTACCTTTTTCCCTTTCTCAATGGTGGTGACCTCTGTGAAGTCATCCCACACTTTGGACCTTTTCTTAGATCCTCCTCCCCCAGCCGCCGAAGCCGTGCTTGCGTCAGTGGGGCTCGAGGATCCCGTTCCCGTCCCTGTTCCCGCATCGGCGTCCACATCGATAGCAGCATGCGCGCCGCTACCGAGGATGAAGCGCCTAGCATCCTCTGCGTCGTTCTGGTCTTGAAGCATCAACTCCTCATCCTCGGCGGCCCGATCTAGTTCCATGGCCGCCACCTCCTCTGCGCCTCCGGTTCCTCAACAGCGCACGCGGCACACCCTGGATGCAAGCATCGAGCAGCACCTACGAGAGACAGATAGAGGATTAGGGTTAGGGTTACAAGCCATGACGAACATAGAAGCTCAGAGACGAAGAGCATGTTACCTGCGCAACCGCCGGAGCACCAGAGTCGCTGACGAGGGGACAATGGAGAGATCTTGACCAGAACGACGGACAGATGGAGGATTAGGGTTAGGGTTAGGCGAGAGGAGGAACGCCAGGGAGAGGATGAGAAGAGGAGAGGTGGGATTGGGAAGGTCGGAAGGAGATCCACGAGGAGTTGTGCGGTGCCGATTCGCCGTCGCCTCCGTGGCGCCTGGGAGAGGGGCAGAGCCGCAGAGGGCGAGCGGCTGCGGCTGCGGTCGGGAAAGGGGAGAAAGGAGCGCTAGGGTTAGGGCGTGAGAGCGGCGGACGGACGGGTACTTATACCCTGGCGGATAGTTGGGCTGGGCCTCAATTTTTACCGGGCCGAGGCCGTGCCTGCTGTTGGCACCATGCCGGGCTCGTGCTAGCCCGGCGTGCCGGCCTTCGCGTCCAGGCACGGCACGCCGGTTGCGTCGGGCCGGCCCGGGCACGGTGCAGGCCGGGCCGTGCCGGGGTCATACCGGGCTAAAACCGTGCCGGGCCTCGGGCCAAACAGGCGGCCCGCACTGTTTGGACATCTATAACCAGGATTGCGTAGCTTTGTCAGGGATCACACATTCATCACAGCATTAAAACAAAAGTTGAGGTGATTAATTAGTGGACGCCGATTTTTAAGTCGATCATTATTGGGCCATCGTTTCTTTCAGCAGACTACTCTCACCGTGTTCCTCGTGGATATATGCTCGCTCCCTGTCTGCCGGCCTGCGTGCTCTGCACTTTGGATGTCATCATCTAGCGCACGGCCGGCTAGTTGCTGGTATAGTGCGGCCGCTTTACTGGTTCTAGACACCACTGCAAAGTACGCTCTTGAACACGAAATGCTCGCGCACTACACAGCGAGCGATTTGGACGTGTGCATAGGCAGAGGTCGATCGCCTAGTCACTTTGCAAAAGGTAGTGCGCAACCACCCCTGTGACTGTGACCACAAGAACCTATCCAATTCACCACTCCTGCAGAGAAGCTCTCCACACTTCCAGGGGAGAGGATGCTTTCATACTTTGTGTCCATTCATTCCCTTGTAGAGCGATGCATCTATACCTTCTCCTTTGTTCCTTTGCTAAAATGTAGGCTTCATGTATAGAAAATCACCCAAAACATGATGCTGGCAACGCCGTACTTTATTTTTTTTTTGTCTATCGATCGAATTTCTCGACAGGGAGATTGTCAGCGAGTACTGCCGCGAGGTCAGGCGGCTCGGGCTCCGGCTTCTCGGCATGATCTCCCTCAGCCTCGGCCTCGAGGAGGACTACATCGAGAAGGCCCTCGGCGAGCAGGAGCAGCACATGGCCGTGAACTACTACCCGCAGTGCCCGGAGCCGGAGCTCACCTACGGCCTACCCAAGCACACGGACCCCAACGCCCTCACCGTCCTCCTCCAGGACCCCAACGTCGCCGGCCTCCAGGTCCTCAAGGACGGCAGCCGGTGGATCGCCGTCAACCCCCGGCCAAACGCTTTCGTCATCAACCTAGGCGACCAGCTGCAGGTAAACAAACACAAAACCCACCTGGTGACGCATCAGTTTTTCGAATCGATGCGATGCGTTCTGATCTCGAATTCTCGATGCTGTGGATGCCGCAGGCTCTGAGCAACGGCGCGTACAAGAGCGTGTGGCACCGCGCGGTGGTGAACGCGGCGCAAGAGCGCATGTCGGTGGCATCTTTCCTGTGCCCGTGCAACAGCGCGGTGATCAGCCCGGCGGCGGGGCTCGTCCGCGACGGGGACGCGCCCGTGTACCGGAGCTACACCTACGACGAGTACTACAGCAAGTTCTGGAGCAGGAACCTGGACCAGGAGCACTGCCTGGAGCTCTTCAGATGCGCCCAGCTGCAGCTCCAGTAACAATTTGGCACTACACTGCTGGAGGGTTTGCTTTGCTTGTAAACTAATAGGTTTGATTGGCTCGCTTGTTTCGTGAAACATCGTACGCCGGCCGGCGGCATTCCGTGCCCGAATGTGGTACCCGGCCGCTTCGGCGGGCAACCACGGCTGAGGGCCGTATCATCGACGGGACTGGAGACAAAAATCCACAGCCAGGAGTCGCTCTACATGGATGGCCGGCACGGTGTTCGTCCTCGACGTCGACAAGCCGGTGATCCTAGCTTTCGACGGCGACAATGAGACTGTCACAACCATTAACCTGCCGGGCAAGCGCGACCACGGTTGGCCCCGGCACGCAAGGTCCACGCTCATGGAGATGGACGGGCGGCTGTGCCTGGCGACGAACCTTGGCCACCACCACAGAGTCGGCCTGTGGCTGCTCACGGCTGACCGCCGGTGGGAGCGCAGGTGCGTTATCGAGCTCAAGGGCGACGTGTACCATCGCGACGACAGGGGAAATCTGTATGATTGCTCTATCGCATGCGTCTGGGACTGCGGCGGCGTGCTGGCGCTGTACGTCCAGGGCTCGACCGCCAGCAACAACAGGCTCTGTCTGTACCACCTCGCCACCGAGAAGATGTTCTGCGCAAAGCTGCCGCGCGACTTGGCGCCGAGAGTGCTCGAACTACGCGGTGTGCTGGGGCTAAAAGCCGACGCTCGTGGCGCCGCGGAGCATCGTTGAGCTCAGCCGGGACGAGGAGAGGCGCCGCAGCAATGCAGCAGATATCATGGAGGCCCTGAAGCCCATCAACGATAAGGACAGCAGGGAAGGTCGGAAGGACTGGAGCCGAAAGATTCGGGATTTGGTTTCCGAGAATGAGTCAGAAGATTCGGAGGACGGGGCACGTGATGCCATCGAATTCGAAATCCTTTCAGGATCAGACCGAGATTCAGATTGGTAATTGAATCTCTTTCAAGATTCGAGCTTCGTAGCTGGAGCTCCTTGTAAATTTTACGCTTCAGACTTGTAGATTTTACGCTTCAGATTTGGTGTATTATTGCTCACGAAACCGACGTACGCAGGGTACCTATCTTTGCTACAGATTATTTGGGGCCTGTAATCTCGTTTTTGTTAGAAATTATTAGTGTATGATCAATTAGCATTAACCATATGATTAATATGTGGATTAGTCAGTTAATCCCGTCATTAACAGTTGCTAACGACGGGACGCGTCCGGAGGCCCGTTCGGAAGGGGCGTGTCCCTTCCGAACCGGCGTGTTGGTTCCTTCGAGCCCGTATAAATATGTAATCACTGTTCATTGATGATTAATAAGAGAATTATTTACATCCAGTTTTAGACTAAATTAAACATGTTATCGGCACTTTCGCAAGGGACATCGCCGTTTTGGATCTCGAAGAGAAAGAAGAACAGGGGGCTCGAAGTTTGAGCGGGAGTCAATATAATGGAGGGAGAAATATAACTAGTGGATAGTCAATATAATGGAGGGAGAAATATAACTAGTGGATAGTTGCACCACGAATACCATACTTAGAGAAATAAAATATTTCCATACTCTTACCAAAAGAGAAGGAAATGTTTTAGCAATCCTTGGACGCGATGCGATGATATCAGGCGCTGGTTGTGCTACTATCGTATTTCCTATGGATACGCAGATTACAATCGAGAAAGCTTTGTTATATCCTACTTGCATCTTTTTGTGCAACCAGGTATTGTTTTGAAATCTTTGGAATTTTGCGTTTTGATCATGCTTCGAACTTGGAGTTGAAAATTTCAAATTTCCTATTAACCAACTTTCCAAGGGGGGAAGTCATTACACACCTGGGTTAGTTCTAAATCTGTAAGCATGTACCTTTACTAACTAGAAGATGATGAAGGGATTAATTTTCCCTCTTGTAAAACTGATGGTGATGGTCCGCTGAAAATTTTGTTAGTTTTTTTAAGAAAATCTATAAAATTACAGATTTGAACCCTGACTGGAATGTAATTTAATTTCTTATTTGTCTCTCTCTCCCTCTGCACATTGGCATGCCAGATCCTTTTCCTATCCCCTCCTCTGTAGCCTATTCCCCTTTGCCTCCCCCATGGAAATTTCCACCGGCGTTCCAGCGTCCACTTCAGTGCCAGGCGCCGAATCAAAAACCTAGCCTAGAATCATTTCCTTCAGATGAGCAGCTCGGGCTCGGCTATACCCAAACCCAACCTTTCTGCTCTTGACTGCATGTCGGGCTACCTAGAGGCCCGCCCAGCCATGTCCCCATCCACGTCGGCAAAGGTCCACGGCCCGAAAGCCAGCTTATAAATCCACCGTGTCGTCCGCCGCCATGGCGCCACCGCCGTCTCCACTTCACAAGCCAACCGCTACACTCCTCGCCGCCGCACCCAGGAGCCGCTGCGCAGCACAGCTCGGCCACAGGCCATTTCCAAAGCCAAGTTCGCCTGACGACGACGATGGATCCCCTCGACGTCGAGGCCGGCGGCAGCACCATCAGCGCCGACGCGGTCACCGCGGCCGACGTGGCGGAGGCGACCCTCGACGTGGCGAAGCTGCGGCGCGTCCTGGTGGCCGGCGGCGTCGGCCAAGCCGCGGCGGCGCTGTACATGATGCTGTTCAGGGCGCCGGCGGGCGTGTTCCTCCTGTCCGGGTCGCTGGTCCGCGCCTACTACTTCGTCCTGGCTGCCATCGCCCTCTTCGGCGTCGCGGAGGCGTGGACGGGGCTCTGGCTCTCCCACGACGACCCTGCCCCGCCCCGCCGGCGCGCGGTCGGCGTGGCGGTGCTCTGGGCGTCCACCCTGCCGCTGCTCCTCCTGGCCGGCGTCGGAGGGGTCGCGGTCTTGAAGTGATCACAGTGCGCAATGTACACAGGGCTGCGCTTGTTGCCGCTGTGTGTCCCCGTTTGCAGGATACAATCATACAAGCCGTGTGTATTTTCACGTCTGCTTGAACTAGGGTGTCATTACGTCAATACCATTCTGCCCTGCATTTGCCGCACATGGCTACGCAAAATGTGAACGTGCTGTATTTTCAGATGATATATATAGTAAGTTTACAACCATGTTGATGCTACTTCAATTCTTTTGGAGTGGTACTGGCATGTTTCCTTTCCTCCGTAATCTTTGCAGAAGCGAAAGTCTGTTCTGAAATTCGAGAGGGAATGATCGAGCTGGTTGGGCACAGGGGGGTCCACAACTGAATAACTGATCAACGAGGAAGCGGTTGCAGAGCGGGCGAGCGGCCCGGCCGCCAAAAGATTTTTCCTCTAGACTGTCAGAGATCAGAGTGTGCCAATTGAGCTCAGCGGGTGCAGCCGAGTGAGCTTCGATTTTTTTTTTTAACTTGCTATCTGTAAGACTGTAAATACAAGACAAAGCCCACTTAGAGGCGTAGAGCTTCATTTTTACCCAGTGGTTAATGCCACTCCAGGTATGCGCAGCAAATAATTACGGGAAAAACACATGGCCCTTCTCCTGATCAGTTTTTTTGACAGATTTTCCTAAACAGTTGGTTACCAAATGGAAAAGGTTAAGCAGCTTAAGCATGAACCCGATGAATCAACCCATATGGAGCAGAATAATCTAAGCCAGGCCGTCGCTTTCCATGATTCCATCCTGCCCTGGTGCAGGTGCGGATTACTTATTTCCCTGTTAACTGTTGGCATAGTTTTCTTCATCAGCACCCACCTTCGCAAAATAAAAATTCTTATTACCACCCACGGGCTCGGGCTCGTCGGAACCGGTTCGGGCCACAAGCTGTCACGTCAGACCCGAACGAGCTTTCTTATTCTACTCCACCAGCTACTGCAGCCCGAGACAGGAAGTCATACTCCGCCACGAGCTCGGGCCCTCGGGCTACTCCTGCCCCGCTTGTTCAGCCAGCCCCCTGTCACCTTGTGCATCCTTTTATATACACTCCACATGCTCTTGCACCGGCGGTCTGTGACTGAGCGATCAGCAGAGGCTCCGGCGGTGGTCACTAGCTAGCCAGGCAGCACGGCCGTCGATGGACTCGCTCTGCATCCAGATGCCCCCCGCGGCGCCGGAGGTCGCGGGGCACATGGCGGACGCCGCGAGCGATGACAGGAGGCTCGCGCGGGCCCTGGTCGGCGGCGGCGCCGCGAAGGCCGCCGCCGCGCTCGCCCTCGCGCTGCGCCGGCCGCCCGGTGGAGTGTTCCTCCGCGGCGGGGCGCCGTTCTACGCCTACTACGGGTTGCTCGTGGCCGCCGCGCTCCTCGGCGCCCTGGAGGTGGCCGTCGGGTTCTGGGTCGCCGGGGAGCCCGAGCGGAGGCGCGGGTGGGGGAGGCTGGCATTATGGGTGTCCGTCGTACCGCTGGTCTTCGTCGCCGGACTGGGTGGTTTCGCCGTGCTGAGGTAGCGCGGCCCGTGTGCTGTCGCGCGCCTGTTGGTGTTGCTTCCATGCTAAACAGAGACCAAGGGCTGGAGCTGCAGTTTGCTTAGCGGATGGCGAAGGGGTTTAGTTAATCCGTCGCTTGTTCACTGTACTGAGATGCATCATGCCAAGTTTGTCAAAGGGTGTGTTTTGTTGGGTCTCAAATACGGCCCAGCCCATTTAGACTAGCGAAAGGAGAGGGGATGGAGTATTATATTAGTGTACGCTGTGTATTTTTTCTTGTCGGACGAAGATCTGGCCCACTTGGCCCACCAAAAGTTCAGGGATGGAAGGCGAACCGTCGCAGAAGGCCCACAACGATCGGAATTGTTTTCAGGTGGCGTGGAGCGAACACGGAAACAGCCCTGCCTGTCTCATCTCCTCTGTTCTTTGCATGGGATGGCATCGCGGTGGCAAGACGCGTGAAGGCCATTGGACGCAGCTTGGATACTCGTCCTGGTAGACTGGCAGTGCCTTCCCTCAAAAAGGAAAACCGAGAGGTCATCAGGCGCGTCGACGGATCCGAATGTAGCGGAGCATCCATACATAGAGACAATGAGAACGAAGCATCCGATTAAACAACGTGCGTTGGGTCGGGAGCTCAACAAATTAGTTTCTCTATAACCCTAACATGCTTTTCAAAATCGAGGGCAGAGAAATGCACGATTGGAAGCCACCAACATATTCACATTAGCTCTGATTATAACTTGCGGCACCAAAAACAACTGATTTATACAAAAAATGATGTTTCGATCAGAAAATTAGCGCAGCGCCATCGGGCACGCACGGTCAAGAAAATGAAAGGAGGAAGAAACAACCGATCAGCCACCACCACCACCTAATCCAGGGACGAACAACGTAACAAACTCACCCGACCTAATCGCGCGCGCACCCCGCGAATGGCGATCGGTTTCATCTCGCGCTGTCCCGCCAATCGCCGCCGCCGCCGCGGTACTTCCGGCTCCGCAGCGCCTTGATCTTCCCGGGGATGAGCCTGCCCCACCCCCCGGCCTTCGGCGGCCCCGCCGCCTTCGGCTCCGCGGCCGGCGGCTCCGCCGACACCGACCTCGACCGCGCCAGCGCCACCGCGTCGTCGTACTCCTGCTCCACGTCCTTGCACCCCGCGGCGGCGTCCGGCGTCGGCGGCTGAGGTGGCTTCCGGAACGACACCCAGCCCCAGACCCCGGACCTGGACCGCCCCCGGTCGTCGGCGCCGCCGTGCGCGGCGACGACGGAGCGCGAGCGCGCGACCCGGCGCTCCCGCTCGGCGAGGCTGTGGTTCCGGCCGCCGGCCGCGCCGGCGCCGGGGGACGAGGACGACGACGGGGAGGACGCGCCGGAGGAGGAGCAGGCGCAGGGCCGCGCGCGCGCGCACTCGGGGCAGAGGCGGAGGAGGCGGTCGCGGAGGCAGTGCGGGCACACGCCGCCGCCCGGCAGGGGCGGGTGCCGCCGGCAGCGCCACTCGTCCATCGCGCGCGCGCGCGCTCGATCCGCTCCGCGCGGCGGGGGGCGTTCTGGAGAGGGGGAGGCCGCGCGTCCGCTCGCGATCGGGATCGGGGAGGGAGAGGGACGCGGGGAAGGCAGGGGACCCCGACTCCGACGCTCTCTTATGCGCGGGCGTAACGGCGTTTCGGCAGGACGGTTCGTGAAGGGCGGCACGGGGTTCGTGGTCATCTACGACTAGGGTCAGGCCATCCGGCGCCGCCTGTATTATCAGATCAGCCTCAGCAAACGGTGTGGTGTGTCCCACTGTCGGGGAGTGACGGCGCAGCTTTTGGTACCACGTAGGATTCACTACTATTCCCGCGTGCTTTGCCAAGCTCCTTTCTCCAAATCCGAATCTGCAGCTTCTACCATTTGGAGTTTCCGATCGAGTTCGATCCAAATCGCTGGTTGCGTTGCACAGCATTGTCCAGATGATGGGACCAGACAGACATGACACGCTCTAGAAAGACCCGAGAAGATCGATCGGATAGGAACCTGTCTCTGCCACGACACGCCCGGCAAGCAGGATGGTGCACCGTCAGTCAGTTGGTGGGCGGCTGGTACAGTACACAGGCCCCTGGTAGGTGCCGGTGCCGGCACATGGCGACGGCCCCGTATTCAAATGTTTACGACGACGCGTCGTCCAATCCGTCGGCGGGCGGGGGAACGTAATCCGGAACCAATTCGTATCTTCGTGCGTAACGAGTAACGACAGGGACGGAGATCTG
The DNA here is from genome assembly GCF_002211085.1 of Panicum hallii. Classification (NCBI taxonomy): domain Eukaryota; kingdom Viridiplantae; phylum Streptophyta; class Magnoliopsida; order Poales; family Poaceae; genus Panicum; species Panicum hallii. The sequence continues at coordinate 43,005,730 of NC_038048.1, read as the reverse complement.
GCCACGTTGCTCGGAGAGGTCCGTGTGTTGGGGCCTCGGAGGCAGGCCGCCGCCGTGCTTATTTTGGTTGGGATTTGGTGCACGTTAGGTGGTTAGTGGCGCGACAAATCGGTAGTCGCGGGGTATTGTGATACGAAACGAATGGCTAGGCCGGGACAATCGATTATTTCCTCTTCAACATTTTATTATAGAAGCGGAGTCCAACATTAGGCAGAGTTTGGTTACTTCACCGTTTATTATAAACCCCGTCACATCGGATGTTGGATGCTAATTAAAAGTATTAAATATAGATTAATGATAAAATAAATTTAATAGCTCCTAGATTTTTTCGAGACGAATCTATTAAACCTAATTAGTCTATAATTAACCCATGTGATGCTACAGTAGACATGTGTTAATTATGAATTAAGTAGATTTAATAGATTCATCTCGCAAATAAGTTCTAAGCTTATGCAGTTAGTTTTATAATTAATTTATATTTAATATTTCTAATTGGTATCAAAATATTCGATGTGATAGAGTTTATTATAAGCACTTAGACTGCGTTAGTAATAAAATAAAAAAATAAAATGGTGCATGTGCTAGGCCGGGATATTATAAGCCTAAAAGGCCTCCTCCAACTACTTTCGTGTGCAGTTTTTTTTTCAAAAGAAAAGTTAGTTTTATGCGGGCTCGCTCTCAGTCTGCTCCTGGCATGCAAGCAGCCCAACCCAGCCCATCATCATAAATTTTGTTAGTTTAGCCTAAAAGGCCTCAATTTGGTGGTCGATGGTACGAAATTTGGCCCACCATATCGCTTACGTCACTTCACTCTTGGGCCGAATCGATTTGTCCCTCCCTTCCGAATCTACTCTGGAGCTCCGCTCGCATCCCCCGTCCTTTTTTTCACTGTTTTTAGTTGGAGAAAATCCATAGGCCACGAGGGCGTCATCCTTGGCTCCTTTGTAGCCAGGTCCACGCAAGCCCCAATGATTACTTACCGGCGATGCAATATTTATCAGTAAGCTCTGATAATGATAATCGATTGAAAATCGGTGAAAAATCACCAAAACCGATCGGTAAGGAGACCTAAATTCAAAAAAAATGAAAATCAACAATTTATCATTGATAATCGATGCAAACTGAATTATTTATCGCTTCACCTACTGAAAATGTGTTTTGGCAGTGGAAAAAAAATAAAGGTTTGATAGCATTTAATTTTTTAGGTTATGTATTATATTATATTAGATAAATTACACATACATGCACAATTTTGCATATAGAATTGCCTAAGAAATAAACATGTTTACATATTTTGCCCATAAAATTGCATAAATTGCATAAAGCACATGAATTTGCACAAATATACAAACCATGAAGTGCACAGTTCATATAAACAAACAAGTGCATAGTTCATACAAACTTCATAGTTCACAGAAACAAAAGAGTGCATAGTTCATACAAACCTTATAGTGTATAGAAACAAGAGTACATAGTCTATACAAGACGCATACAAACTGAACTGAAAATCGTCCGATACAAATCGATAATCAATGATTTACCTCGATTATCGACGCCAGGATCACAGCTCCCTCGCTCCCAGCTGCAGCATCATCGCATATATATTGATTATCGGCCTTAATCGCACAAAAATCGGTGAACGGAGCTGAAACCGCCCACTCTCTTGGGCGTGTGAGGAAAGTGACAGGCAGGTTGGGGAAAGTGAGCTGGAACCTGAGGAAAGGGATAGGAGGTTGCTGGGAGAGAGAGTGATTGTGGTCCTCGTGAGGCTACAGCGTGGTGGAAGAGTTAACGGGTTAACGGGTTAGTGAATGGTAACGGGTAGTTAGATAAAAATATTTTTTCCTAAGCAAACAATTGTTGCTTTTAACATGTGACAACATTCTGGAATCAAGAGAAGGTCTAGTTTTTTATAAAAATAAGTTCTCTATTTTTTTATAAATTTTTTTAAATTTTTGAATTTTCCATTGAAATCCAGCAAAATTTCAGTCGGTTTACGTTTTCAGTTAGCATCCGTAACGATTAATTTCACCGATAATTGTGATTATTGAGCGGTTTTGTATTCCATGATCCCAGAGTCCTGGATTACTGCTTAGTACTAACACGCTTCGTCACTTTGTTCTCCGTAGTACTAACACCCTTCGTCATTCTGTTCTCCGTCGATCTGGTCGCTCCCCTCCGACGAAGACGCCACTCCGTTCCACTCAGCGTTCCATCAAACATCACAGCCATGTCGTTTCATGATTTCCACCCCACCGAACACGGTGATGGAACGCGAGCGCAGAAACCCGGACGGGTAACGCTCCCCAACCGGCCCGACTGACCTGGAACACTGGAACAGCAGACGGACTGTTGGCCCGGCGATTGAGGGAAGAAGCCAACCAACAGCAACGCTGGCCATGCACAAGCGGACAGACAGAACCGCATTTAGCTTCCCGTGCACTCCTCCGCCGGTGGCCTGGTGCCGCCGCTGTTGCAGGGTTGGTGCCGCGAGTGGTGACAAAGCGCCGGTGCAGGAAGCCCGAGAGGCTTTCCCCCGAACAGCAAGGCAGCCGTCGCTTTCCCAACCGGTCGCCTACAAAACTAACCACAGGCTCGTACCCACCCCCGCCGACCCCGGCCCGGAGGCCACATCCTCGCTTCTTCTCGTGCGCTTGGCGGTGCGCGGCACCGCCGGTTTCGGTCACCGAACGTGTGCGCGCCCCCGCGCCTGCCGTCCAGGCACTCGGCCCGCCTATTCGGCCGCTCCCCACCACGGCCTTTCACTTGGCGTTGTTTGGTGTGGACTACCAGGACTAGGAACAAGACGACAGGTGGATGGAGCGGGGAATATGTGTTCTGCTCACCTAGCGCGCAGTGGGGAAAACCATCGAATTTTCTTTGCTATTTCGATCCTTTCTTCGAACAAGCAAGATGACCTGCGCAAATTTTGCAGGTAGCTAGGATTTTATGTTAATATTTATTTTTACTTTAAAACAATTTATGGCAAAAGTTTGTCTATCATTGTAATTGTTGTCGTAATATGCATGATCGATATATTGTCCATGTTTTATCCATCATATTGTTTTGTGGTTTATTATATTGGAATATAAATTTATGAGGAAAGGGATTACCTCACATAGAAACATATTTTTATCATAGAATAAAATTAATATAAAAATTTCAGACTTTTCCACATGAATACAATTAACTTTTAAATTTCTAAATGGTGGCGTATTTTTTTTATAGTTCTAGGTAACAAATTATCCTTGAAATTTTTCTTTAAGAAAATCTAAGTGAGAGTACGTGGCTCAATTTATTCTACCATAGATCATTGGAATTAGATTTTGAAGTTTGAATCCAAATTTTAATGGGTAGTGGTTGCATCCCTCTTTAGTTCTGATCACATCCAAATCTCCTTTCCTTTCTTTGTTCTACAATCTCAATTACTTCAGGTTCATACATATCCCGCTTATGTCACGGACGCTGCATCTTTTCCAAGGGTCAACAAATTCAGTATTATGCAAGATATACCTTGCTCATCCCCTCCTAACTTCTAGTTCCAAGGACCTCTGCCCGCTACACCATAATCATTGAGGATGCATCTTTGACGGTTCGCGTTGTCCCATCTCATTAAAACTTTGTGTTTTTGAAAAATGCATCTGGACAGTGAGAATGCAAACATTTTTGAAAATGAAGCCTCAACAATCCAGAACTGCAAGAACTCCTTCAAAGAAATTTTTGCGTTGCTTATTCATAGGGTAAAGCCAAAAGTACCCCCATTTGGTATGGCTTAAGCTTCTCCTAAAACGGCTCTTAAAGCAGCTTATCTGATAAAGCTGAAGCCGTTTTAAAAAATATTTGGCAAAAGAGCTTTTTTTTGTGGAAGCCGGTCGAAGCCACGTTTTATGGCTCCCTCCTGCCAGTGGAAGCTGAAATGAGATTCGTACACGGCTTCATTCCTTAAGCCGGTCCAAAAATATTCGTTTGGTACATTTTCGAGTGAAGCTATTCGTTATACCATTCAAGAAGCTATGCCAATGTGAGTATTTTTTGATGCTTTTGTGTAATTTTTCTTTTGACCTTCTTGTACATATGTAATTTATTTTATCTTTTTAATATATAACCAATAGGGATACCCCATCCTGTATCAAAAAAAATCCGGTCTCACCGAGAACTGCTTGTAGCTTGCAATATTAAGATGTTTGTGTTAAATATTGATCTCTGTCAGACCCGAGACTACGGGGCTGTGTACATAACGTAGTTTAAACAAGGTTAAGAGATAAAGTCCGTCTTATCTCTTATTTATGTTGTTTTCTACTCGTTTGAGTAGGAGATAAAGCTAGTCGATACAGAAGAAAACTACCCGAGTTATACCCGCGTACGATTCCTTAGCTTGTTTGATTAGATTCATGTAACCCTGACCTTCCGGATATATAAGAGGGAGCAGGGACCCCCTCAAAAGGGATCATTCTACACCTAAGGGAATACAAACCACTACACAGGACGTAGGGTATTACGCACCTCGCGGCCCAAACCTGTCTAAATCTTATGTTCCTTGCACTTTCGAGTTCCTGATCTCGGCGTCTCCTTACCTAAACTTACCACCTTGGTATACCCTTCGGTGGGCAGCCGGTAAAACACCGACAATCTCAGTTTATATTTTTGGCTAGCTTAGTTTGCCACCTCGGCATCAACCCAGCCTAGTGTCCGCAGCTGCACGGAAAATGACCATGCCGCTTGCAAACCATCGCTGAGTGCCTAGATCTAGATGCCATCTTTTCTTAGAGAGAGTCTAGATATCATCTCAACGTCAAGTTTTGCTTTCCGAGACACGTTGCCCACTATAGCAGTCAACACTGCTACCCTTCATCTTATCACCGTGGAGACGCTGTTATATGCTTGTTCATGCGTCTTTACTAGCATGATTTGCCGCCAGCTCGACCCTCGGGCCTTGGCTGCTATTGCATCAATCGGATTTTGCTCGAAGCCATGAGATCTGACGCCATCTTTTACCACAACGAGTGCCATGTACTTGAGTTGTTTCCCACTTTATGGAACGGGGCTCGCATCCAACGGTGGTGGAATGCTGGACAAACAACGGTGGTGTAAAATCATTCCACATTTATTTATTTTTGGACAATTTGCATAGGAAATCTCCAATCATGTCATATTTATAGGTTCAATTGAATTCAAGTTTTGATGAAATTTAGTTTAGACTCCCTACATTGGTTAGCCGGAGTAATATTTGCTCATTTTGCATAATATTTTTATTATCAGTTGAATCTTACCGGCGTTTAGGAGAAATTGAGTTCATAATCCCTAAATCGATCAATCGAAGTCACATCTGCTCATCTTGCACAGCTACCTGCCTGTTCTACAGATAGTAATAGGATGAGTATACCCACAGTTGGTTCAGATCATCTCCTTCTATTTCTCATCCCTTCTGTTGTTGCTGACTTGCATCTCGCCGCCTGAAGATTTTTTTTTGAAATACCTGGACAATAAAGTCTGGCATTCATTAATAAGGAGGAAAATAGTTTATAGAGGCACCAGAGGCGCCAAGGTCAACTTCCTGCCCAGGCAGATCATTGGGCCGGCCATAAAGAAGAAATGATTACTCGAAAAAAGATTTGTGATGAATCAAATGTATCGATCTCCACTTGCCTAGATCTATTCGAATTCTCGAATAAATCTAGAAAGTACCCTTTGCGGAATTGCGACAACTAATTAAAGAAGATTGAAAACTTACCAGACGAAAATAGGCGACGATTCACTAAATAATTTAGCATGCTCCATGGTTAGTTTGATTGACACATATATATTTATCCTTCATATGTCGGAAGAAAATCTTGGTATGCGTGATTTATTGATTCACCCCTTCATCTGCTTATTTATTTGATTTTTATATCTCGCTTGCTTTACTTAGTTGCTGCCTCTGGTGCACCACTTCTTTGCATTCATGATGTTCTATGGTTCTAGCGAGCTGCTTGTGCCTTAATTCCGTATATTTAACTTATCATAAAATTATTACTTATCCTATTTATTAAGTTTATTAGGCCCTAGCTAGTATAGCAAAATATGTTACCATTTTCCTCTCTTTTCTTAGCTAATTGATAATGGGTAGATTTTGTAGTTGGTTAAGTGATGTGATATCTTGCATGTTCGAAGGAACGTGATTTTTTTTATCCATTTAGTATTCCAATTTTCATATATAAAATACTTATCATTTAAGTTTAGAATTTATGTATTTATTATTAGTCGTCTTAGATATGAATTATTTAGATTAGTTTAGACTATAAGATCTTTATAGTTTAACTCATATTTAGTTATTTGTTATTTGTATTTGACCGATACTATTTATTTAGCTATTTTTCTTCCTAATTTACTTCTTAATAGCTCTACAAATCAACTACTATTTTTTCTATTAATTCTTGAAATTATCTATTTATTAGTCATGTTCATTATGGACTCGCGTTAGATCTTCATAATTTAACTCAAATTTATTTATTTATTATTTGTATTTCATCTATATTATTTATTTAGCTGTCTGTCATCCAAATTTGCTTCTTAATTGCTATACAAATCAACTGATAATTTTTTCTATTAATTGTTGAATTTATCTATTTATTAGGTGTTCGATAGGGCCTCTTTGGTCAACTGCTAATTTTTTATTTTAAATTTAGCTATTTATTGATCGTATTCGGCACGGACTCTTTGGTCATGTCCTAATTTTTTTTAATTTTTAAATCCAAAATTAGCTATTTATTAATAGTATTTGTTCGGTAGCCTTCTTTCATTTTCGAATTTGCTTGCGAGCAGTCCTTGCATTGGTATGAGTTCTGAAGCGTCCCCCCATCAGGGAAGACTTAAAAGTGATACTTTATCAGTCCCAGGAGGCTGATAACACTTTTATTACATCAGATGGTACATCACCGTACAGCTCTACGCAGTAATGGGCAGTGAAGCGCCACTATCGCGAGGATTACAACTAAAACCCACACTACTACACTAGCTACGAAAAGAGGGTCATCAGAGTCTTGCGCCATGCGGAGTTCCAGCGGTGGCCTTAACCACAGGCAAGACTGGGTGCAGGACGAAACCCTACTCGACGTCTTCGGGGAGGTATTCTGGATCTTCTGCTGTAAAAAGTAATAGTGGGGTGAGTACAACGTACTCAGCAAGTCCAATCATACCCACGGAGGGGGATATAACAGAAATCAATGCACAGGACAATCCAAGGATAAGGTTATGGTTCATTTGCGAAAAACTCGGTTGTATGCAAAGGTTCGTTTAAAAATATTTTCGAAACAAGTTTTCTAGTACCAAGAGGCACATGATGTTAATCCACACAGGATCCAAGTTTTAAGCTGCTACCGAACTCCCCGTCCGCCGTAGCACACGGCACAACTGTCGAACACTTTCCAAACAACCCACGCCAGTCCAACCATTCCCAGAGAGAAACACTAGTTATGTGACCACACCATAACTTGCCCAATACCGTGGGCACGGCTATTCGAATAGATTTTAACTCTGCAGAGGTGTGCAACTTTACCCACAAGTGGGGTACCACAGCACGAACACCTTAGTATCGGTGCAGCTCCCAACAAAGCCATTACCCACCCTAGCTAGACCTGACTAGCCACCACGGGATCTATCAAGGGGTCATTCGACCTATCTCAGAGGTTTAACCGGGGCATAAGTCACACAGAGCTTATCCCTTCTCCTTGATCACCCGTTGCTCTCAGCTCTCCTGATGGCTATCAGACTAACTAGTGGGGTTAGGCTAAACCGTTGCCCATTCAACGGTCAAGTGGTTTGCACGACAGGAAGCTAGGTGAGACGACACATTAACTCAGTCCTTGGGGGTGACAAGATGGATATCTCCCTTCTTCGCTCTACCACACAGGTACGAGCACACCCACGGCAATTCACACAGAAATGCCATCCATCCTGTCTGACTCGTTTTTTTCAAAACCGCATTTTATCCCTTCCCACACACACATTCCTTTATAAAACCAGGTGGTCAAGGTATGGTTTTCACAAACAAGGGTGGCTATCCTACCATGTTTTCAGCAAGCAAAACCATGCAATTTTATAACAGGCCACTGGGTTATGTTTATAAAAACTAGGACAGAAACATGCATCAACGGGCGGGATTGAACTTGCCATCATCAAACCCTTGCGGGAGGTCCTGATCGAAGCACTGTCCCTCGGGTTCGGGGTCGCAGAACTTGTCCTCATTCGCTTAATCACAGTCGGGACCTTCCTCGTTCACTCCGTGTCCTACGACGCAAACAATCAAGCACACAATCAATCGAAAGAACTAAAAGCTTTTATCGTTGAGCTTGAATCGGAAATAATTTAGTTACGGAGATAGGGTTAATATTTTTGGGTGGTTTCGTAATGGCATGGTTGGAACTATACTAGAAATGGTGTGGTAAAGTTTCAGGTCGATCGGAGGTCGTTTGGCGCATAAAATGACGAGTTAACGGGGTGTTAGGGTCTAAACAAGGGTCCGAGGGCCTATTTGTAAATATATATGGTGTGGAAAGGACTTGGTCGTAATTTCTAGAGACGTTTGGGGCTCATTAGAAAGAGGTGGGGGTTTATTTGATTTTACGTTCACATGATGGAGGCTAGTACTCGAAATAAACAAAGGCGGGGGGGGGGGGGTTTATACAAAGTGACGCATAGGGGGGGTTCTATTGGGGAATACAGGAAAAAAGGGGGGGGGGGCTTTGGGCAAAAAGCCCTTTCTTCCTCCCCTCTCCACGGGAAACAGAGGAAGGGGGGGAAGAGCTCCTGCGCCGGCCAAATTCCGGCGGCCAGGGCTCGACGGCGGCTCGGGATGGGAGGGAAAAGGAAGGGGGAGAGGAGGGGGCCCGATTCCCGGCCTCACCTCGGGCCGGGCGGCGTGAGGAGGCCGGACGACGGGAGCGGGCGGCAGCGGTGCCGGTGGCTCGGCTCGGCGGCACTGGGAGCTTGGGGAAGGGGCACGCGATGGCGAGGGCGGTGGTGGTGGCCAGGAGCTGCGCGGAGGGCCAATTTATAGGCCGGGGAAGGCGATGGAGGGGCGGCCGCGACGGTGGCCGGTGCGAAGCGCCATTAATGGCGCTTCGGCCGTTTGTTGGCGTCGTGACGCGGCGTGCGGCGAGGGCGTGGGCGTCGAGGCGTCGTCGGGCATGTGGGGGAGGGCTGTGCGAGCACAGGGCGCCGGTGCGAGCGGCGAGGGCGGGTTGCGGCAGCGGCGGGCGGCTCGGCGTGCAGCGCGGCCACGCGTGGGGCACGCGCGTGCGCGCACGGCGCGGCGAGGCGCGGGCCCGGGGCAGGGTGCGGGCGACGGGCAGCACGGCGCGGTGCACGACCACGCGTTGTGCGTGCCTCGCGGCACGGCCGGGGCACGGCTCGCGCGCGGCGCGGGCAGGGCCGGTGCGTGGCCAGGGGCGGGGGTGCGAGGGCGCTCGGGTGTGCGTGCGCGACGCAGGCGGGGTTGGCCAGGAGCTGGCGCACGCGCGTGCGCGAGGGGAGAGGGGGGGCGGCGTGGCCTGGAGGCCGGAGGCCGGGCGGTGCTCGGGAGCAGGGGAAGGGGAGAGGAGAAGGGAGGAGAAGGGAGGAGGGAAAAGAAAAGGGGAGAAAGGAAAATAAAAAGGGGAAGAAAAGGAGAAGGAGAAAGAAAAGGAAATGGGGAAAAGAAAAGAAAAGAATAACGCGTGCCGGCGGGATTCGCGGTGGTGACCGTGGCCGGTCGGCCACGCGCGCGTAACGCTCGCACGCTGCGCGAGGAGGACGAGGAGCGGGGCCGCGGCCGGATTCGGTGGCGGCTCGGGGATTAGGGTTTCGACGAAAATGTTTTTAGCGTGTGATTTCCTTAGCAAATTTTTGGGACGTCACAAACCTACCCCACTTAAAATGAATCTCGTCCTCGAGATTCGACTGGTCCCTAAACAGATGGGGAAACTCCTTCTTTAGTGCATCTTCACGCTCCCAAGTTGCTTCCTCTACTCCGTGTCTGCTCCATTGAACCCTGCATATCCGTACTTCGGAGTTTCTTGTCCTCCTAGTGACAGTGTCCAGAATTTTGACCGGTACTTCCTGGTATCGCAGGTCCGGCTGTAGATCTATTGTTTCCGCCGGCACGTGTTCTTCCTCGGGTACTCTCAAACATCTTCTTAATTGCGAGACATGAAACACTGGATGTATATCTGACATTTCTTCTGGTAACTCCAGTCGGTATGCCACTGCTCCGACTCTCTTCAGAACTCGGTACGGCCTAATGTAGCGAGGGGCCAATTTTCCTTGCACTTGAAATCTTCGGGTCCCTCGAATAGGTGAGACCTTGAGATAAACAAATTCTCCTGGGTTGAAACTTATTTCTCGCCTTTTCTTGTCTGCGTAGTTCTTCTGTTGGGATTGAGCCGCTTTCAATTTCTCGCGGATCTCCGCTACTTTTTCTTCTGCTTCTTTTATAAGTGCGGGTCCCACTAGGGCACGTTCTCCGACTTCCGACCACATTAAGGGTGTTTTGCACTTCCTTCCATAGAGAGCTTCGAATGGCGACATGCCCAAGCTGGCTTGGTAACTATTGTTGTATGAGAATTCTGCATAAGGCAGACTCTGCTCCCAATCCGTTCCATAGGTCAGGACGCATGCTCTCAGCATATCTTCCATAATCTGATTTACCCTTTCGGTTTGACCATCCGTCTGTGGGTGGTATGCGGAGCTGAAATCTAACTTGGTGCCCATGGCTTGATGCAAGCTTTTCCAAAACCTAGAGGTGAATTGGGTTCCTCTTTCTGAGACAATTCTGCTAGGCACTCCATGTAACTTTACTATGTTTTCCACATAAAGCTTTGCCAGCTTTTCCCCACCGTAATTAGTCCGTACGGGTATGAAATGAGCCGATTTAGTGAGTCGGTCCACTATTATCCATATAGAATCGTGTCCCTTCTGTGTTCTAGGTAGGCCCACTACAAAGTCTATTCCTATTTCATCCCATTTCCAAACCGGAATGGGTAGGGGTTGCAATAATCCTGCTGGCTTTTGATGTTCGGCCTTGATTCTTTGACAAGTATCACAATGAGCCACAAATCGTGCAATATCCGCCTTCATCCCATTCCACCAATATTTTTGCCTTATGTCCATATACATCTTGGTGGATCCTGGGTGGATGGAGTAGGCCGAGTTATGGGCTTCGTCCATGATCGTCCGCCGGAAGTCTCCATTCTGAGGTACACAAATCCTATTCTCGTACCATAGCGTTCCCTTATCGTCTACTCTGAAACCCGGTGCTTTGTTTTCTCCAGTTTGTTTGCAGATCTTTATTAATTCCTGATCCGAGCATTGAGTCTCTCTAATTCCATCCTCTAGGGTTGATTGGATGTTCAGTACATGGCTGGAACCTCGAGGAACAATGTGCACATTTAATGGTGCCATTTCCTCGCGCAGATGGTCATCTTTGGGTCCATAGGATTTCCGGCTTAAGGCATCGGCTACCACGTTCGCTTTTCCGGGGTGATAATGGATTTCCAAATTATAGTCCTTAACCAACTCCAACCATCTTTTCTGTTTTAAGTTCAAATCCGGCTGGGTGAAGATATACTTCAGACTCTTATGGTCGGTGTAAATCTCACACTTATTTCCAATCAAGTAGTATCTCCAAATCTTAAGAGCATGCACTACGGCTGCAAACTCCAAATCATGGGTCGGATAGTTCTGCTCATGAGTCCTGAGTTGGCGCGAAGCATATGCAACGACTTTCCCGTCTTGCATCAGCACACACCCTAATCCTTGTCGGGACGCGTCACCATAAATGACAAAATCCCGATGAATGTCCGGCAGGGTCAGCACTGGGGCGGTTATTAACCTTCGCTTCAATTCTTGAAAACTTCTTTCACAAGATTCCGTCCAGGCGAACTTCTTCTCCTTTTTAAGAAGTTCCGTCATGGGTCGGGCTATCTTGGAGAATCCCTCGATAAATCTCCGATAGTACCCGGCTAATCCAAGAAAACTTCTGATTTCACTAACATTAGTCGGTCGCTGCCAGTTGGAAACTGCTTCGACCTTTTCTGGGTCCACTGCTACGCCTTCCGCGGTCAGAATGTGACCAAGAAAAGCTACTCTCCCCAGCCAGAATTCACACTTGCTAAACTTGGCATATAGCCTATGTATTCTCAGCTTCTCCAATACTACCCGCAGGTGTTGCTCATGTTCCTGAATACTCTTGGAGTAGATAAGTATGTCGTCGATAAAAACTACGATAAACTTATCCAGCTCATCCATAAATACTTTATTCATGAGGTTCATAAAATAGGCAGGGTCATTGGTTAGTCCGAAGGACATTACGGTGAACTCAAACTGCCCGTAACGGGTGACAAAAGCTGTCTTAGGGATATCACTTTCTCTAATCTTGAGCTGAAAATATCCTGACCTTAGGTCGATCTTGGAAAAGTACTTGGCTCCTTTTAGCTGATCGGAAAGGTCATCAATCCTGGGGAGGGGGTAATTATTCTTAATGGTAACCTCGTTCAGTGCTCGGTAATCTACACACAACCTCATACTCCCATCTTTCTTCTTGACAAACAGGACTGGGGCTCCCCATGGCGACGAGCTTGGTCTGATGAAGCCGATTCGTTGCAGTTCTTCTAGTTGCTTCTTTAATTCTGTCAACTCAGAGGCTGCCATCCTATAGGATCTCTTGGCTATGGGGGAGGTCCCAGAGATAAGGTCAATAACGAACTCTATATCCCTGTCCGGTGGCATACCGGGGAGTTCTTCGGGGAAGACATCTGGGTATTCGTTTACTACCGGGACTTCTTCTAAGGGCTTGGCTTCCATGCTAAATACCATCGGGTTAAGCCCACTTTCCTGGGTGTGGCAGGTTACTCGTACTCCTTCGAGGTTTGTTAGGTGTACCACTTTGTCAGCACAGCCTATGAGGCCATTGTGTCGGCTTAACCAGTCCATTCCAAGAATCACGTCTATCCTTCTAGACTTAAGTACTACCAAATTTGCTAGGAATTCTACCCCACTTAAATTGATCCTTACCCGTAGACAACCTAGTTGACATTTGATGTCCCCTCCAGGCGTCCGGGTTAATAGAGGTGTTTTTAGTAGCACTGTAGGTATTTTGTGTTCTTCCACAAAACTTGAGGATATGAACGAGTGCGATGCTCCAGAATCAAATAGTACTGTTGCCAGAGCTGAGTCGACTAGGTACTCACCGAGCACTATGCCCTGAGCTCCTTGAGCCTCCTGAGCATCGATGTGATTGACACGGGCTCGTCCATATGATTGCTGGGGCTGCTTCGTCTGCTGACTGTTGTCGTTGTTGCGAATGGGTACTCGGTTGGCACCGGTCAGGGCTGGTCTGGGTCCATTCACCGTGTTGGAGAAGGCTGATGTAGCCGGCTTATTCTTGGCATAAGGGCAATTGGCAATGAAATGCCCTGTCTCACGGCAGTTGAAACAGGCCCTAACATTGTTGTTGTCGGAGGCGACCAGGCTTGCATTGCTCTACGGGGCCCTCATGGTATTCTGGCTCCTAAGCTGCACGTCAGGGGCCCGTGGTCCTGTCACTTGGGACTGAGTCCTATACTGCATTGGGGCCTGAGATCTTGGTGCAGTGTAGCTGAAGTTCCTCGGCTTTTGGAAACGGTCCTGTTGGCGGGCCTTACTTTCCAGGAATTTGCGTTTGTTATCCTTCCTCTCTTTGGTTTTGGCCCTTTCCGTAAGGATAGCCTTGTTCATCAGGGTATTAAAGTCAGGATAGATCTGAGGGGTAAGCAAGGTCCGGAGTTCTGGGTTCAGTCCCTTCTTGAACATGTCTTGTTTCTTGTCATCGTCGTTCACTTCCTCCAGTGCATATCGGGCCAACTCTATGAACCGGTGAGTGTACTCTTCCACCGTCATGCTTCCTTGCTGCAATGCACGGAACTCATTCGCCTTGCGCTTCATGGTGGCTGAAGGGATGTGATAACAGTGGAACTCCCTCACGAATTCCTCCCAAGTGATGGTAGAGGCATTCTCAGCTGCGGCACAATAATTTTCCCACCAGGCTAATGCTGTTCCGGTGAGTTGGTGGGCCGCCAGAAGGACTTTGTCTCGGTCCTGGCATTCAAACGGTTCGAGTTTCCTCTGAATTACTCGTAACCAGTCGTCTGCATCCAAAGGGTTGCAGGATCCGGCAAAGGTGGGCGGCTTGGTCCTCAGAAAAGCTGTCAGCTTGTCATTCATGTTCTGCCCTCGTGGCTGCCGGTTAACGAGGGCGTTGGCCAGTGTTTCCAGTATGAGGGTCTGGTTGTGGATTATCTGTGCCAGGTCTCCGAGGGGTGGGGGTGGTGGTAGTTGCCCTCCTCCTTGATTCTCTCCTCGGTTCTGGCTTACTTCCTGTTCTCCCTGAGGAAGATTTTGTCCAACAGGCTGCGCTTTAGCACCAGCGGCTGTGGGGTTCCGGCTACGGGAGGCCCTCGCGACGTTCCGGGGAGTCACCTGTTGATTGGGCAAATTGGGGTTACGATTATGTGATGTTTAAGTTGTTTAATTCGTATATAAGGCAGAATCGACCTCCAGCCGGTAATCACATAAACAGCACACAACAAACCAGCACACATCATCACAACAAGCACAAACAACTTCACTACTGCAAGGGGGGTACAGCTTAGGGTAACGCTAGGTCTCGTACTACTCGTCCGGGGTCGTGCTTAAGGGCACGTCTTAAGCGAAAGAGGCTGGGGGGGTACATTGCGAGGGAGGCGTCGGTTATTTTACTCGCGAGGCGTGCCTTCTTCTGCGGCGGGGAGTGTGAGCAATCCTTGCTCGCCGTCCTCTGGGTTCCCATCTGTCAAGGGTTGCGCGACAGCATCCCTTTCGACGGCAGCAGCAGAACTTTCAGGGTTCTCGTGTGGGGCTTGTGTGTTTCCAAAGAGTGGTCCCCATCCTATGACGGGCTTCCCGAGTAAAACATGGTCTTCTCCGATTGCCGGGACTGGTGTTCCACTTTGGGTCCACTCTTTGTAAGTATCTAGGCCCTCAAGGTATGTTTTGGTGATTAATGACAACCATTATTATGACTAATAAGTTTGTGCAGCTTAATAGATCATTATCGCTCATTTGGTCATAAGTCAAAAGAGGCCCCTAATTTTCGTTATTCAAAAAGGCGATCTCGGCATTCAACTCAATTATATGTCAAGACTAAGGATCTTTCTAGTCCTAAGTGTCATAAGGTTGAGAAGGACACTTAGGTTAGTATGGGATTTATAGTTTTGTAGTGATCGCACTATTAAGAGGGGTTAAGGCTAAGTAACTTGAGCATGGACATGGTCATTTCAAAATGGATGCACACAATGGTCACTCAGGTTTCTAGAAGCTCAAATAAGTGGTTCTCAACTTATATCTCAAGTATATTTGGATTTCATTCAAGACTCAAATCAGAAAAGGCAAAATCAGAAAAAAATCCTTAACACCGGTTTAACCGACGCTCTCACTCTTCTATACGTCGGTTAAACGAAGTCAGCAGAGTCTGGACAAGTCAATACACCGGTTAAACCGATGTGTTTGAATTTAACGTCGGTGCATTAGTCCAGAGTTGGTTTTTCCAGGGTATTTCAAGCTCTATACACCGGTTAAACCGACGATGTTTGAAATGGGACGTCGGTGCAGTTGTCCAGAGACTTGGCTTTTCAGTTGATCAGTGGACAACTACACTCACCGGTTAAACCGATGATACGTCGGTTAATCTTCCCAAGCTATAACGGCTAGTTTTCAGAAGGGGAAGCTTACATTCACCGGTTAAACCGACGATGACTATTGGAGGTGCGTCGGATTAACCGGCGCTACGCAGTTTTTTGACAGCTTTTTCTCCAACGGCTCTATTCGTGTGAGCTGCCTATATATACCCCTCCAATGGGTCACTTTACTACTCTTGACACCAGGCAACATCAAAACACTCATACTATAGTCAAGAGCCACCTTGAGCTTCATCATTTCACATACTTGTTCATTCAATCAATCAAGAAGCAAGATTAAGGACTTGAGTAGAGAGAAGCTTGTGTGCATCCGTTCTTGGTGATCGGTTCTTGCTCAAGTGAAGGCCTTAGCTTGTTACTCTTGGTGATTGGCATCACCTAGGCGATCTTGGTGATCGAGGTGTTTCTCGCGGAGCTTGCCAAGGATTGTGGGAGCTCGGAGAAGAAGATTGTACGTGGCTTGATCTCCACCACACCGGGATGGTGAACGGAGACTCTTAGTGAGCGCCCTCGTCTTGGTAACTTGGGAGGTGACAAGACTCTTTGTGAGTATCACAACGTGGATTAGGGGTGTGTGCCAACACATCGATACCACGGGAAAAAATTCGGCTGTCCCTTGTCCACTTTCTTTATTCAAGCATTTTCTTTCATGCAAATTTATTCATGTGCTTATCTTAAAGATCATTACTTTGCTCTACCTTGCTAGGCTTTACCTCTCTTTTTATCTCTCTTAGCTTGTGTAAGTAGCTTAGTTATCCTTTTGGTGAATTGATGCCTTACTAGCTTTGCATAGGTTAAGATTGTTTTATCTTGTTTTAGAAATTGAAAAAGGCCCAATTCACCCCTCCTCTTGGTCCATCGATCCTTACACTCTTGCATACGCCGGTCTCGGGCTTGCCTGAGGCTTTCTTGGGCGACTGCTTCGCTGCTGACCGCGGCTGCGGCCCTTGCCTCGGCTTGGGTGGCTCGAATCTGCTGCAGTCTCACTGCGAGCTCTGCTTGCTCGGCTCGATGGGTCTGCTCTCTCAGAAGGTTGGCTTGCTCATCAAAGAGTTGGTCCAAGGCGGCTAGATAAGTAGCCACTTGGTACAGAGGGCCTTCTTCATGGCGGCGTCGTTCCAGACTTCTTATGCGTGCTTCCCAAACTGGGGTTCTGATGGCCGGCGGGAAGAACCTCACTGCTGTGGCGGCGAGGTGTCCTTCAAAAATCCGGCATAAATAACGGAGCGCTTTTCTGACGGTCAAGGGGTAGGTGTCCTGGTGCCTAAACCCTGTGGCAGTCACTCGCCATGGCTGGATGTCGGGGTAGCGGTTGCTCCTGGCGATGACCAGGATCACCCTACAGCAGAGGGTACCATGGTGTTCGTACTCTCTGCTGCAGTACCTTGGGCGTTCCGTAACGCCAAGGCTTTCCAGGGCGTCGATCAAAAGGCTGGGAAAGCCAGGTGCAGCTTGGCAATTGCCCTGGGTCCATCCTTCCTCAGCCATCTGAAACAAGGACAGGGTAAACAATCTTGCACAGGTACAAAAAGGAGTAGGTACATTTATTATTGCAACATGGAGGGCTACAGTTTTCGTGGATACATGGTTATTAGGGTAGGGTTCTAGCTTGGAGTGTTACTCCTATCATGGGGATTCCTCCCCGATTCTGACAGGGCGCTTCTTTACTGGGATGCACCGATCCACCACCTCATCTTCGGTCTGAGTACCTTTATCCCAATGGGTTTTCTCGGGTTCCTCTTCTTCCTCTATCCATCCCCCTATTCCTCTGTGGTTTTCGTACTCTTGCATTTGGGCTTGGAGGGCGGCTAAGGAATACTCGGAGCGTGCGATTCTTATCTGTTGTTCTTCCAGTTCCTGGGTTGCTTTTTCTGCCCTATGGATTAGCTGCTTTAGCTGTGGCGCTTGTTCGCGGTAGAGTGCGTCCAAGCCAGTAAGGTAGATGGATAGGTGGGAGATCGTATCTTCTAGGTCTTCTTCTTCTTTTCCGAGTCCTCTCATTCGGGCGATCCAAGTGCGTCCTCTTCCTTTAGTAGGTGGGAAAAATCCCATAGGAGTCCGCTGAAGGTGGTGCTTGTAGATCACACGCAGTCGTCGCAGGGCTTTATGGGCAGCCTTACGGTAGGTGTCAGGGAAGCGAAAGCCAGAGGTGGAGATGAACCAGGGATCCACATCAGGGTAGCGGGTGCTTTTTCTCACAAAGACCATCATGTCGCACCGAAGGGTGCCCTTGGAGGTGTATTCTCGGTAGGCATATTCTGGTGGTTCCATAACTCCGATGCGTTCCAGACTGAGTATTAATAGCTTAGGAAGGCCGGGCTCTGTGTGGCAGATTCCGTCAACCCATCCATTGTTAGCCATCTGGAACAGGGTAAGAACCAGTGGTGAGTGTTTGTGTAGGAAAAGAATTAAGTCAGGACATGTCCTAGGGTCTGGAAAAAGGGTCTCGTGTCCAGGGTCACGTCCTACGGCCAGCCTACGGCTCTGATACCACCTAAAGCGTCTCTCCATCAGGGAAGACTTAAAAGTGATACTTTATCAGTCCCAGGAGACTGATAACACTTTTATTACATCAGATGGTACATCACCGTACAGCTCTACGTGGTAATGGGCAGTGAAACGCCACTATCGCGAGAATTACAACTAAAACCCACACTACTACACTAGCTACGAAAAGAGGGTCATCAGAGTCTTGCACCATGCGTAATAGTGGGGTGAGTACAACGTACTCAGCAAGTCCAATCATACCCACGGAGGGGGGGTATAACAAAAATCAATGCACCGGACAATCCAAGGATAAGGTTATGGTTCATTTGCGAAAAACTCGGTTGTATGCAAAGGTTCGTTTAAAAATATTTTCGAAACAAGTTTTCTAGTACCAAGGGGCACATGATGTTAATCCACACAGGATCCAAGTTTTAAGATGCTACCGGACTCCCTGTCCGCCGTAGCACACGGCACAACTGCCGAACGCTTTCCAAACAACCCACGCCAGTCCAACCATTCCCAGAGAGAAACACTAGTTATGTGACCACACCAGAACTTGCCCAATACCGTGGGCACGGCTATTCGAATAGATTTTAACTCTGCAGAGGTGTGCAACTTTACCCACAGGTGGGGTATCACAGCACGAACACCTTAGTGTCGGTGCAGATCCCAACAAAGCCATTACCCACCCTAGCTAGACCTGACTAGCCACCACGGGATCTATCAAGGGGTCATTCGACCTATCTCTGAGGTTTAACAGGGGCATAAGTCACACAGAGTTTATCCCTTCTCCTTGATCACCCGTTGCTCTCAGCTCTCCTGATGGCTATCAGACTAACTAGTGGGGTTAGGCTAAGCCGTTGCCCATTCAACGGTCAAGTGGTTTGCACGACAGGAAGCTAGGTGAGACGACACATTAACTCGGTCCTTAGGGGTGACAAGATGGATATCTCCCTTCTTCGCTCTACCACACAGGTACGAGCACACCCACGACAATTCACACAGAAATGCCATCCATCCTGTCTGACTCGTTTTTT
Organism: Panicum hallii; assembly: GCF_002211085.1. NCBI lineage: Eukaryota > Viridiplantae > Streptophyta > Magnoliopsida > Poales > Poaceae > Panicum > Panicum hallii. The sequence goes on along the minus strand of NC_038048.1, from coordinate 42,986,481 downwards.
TCAAAACCGCATTTTATCCCTTCCCACACACACATTCCTTTATAAAACCAGGTGGTCAAGGTATGGTTTTCACAAACAAGGGTGGCTATCCTACCATGTTTTCAGCAAGCAAAACCATGCAATTTTATAAAACAGGCCACTGGGTTGTGTTTATAAAAACTAGGACAGAAACATGCATCAACGGGCGGGATTGAACTTGCCATCATCAAACCCTTGCGGGAGGTCCTGATCGAAGCACTGTCCCTCGGGTTCGGGGTCGCAGAACTGGTCCTCATTCACTTAATCACAGTCGGGACCTTCCTCATTCACTCCGTGTCCTACGACGCAAACAATCAAGCACACAATCAATCGAAAGAACTAAAAGCTTTTATCGTTGAGCTTGAATCGGAAATAATTTAGTTACGGAGATAGGGTTAATATTTTTGGGTGGTTTCGTAATGGCATGGTTGGAACTATACTAGAAATGGTGTGGTAAAGTTTCAGGTCGATCGGAGGTCGTTTGGCGCATAAAATGACGAGTTAACGGGGTGTTAGGGTCTAAACAAGGGTCCGAGGGCCTATTTGTAAATGTATATGGTGTGGAAAGGACTTGGTCGTAATTTCTAGAGACGTTTGGGGCTCATTAGAAAGAGGTGGGGGTTTATTTGATTTTACGTTCACATGATGGAGGCTAGTACTCGAAATAAACAAAGGCGGGGGGGGGGGGGTTTATACAAAGTGACGCATAGGGGGGGTTCTATTGGGGAATACAGGAAAAAAAGGGGGGGCTTTGGGCAAAAGCCCTTTCTTCCTCCCCTCTCCACGGGAAACAGAGGAAGGGGGGAGGGGAAGAGCTCCTGCGCCGGCCAAATTCCGGCGGCCAGGGCTCGACGACGGCTCGGGATGGGAGGGAAAAGGAAGGGGGAGAGGAGGGGGCCCGATTCCCGGCCTCACCTCGGGCCGGGGCGGCGTGAGGAGGCCGGACGACGGGAGCGGGCGGCGGCGGTGCCGGTGGCTCGGCTCGGCGGCGCTGGGAGCTTGGGGAAGGGGCACGCGATGGCGAGGGCGGTGGTGGTGGCCAGGAGCTGCGCGGAGGGCCAATTTATAGGCTGGGGAAGGCGGTGGAGGGGCGGCCGCCGACGGTGGCCGGTGCGGAGCGCCATTAATGGCACTTCGGCCGTTTGTTGGCGTCGTGACGCGGCGTGCGGCGAGGGCGTGGGCGTCGAGGCGTCGTCGGGCACGTGGGGGAGGGCGGTGCGAGCACAGGGCGCCGGTGCGAGCGGCGAGGGCGGGTTGCGGCAGCGGTGGGCGGCTCGGCGTGCAGCGCGGCCACGCGTGGGGCGCGCGCGTTCGCGCACGGCGCGGCGAGGCGGGGGCCCGGGGCAGGGTGCGGGCGACGGGCAGCACGGCGCGGCGCACGACCACGCGTTGCGCGTGCGCGTGCGTCGCGGCACGGCCGGGGCAAGGCTCGCGCGCGGCGCGGGCAGGGCCGGTGCGTGGCCAGGGGCGGGGGTGCGAGGGCGCTCGGGTGGGCGTGCGCGACGCAGGCGGGGTTGGCCAGGAGCTGGCGCGCGCGCGTGCGCGAAGGGAGAGGGGGGCGGCGTGGCTTGGAGGCCGGAGGCCGGGCGGTGCTCGGGAGCAGGGGAAGGGGAGAGGAGAAGGGAGGAGAAGGGTGGAGGGAAAAGAAAAGGGGAGAAAGGAAAAGAAAAGGGGAAGAAAAGGAGAAGGAGAAAGAAAAGGAAATGGGGAAAAGAAAAGAAAAGAATAACGCGTGCCGGCGGGATTCGCGGCGGTGACCGTGGCCGGTCGGCCACGCGCGCGTGACGCTCGCATGCTGCGCGAGGAGGACGAGGAGCGGGGCCGCGGCTGGATTCGGTGGCGGCTCAGGGATTAGGGTTTCGACGAAAACGTTTTTAGCATGTGATTTCCTTAGCAAATTTTTGGGACGTCACAAGTTCATTGACCACGTAATGGCGATCCATCTTGATGACGAATTCCATGATAACGAGAAATAGAAATTAATCATTAGATGTCTGCTCGTTCCCCCCTCTTCAATTCAAGAAGACTAAATCGTGATCGACCCACCATCATCTCTTGCCTGAACTGACTTACCAGTCGCAGGGCCGAGAACACATGATCGAGGAAAATTTCTTTCATCACTACGAAAACTAGTTTTGCTGATTGACAATATAGTTTCTTGAGTTAGTTTAGACCGTTAAATCTTCGTAAAATCCGATGGTACGAATCCTTCTTTTTTTAGATTAACGTGAGAATTTTTAGACCCTCTCAGCGAATATGTTTGATACGGACTCTTTGGTCAATTGTTAATTTTTAATTTTGAATTTAGCTATTTACTAACTGTATTCGGCATGGACTCTTTGGTCATATCCTATTTTTTCTTAATTTTTAAATCCAAAATTAGCTTTTTATTAATAGTATTTGATATAGTCTCTTTAGTTTAGACCGTTAGATCTTCGTAAAATCCGATGGTGCAAATCCTTCTCTTTTTAGATTAACGTGAGAATTTCTAGACCCTCTCGGCGAACGTGTACGGTAGGGACTCTTTGATCAACTGCTAATTTTTAATTTTTAATTTAGCTATTTACTAATCGTATTCGGCATGGACTCTTTGGTCATGTTCTAATTTTTCTTAATTTTTAAATCCAAATTAGCTATTTATTAATCATATTTGATATAGACTCTTAAGTTAGTTTAGATCGTTAGATCTTCGTAAAATCCGACGGTGCAAATCCTTATTTTTTAAATTAACGCGTGAATTTTTAGACCTGGGTGAACATGGTGATTTATTTTAACACTTTTTTATTATTAACACACTCTCTTATTAATATAATAGATACCGTCCATAAACCAAAGAAAAGAAAAGAAAAGGATGTAGCACATTTTGGCATTCCTTAAAGTCACGCTAAAGCGCGGTAGTGTACCGTTACAGTTAAACCTAGGCAGCGTGTGCCCGGTGCTTCAAAGGGAGCTAGAGTATCTTCAGAGGAGCACTGATGATGATAACTACCTGCGGCTTGTGCAGCAAGTAGCAGTCTAGTCCACCCTAGGATAGGCTTGAGCTTGACCATAGAAAAACCAGCAGATTCAAAGAAAAGTTAAACACACGGTCGCTGTTCAGGCAAGCCGTGAGGACCACGGTAGGGTTGGCCCGGCAAAGGGGGCGGGAGTCCCCGATGCGGCGGCGTCGGACGGATGGACGCGAAGCGCGCCAGAAGCTTCAGCCAAAACGTGGCGGAACCGCGGGACGGCGCTGGAGCCCGGCCGGGGCGTGCCGCCCCGATTCCTTTTCCATGTGCGGGGGCGACACGTGAGGCCGCGCACGAACACCCAGGCCCCCTCGCGTGGCGGCTCCCCGGCCGTCAGTCACCTCAACAACAGTGGTGGCCCTCCTCCGGTCACGGCTTGGGTTGCTTGCTGTTCTGGCTACAGTGCCTGGACCCTTCGTCGGGTCAAACACTCAAACTCGGGATCTCGGATGCAGGTCCAGTATAGTAGTAATCTTCAGTATAGCTGTTTGAACAGTTGACTGACAGATGCTTTGCTACGATTTTTGCTTCTGGTCAACTGAGCTTCGTACTACCAAATACTAGTGCGGAAGAACAGGTCCCGTTTGGACTTTGCACCGCACGAGACCTGACCCCCGAAACAGCCGCGCAGTTTATGCGTCAGGTCAACCAACAGAGACAATTCAAGCCGCTACGACCCGGCACATGTACACGACACAAGGACGGAGTACATGCGCAGCCGCAATTCGAGACGAGGCACTGGACTGGACGACTGGGAGCACCGCAGAGTCCCCATCATGCGCCTGCACGTCGCCATACGTCCGCGGATTAACGAGCCGCACAGATCCGGTCCCTTGGAAGCGAAGCGCCTTGTCACCCGCCCGCACGACGCGACGCCGTCGGTCGTGTCAGCCAGCCCGGAAGCTGCGTCGCCATTGCCATGCCGAGAAGAGAAAGGAAGCGGCCGAGAGCGGAAAGTCCCAAGAAGCCAGGGCGCGCAGGCGCGGAGTGGACGCGGGCACGCAAAAGGCCCCGCCACCGCGCGCGTCGCGGCGCGCGGCGCTAGGATAACCGTTCCTCCCTCGGTGGGCAATCGAGAACACCCCCCCACCCCCCAACTCCCCATCATCATGGCGTCACGGCCTCGGCACCCCTGGCTGTAGTCTTGTTTATGATCCGTCGCTGCTGCCGTCGGCGTCGGCCGCCCCGAGAGCGAACCCGGAGGTGACCTCAGGTGTTCTGGTTGCTTCCCTTCCCGCAGCTTTATTATTACGGAACACCCTGACGGCTACCTCCGGTGGTGCCGCGCTGGCTGGCTGGCTGGCGAGTGGCGACGAGAGCCCTGGAAGGGAGGCCGGGCGCAGGCGGCCGCTAAAATAATGCACGGCCAAGCGTTACAGGGGTAGTACCCCGGCAGCCGCCATGAAATCAGCAGCACGACATGGTCACCCGCGTCGTCGTCATGCATCGCAGCCAAAGTCTTCGGCGGCGAAAGCAAGGACGCTTCGCCATCTATCGCATCCGTTTTGCCGGAGCAAAAGTCCAAAGCAGCAAGACTCCGGCTCCCTTTTCACAAGTCTTCCGTACCGTCCCTGCTTTCAAGTTTCAACTGCTATACGTGTTGATCTGAATCGAGTATTCTACCGGTATCCCTTACGAACGTGTCCCTGAAATCCTACTGTACAGGCCCCGATCTGCTGGTCCGAAAAGACTTCTCAATGCATGGATCAATCAAGCGTCGAGCCACTGCAGTTATGATGCTCCGAGCCGGCCGGGCGCAATGATCGCATGATCGGATGCCCCCGGCATGGGTGCATGTTTCATTCGCCTCCTTTAATTGGAGCTGCCCTCCTTTCCCGGCTGGATCTTCTCTGGGCCCCACCGCCCGTCCGAAAGGAACAGCGAGGCGCCTTCCTTTCTGCACGATCATGGAGGAGGGCGCGGAGCAGAGGCTTAGTAAAGCCTTCGCGGGAGCCGGAATAATGCACGGCATGATGAGCCAGACACGGCGTAGCTTTCCTTCGAGCGGCAAGCCACAAGCCCTCGAGGAGCCTTTCCTCGCGGCCGCGACGCTGTCCGGCCAGATCGGACGGCGATCTCCCTGGGGCAGTGCCGCAGTGGGCGTGCTTGCTTGCGCTCCTGGAGCACGGAAAGGGCCGAGGTCGTAGGAGCCCTAAGCTTAAGCTAAGCGCTCGCGTAACTTCCACACTCGCCTTGGCAGCTTCTGAGCACACGTAGCACGATGGTTGGTTGCTTCGACTCGTGGAACTTGAGACCGGCCGTGAAGCGGGGGACGTGATATAGATATAATTACCAGATATATATGAGTAGTCTTAGTAGTAGTATGATCACTGGGCGCATCAGGCTTACATCAGACGGCACCAATAATGCGTGAATAATGCAGGGTGCGTAGACTTTGAATTTCTCGAGCAAAATGGAAAGGTCTTTTTGGTAAAAAAAGAAAAGAAAAAGGGGGTGATGTCACAACTAGCGAGTGCTACATCATTTCATATCGCGCGGTAATTAAGCAGTTTTGCTTCTTCTTCTTTTTTTCTCGATCCCCTTGTTCCTTGCGCGCGCGGCTAGGGCCGGGCCGGATCTGGCCTCATCATTCTCCGGCCGGATAATTGTTAATTGGTTAGCGCATCGTTGTCTCCCCCCGAGGGATTAGGACCGGTTCCAGGCGCCGATGTGATGCGTAACCGCGGCGCGAATAAATTAAGCGGCAGGGGCTTTGCTGTAACCGAGCCTTAATCCAACTCAACGCCCGAGCTGTACACTCGGCGGCATGGAAATCATGGTGCCCGTGTGGGAGCCTCAGCACCCTACCCATGGCAAGTCATGTAGCGTCTGGGGTGGACAAGCTAGTCTAAATAGCGTTGCAAGGGTGGTTGACCAATACTACCGACTGCCGTACGTTGGCCGGAAAAGAAACCATCTACTTTTTGTTAATCATGGTGGCAAAGGTGCAATAATCTTTTTAATTTTCTGCTCCGTGACCTACTCCTGCATTACTTGCCCAAATGATGATTATGGCAAGAAACCATTTGGTTAGTTGCAGGCACCTGCACTGACCAATCAGTCGCAACTGAACATCTGCATATAGTACTGTACTGCTACTGTGCTAGAGCCTACTTTGTCATCGAGCCACCAAGAAGTTAGGCACCCATTAGAAAAGGGGGGAAAAAAACGGATCTTGCTCGCCACGAACAATACAGAAGCATCTCGATCGAGAACAACTGAACAGGTTATCCGAGCAGCGAGCTCCATCCGAGACGGCGCGCGCTGGAGAATGTGAAAGCGAGCATCTGATCCCTCCTGTCCCCATCACGCATGCCTCGCCCTCCCCTCCCCTCTGGTGAAGCGAGTTCCCCTCGGTGCCGCCGTGCCGTGACTCTGCCGGCGACGTGACACTGCAAATGGGCCCGTGATTAGTGGAATGGTAAACTTTTTTCCCGCAGGAAAATCGTGGCTGGGTGCCTGGGTGCTTTGGCACATCTGCACTAGCCGCCGCCTGAATGGGCGCCTCCTACGGGCTACGGCCGCATGGTGGAGCAAGTGACGAAGAAACCGCACGAAGCACCAGGTATTCTGCCTAGCCAATGAACATGCAACACCACCAAAGCGAGAAGACGAGGACACGTTCGCCGGGTCGGGTCCTGGTTGCGACTTGCGACCCGTGCCCGGGACCCGACCAGAGGGAACCAACCAGAGCCGGCGACGTCACTGCTGATGGTGGCGCTGCCCGGAATTGACTGCAACAACTCGGGGTGAAAATTCCACTCGACAGCACGATCGGATTGGGGGGCACTGACTCCACGGCCACTGGCTGGCCTTTGTTCAGTCTTCAGTGTGGCCTCTGCACAGTGCGCCATGAGAGAGGGGTCGCGGTGACGGAACAGCGATCTGATGGCGGACTAGGGTTCCGTCTCCTGAACCTGACCCCGAAGCGTGGCAGGGTGAGGGACTGGGGGGAGGAAAGAAAGATTGTTTTCATGGCGCAGTGCAGCGGAGGCCGGATCTGGCTCCCATAAAAAAAAAAGAGGTCGGGTCCGGCCGCCAAGCGGGCGGCGCACCGGGTCCGGCTGGGGGAGCGGATAAGGACGAGCTCGACCTCGACTTGGCATGACACGAACACAAAGCATCGTTCCCTGTTGGTAATTTACCACCACTACCACACACCGGCGCTGCGATACTTGTCGCTGCCGCTGCTTGCTTTCCTTTCCACGGTCTACAAAGACCTCAGCTTTCCTACCCCCACTTCTTTCGTCTTCCAAAGCCTCGCCTTTTTCCTCTCCCTCGTCTTCCCTCGCTCGCCTCTCCCCCTCCAAATCCACCCTCCCTCTCGCCTCCCAGTCCACATTCTTCCTGCTCTGCCGCTAGCTGCTTTTGGCTGAGGATCGGAAATGGCAATCGACGACGAATCGCCGCCGCTCAGGGTCAACACCAGAGGCGGCGCCATGGTAACGTCTTTTCTTTTGTAGCGCTCTGTTCTTGCCTTTTTCGGGGGGCCGGGGGGGGGGGGGTGCTCTGTTCCTCGGTTCTTTGCCGGATTGGTGCTAATGGCGGCGCCGGATCGAATGCGGCAGGGCGGAGGGGAGTGCGGCGGGGCGGAGAACCAGCGGTGGCCGCCGTGGCTCAAGCCGCTGCTGAGGACGGGCTTCTTCGGTCAATGCAAGCTGCACGCGGACGCGCACAAGAGCGAGTGCAACATGTACTGCCTCGACTGCATGAACGGCGCGCTCTGCTCCCAGTGCCTCGCCTACCACCGCGACCACCACGCCATCCAGGTGAGCTCGCCGCGCTTCACACGCATTCCTTGCCGTGGATTGGAGCTGCCGGCGCCGGCGCCGGGCCCTTTCTCTCCCTCGAAAGAAACGGCAGCTTCCATCCAAAGGCGCTTCTCTCGGTGTCTCCTCCGCTTATTAGACTTGTTGTTAGTTGTATCCCATCCAAGATTGCAACGGCCAATCTTTCCTTGTACGCGTTGGGAAAAATCCAAGGATCATGATAACTGACTTCCTTGAACTGGCAGGCAGCGAGTGCACCTGTTCCATCCGCGGCGGCTTCTCGCTGACGGCGATGCTATTTTTGTTCTGGGCGCAGATACGGAGGTCCTCCTACCACGACGTGATCCGGGTGTCGGAGATTCAGAAGGTGCTGGACATCACCGGCGTGCAGACGTACATCATCAACAGCGCGCGCGTGGTGTTCCTGAACGAGCGCCCGCAGCCGAGGCCCGGCAAGGGCGTCACCAACACCTGCGAGGTCTGCGAGCGCAGCCTCCTCGACACCTTCCGCTTCTGCTCCCTCGGGTGCAAGGTACGCGACGCCGCCCCTATTTCCCCTTGTAGCATTCATTCCTGCCTGCCTCGTAGTCGTATGTTCGATTGGCAACAGCATTGTGATGTTCCTCTCCGACACCCCGCGCAGATCGTCGGCACCTCCGGCGAGTTCCGCATCCGGAAGAAGCACGCCGCCATCAAGCGGAAGAAGAGGCCGCAGCACAAGGTCGGCGCGGCGGCGGCGGCGTCGGACTCGGAGGGCGACTCGTCGACGAGCACGAGCGGCGGGAGCGACAAGAGCAGCGTGGTGCAGAGCTTCACCCCGTCGACCCCGCCGGCGACCGCCAACAGCTTCCGCGCCGGGAAGCGGCGCAAGGGCGTGCCGCACCGGTCGCCGTTCGGCAGCCTCATGGTGGAGTTCTAGAGCAGCAGCAGCGCCGCCAGGCCAATGCCGCCGTCGCCAAGAACCAGCGGTACACTACTGTAGCATACGCGCCCTTACATACCATCTATAGCTGTCGGATCGACCGATCTGCATACCTATAGCCAGCCAAAAGGAGCTAGTAAGCAATAACGAAGGGCCCCATTGCACGCCTGCGCTTCTGGACGAGGAGGCCGGTGCGGTGGTTACTTTCATACTGGTTTACTCTTTACTGTGCTAGTAACATTTGGGTTTGGTGCCAGCCTCCGAAAGGAAACGAGGTTGTTGGAGCAGTTACTCTCCTCCATCAGTCGCTACTAAGTTTTGCAAGTTTTACTATAGGGGGTAAGTTCCTCTAGTTTTACGAGTGCTTGATATAGTAGCAGCAGCTGTACATATAGATATATACTGTCACAGATGGGGAATGGTTAGGAGGCTAGCTCCGGTGTTCATATTCGTGTGTAATAAAAAGGATAAGAATGCTGCTCCTGGATGGTGGCCTTCAATGTCAAATGTTTTGTTTGTTTGCTTGGTTTGACGATCTCTTTCTCCTCCCTCTCTTTTCTCTGCACCATTCACCTCCAGATGCTAGAATCGGCCGTGCAATCTGCAATGCAGCAGGGCTGGAATTCTGATGGCAGCGCGGGGTCACTTGGGGGGCATCAAGCCTTGCGTCGGATCGGCGCATTGGGATCGATCTGTGCCGGCCGGCGTTTTCTGGTCCCTCGCTGGGTACGGCGACTTGAGCCATGCCGCCTGCCTAACTTGGTTGACCCGCCGTTCGCCCAATGACAACGGCCGGTCGACGCCGACGTTGTCGCCACCGTCGCCGCTGGGCCGGCCGGGTTCCTTCCTCCCACACGGAAGGGAAGAAGGGTGGCCGTCCAACCGCCGTCCGCCATTTAAACCCCTCTGTGCGTGGGTACTGGGTAGGCCCTCCTTCAGTCGGCGGCTGGACGCAATAAAGGCGGCTCGATCCAGAGGCGGGAATGCGAGATCCATGCGGTCGTACGGACGGCGCCCGCCCAGTGATCCGTGCACTGGCAGCGCCACGTGCGCGCTCCCGAGCTCCAAGAACCCCGTAGCCCACCGAGGGAAAGGCGAAACATGGAGCGCGCGCCCTGCTGGCCCCCTGCCGGCCTCCCGGGGGGGACGGACAGGATGCCGGCGCTGTGGCGTGCAAGGGCAGCAGGGCTGCCGCGTCCGCTTGCGCTTGGCGTGCGAGAGCACGGCTCGTCCGTGGTCGCCGTGGCCGACGGGCACGCGGTCGCGCGTCGCCGTGGCCCGTGGGCGCCTGCGCCGCGCCTCGTGCCCCCGCCCGGCGCGGCGTCCGTCCGTGTCTGTGCCCGTCCCACTCGCGCGCGCCGCGCGGAGAGGTGGCTGGAAAATGCGGCCGCGCCCACCACCACCGCGCGTGACGCTGCCGGGGGCGACGCCGCCACCCACCCACCACCCACTCGGCGCCCCCCGGCATCGCACGCCCTGGCACACGCACGCCAACGACTTTCGGCCGCCGCCTGAGGTCACTCGCAGCCGGCCCTGCGCCCCCTCCTCCGTCGCGACGGAGTACGGACACGGTTCGGCGCCGCGCACGGCCGTCCGTGACGCGGGCGCGCCCATCGGATGGCCGATGGCTAGAGTCCGCGGCCGGCCGGTCCAGCGCTAGAATATAAATTACCGTGGGGCTCGCTGGGCGCCACCGATGGCCACGGCTGGTAGATACTGCTACTACTAGCAGATCAACTGGCCGGAGAAGATTGGGACGTGGAATTGGATCAGATCGCCCACGAGTCACGAGTCCGGGGGGATATTTTGGCAGTTCCTACTGGTGGTTTTCCACGACGAAAGCAACCGGGGGCCACCACCGTACTTGCTCCGTTCCTTTCCGGCGAGTTCGGCCGGCGTACGAGCCAGCCGCCTTCGACTCCTCCCCGCGACGCGTACGTCCTCCTGTCAGATAACGCTCCCGATTTCTTCAGAAAGGATCCTCCATTTCTTCCTCCCGGTGGTGGCCGGTCTCATGAGGGCGCGTACGGTTCATGCTCAACTAGCGGCGCTTTCGCGAGCATTTCTCCACTACTTCGCGCGGGGGGCATCGGCGAATCGGCGAGTGGGTGGGTGCGCTAGGGTTCATGCCCACCACCGCGCTCCCCCATCTCCATTTCACCGAGATAATTGAGCTGCTGCCTAGCCTAGTGCTATGGTGACACGGCCAGGTGCTGCCCCACCCCACTCCGCGTCGTGGGATCGCCCTCTTTTGATCCGATAACTTGGCAGCAGCAGCAGCATGACTGGGCGATCGATCAAAACAAAGCAGAAAAGCTCGTGTGGGGGCGATGGATTCCGAGCGATCTCGGCGACGGCGAGAGCGGCTCAGCTCGAGAAAAGGGCGTGCACAATGCGAGTGGATCAGATGGAATCCTAGCGAAACCGTCATCGAGCCACTTTTATCTCGGGCAATATTATGGCCCGTCCAGCGGATCGCTTTCGTTCCGGCAGCGAGCTCGCGGGGCACGGGTGGCGGGTCAGTTTTTTCTTCATCGCCTCCTTCTGGATTTCAGCATAGAAAATTCTGAAGAGCTGCGACTTTGGCGAGAGAAAGAAGGCCAAGTGGTGACAGATTTTTCTCCGTCCCGTCATCGGGTGCGTGCGCGTTTCGTTGAAAAGGGGAGGGAGATGTTGAAAGGGTTCTATAGGCCGGACCAGGTTCGAGCAGGTGTGGTAACGGATCATTATTATAGTGTATTTTTTACAATCCAATTTAGTTGTTAATGTTTTAGCAAAATTAAAACCCGATACTTTTAGAACCCGATCCTTGCATTATATATTATTTAGGTTAAAATTTGAGTCCCTTCCCCACCGCTAGGTCCCAGGAATCGGGCCTTGTCAGGAAGCTCCTTCCTTAAGAAATCAGCAAAGGTTGAATGATGTCTGGCCCTACATGATTAGGCTGCCCTGAATCAAATGGCAATCATCATGATCTCTAGCATGTACAGTTAACGTACAAAGTCGCAGAGCGAGCTCAGTAGCTCACCATGGAAGAAGATGCTCACGTTGGCTTTCCTGTTTCTGCATTTATCGTGTTCTTTTATTCTGAGGATGGCACATGGCGGTGGACTGGCAACAACAGCGTGTCCTCACCTCATCATCAGGTTCCTAGTAGAAGAAACCTGCCGCATTCCACAAGGCTCCAGTTTGATACTACTACTAGTATATCAGTTCGTGGCAGATGGAAACAGTGCAAGAACGAACTGACAAAAAATAGTGACCAGCGTGGTAGAGAAGATGGGAGATTCTGCTACTAGTGCAAACTTGCCACTTTTTTGCTTTCGATGAAATAACGATAGATTGCCCGAAAAGAAAAAAGGAAATAATGATACGATAATTCAGGTATGCTGCATTGCTCAAGAGCTCGGTAAATCTAGACGTTCCATTTTTATGTCTTGCGCGTGTAGGATGACGACTTGACTACACTATTACCCTGTCTGAGAAAGAATCATCCGTCGCCGTCAATCTCAAACAGTAGAGCCCGTGAACAATCCGACTACCGTGACAAGATCCAACAAATACGGGAGACTAGGTTTGAGATGTCCAGGTCCAGGCGTCCAGCTCCCTGTTCTGCCCCGCCGAAAACTCGGTGGAATCCGCAGACCGCAGGTGTATACATCAACAAATTTGTTGGTAGAAAGGGTTAAAGATGAAAATGTGTAAACGTCTACTCCAACTCAACGTTTCTGAATGTATGTTTTTTTTAAAAGAAAACGTTTGTAAATGTGTCTTTTCTCTTTAGAAGGAAAGGTCCCTGACTGTGTTCCGATTTGTCATATCATCTCCAGTACTTCCCTAATAAATATCTACTAATAAAATAGTATTGGGATGTTCTTTCTAGATTATTGGAAGATATGTTTTACAGTTCCCTAATAATCTTATCTCAATACAACTAACATATTAGGAGAGTCAAAATTCTACTTTTATTTGAGCGAAGTTTGGGTGCAATAGTAGAACGATCTAATAATTGTTGGGGAAAGAAAGAGATTTTAGAGCAATGGTGGAGTATTTTACTAAGGAAAGAGAAATCGCTGAAGATACCTATAGGCATCATTTCTACACTGATAAATAAAGTAGACCGTGTCGTCAAATCCGAGCTAAAAATCGATCGGTCGCACCTGAATGCCGCCTCCCATTTTAGTTTTAGGTAGTGAAACTGTTGAAGTGCCGTGCTTTCTTAGATTTTCAAATGGAAAGTGCAGTGCTGGGCGTCCACAGACAATCAAACGCCAGCCCCTCACATTATCCAGCTCGCGGCAACCACATTATCCGAAACGAAACCAAGCCGGCCCAAAAATCTCCCGATCAGGGGCAGAATCGTCAGCCAAGCCACGCCGTCCCAAGGCCCAGCCCCCCAAATTCCCCGCACGAATCGCCCGCGCCGCACGCCCCTCGACCCAACCCAATGGCGCTCTCGCTCGCGCGCAGCCCCCACCCCGCCGCGGCGCTCCCGGCCCCGCGGGCTTCCCAGTTTGCCCCTCCTCTGCCCCCGCTCCGCTCCCCTCGCCGCCAGCACCGGGCGGGCCTCCGCCTCCGCTTCCCGGGCGCCGCCGCCGTCGCGGCCTCGTCACCCCCCGCGGCGGCGGCGGATGAGCAGGGGGAGAAGCGGCGGAAGCTGTACGTGGCCAACCTGCCCTGGTCCCTGCCCGCGCCGGAGGTCGAGAAGCTCTTCGCGCAGTGCGGCACCGTCAAGGACGTCGAGGTGAGGGCGCGCCACCGGTTCCCGGAAAGCGCAATGCCGCGTGCCCCGGCGAGCCGTTGAGGCGCGCTTTTGAATTTTTTTCAATTGCGATTCGGCTTTTGAAAACAGCGCTCGTGTTTGCTTGGTGAAGCTGATCAAGGGGAAGGATGGGAGGAACAGGGGGTTCGCGTTCGTGACGATGTCGACGGCGGAGGAGGCGGCAGCCGCCGTGGAGAAGCTGAACTCACATGTGAGTGTGTTTACGGTTGCCTTGACGCGTTTCGTTTGCAGTTTGCACCTTGCTGTAGTTTCACGAGTGAGCATATATTTTGTAATTATCACAGTAGCAGATAGACATAGTTCAAATGCAGATGCGACTAGAAGATGGTTGTTACATTACTTATTACGGCATCAATTGACACCACTTTGCATTCTCCTCCACGGAGGCTTTCAGCAATTCCAGCAACTTACTGAATATTAACGGCTTGCACTCCACGTGGAAATAGATTTACATGTAATCTCACTTTCATGATTGAAATTTGTACAGCATGAGCCCACTGTATCAGTCTAATTGATATTTTGTTCAATGAGCTTGTCATTAAAGTTCTTAGGTCAAGAAATTCACCCAATGGATCTCTTATACTAGTTTCTGCATGCTCAATATTTTCTAGGATGTAATGGGGCGTTTAATCAAGGTGCAGTTTTCAAAGAGCTTGAGAAAACCCGCTCCACCTCCTCCTCCAGGCACCATTATAGAGAGGCACAAGCTTTACGTGTCCAATCTTCCATGGAAAGCGAGAGCTCCCAATGTCAAGGAATTCTTCTCAAAATTTAACCCGCTTTCTGCTAACATTATCTTCGATAATGGAAAAGCAGCTGGCTACGGTTTTGTTTCCTTTGGGACAAAAGAAGAAGCAGAGGCTGCTCTCAGTGAGCTTGATGGAAAGGTGTTACATACACACTTCTGCTTTTACGTTTTACAATTTACAGTTAGAATGTTGATCGACCGTATATCAACTGCTGCGATGATGTTTGACTTTGACCCAACAAGCTTGATGTGAATGTTTTTCATTAATATTCTACATATTATTACCTTCTTTTTTTGTGAGGATGTAGCATACCTACTTTGACACATATCTCATCTAGATGCAAATAAAAATGACCTATCAGTTATAAACTGTATCTCTCATATTGTGGTAAGCTGTCAAATGAAGATAACACGGCTCAGGGGGCAGCTGTTAGATGCCTTGCTTGTTCTCTGTTTTAGAGACCCAATTATAAGGTCCCTTTACCATTGGCTTACAATAACGAACCTGCTATCATACAGTTCATGTCTGTCCTATTCCTTTACATTTTTCATAAAATCTAATGCAAGATGCATTGAGCTACATACATACCAATGACGAGACCACTGAGGTATCATACTTATCTTTTGTCCTTTATGTAGGAACTTATGGGAAGACCTATTCGTTTGCAATGGAAGGAAAGTGGCGATGATAAGGATGAGGTTGTAAAAGCTGACGGTGAAGTTGAAACTGTAAATACTGAAGGAGCAAGTGTGGATGATGCCAGCAATGATGGAGGTGAAGATAAACAGGAATAGTAAAAAACACTATACTGGCCTGCAGGAAGGAAGTTTCTTCTGCCTTATTGATATAAGCACAGTGCACAGCTATGGAGCCTTGATGTACAGCTAGAAGTTTTTTCCCCATACTTCCTGGTGTGTGAGTGCATGATCATTGTGTCTATATGCACTTATCACTCATGGTTGGTACTTGAATTAATTTGTTTGTGGAAAATTTAATTCCACGACAATCATCATAAAACTTCTCATTAGTCGTATGCATTGAGGAATATTCAATGTGCTATATGTAGTTTGCTTCCCTACTTTCTTGGTGTCACTACCACTCCCTGAATTTTTCTGTACTTCAACATTTACCTTGCAAACTGCAATCATGAGAGATTCATGCAGCATGAGCAGTCAGCTATCAGCTTGCGACTCAACTCCCTTTCACAATGATGGGGGACTGCGCAAACATAATGCTCAGTTCATTTAATATTAAAATTTGAAGCTTCGGAGAAATGTGCCATGAGTAACACACTATCATATCAGGAGCATCCAGGGGAAAAAACTTCAGTGCCTGTGTATTTTAATTGGCAAGTAATTGATATTTTATTTCTTGTATAAACTCAGATCTGGTCTCTCTCTCTCTCTCTCTTTTTTATCTACATGTGGATTAGAGGTGACAATCATGACCAACAGGTCAATTGTCATTGTGTGCCTTGGTCCTGCAGTCCTGCTAAGGAAAAGACCAATGAAGAGCATTAGCTCTGACTTCAGGTGAAGCAATATCCTTGTTGTTGCAATTATATTCAAATACTGTTATATTTTTATTGTGACGGTATGTACTTAATTATATTACATAAGAGTTATCAGATTTCCCCTGTTGAGACACTTTTGAGTTTTTATCTCCTAATTTTGGATTAATTCTTCATTACATTAATTTCCCAGTGAGCTTTTCTTTATGTGCAACTCTTCGGTACCTTGGATGGCACATGTCCTTACTTAACTATGTAAATAATAAACTAGGGTTGTTTCTGGACATATCTAGGATTTTTGATAGACCTTTTGTTTATTATTTTTCCTCCAGGCAGTATGATGATGTTCTCCACTGAAAAAACTCATCATTTGTAGCTGCCACTACAAACTACACCAACATGCCTCATTGTTTTCTATTACAATTTACAGCCGGTTGGGTCTTGATAGTTTCTGCATTGATTTACCAGGATAAAGGATTTTGTTTCTCTGCAGTACTCAGTAACTTTCAGTCTATCTATATCCAAGATTTCCCAATTCATCAAAGCCTATGGTCTCAAAAAAAAAATCATCAAGCCTAGGGCAGTTCAAATTTCATGTTTCCAAACAAACTAGTAATTTTACGTTACATATTACAGCATATATCATATGCCATTCATTCTCTTGGTAGCGCGACACTGTTGATTTAGCGAATCACTTATGCAGTGCATTGCATTATGTACAATTACTTGTTAGTGGAAAAAGTACCTTTCCCAAGAACTGACTGTATATATACTTGTTTATTGCACTATGCTTATTCCTATTTGTGTCTGAGCTGCAAAGTCCCTCATAAGACTTCTAATTTATGTTCTTTTGTGAGAAATTGATTTCTCCCCAGCAGCTTTCATGTGCCAATAAGCATGTAGCCATTGGCTGCATGCATCACTGGATAAAATATGCAACGATATTGTTGGGATGT
This sequence comes from Panicum hallii, assembly GCF_002211085.1. NCBI lineage: Eukaryota > Viridiplantae > Streptophyta > Magnoliopsida > Poales > Poaceae > Panicum > Panicum hallii. The sequence goes on along the minus strand of NC_038048.1, from coordinate 42,969,766 downwards.
ACTCCCTCTGTTTCAATTTGAAAGGTGTATTTTGTTTCGTTGGACAGGGATTTGACCAAAATTAAATAATTAATATGCCTCCTTTTAATATGAATATAATCACATCGATTTTGTGTCAAAAAATCATGTATTAATAAAGTACTTGTTGGCAATGAAACAAAATACGCCTTGTAATTTCAAATGGAGCAAATAATATTCAAGTCCCCCTAGGGGCCTGTTGAAAATCGCTTCAAGTCCATTCAGAATTTTTAAAGAAAAATCTAGAAGTTTTGAACTTGAAAGTTTTTCCAAGAGATATTTGTGAAAATCGTTTCAATCTCTCACCAAAACAGATAAGTGTAAGCTGTTGTTATGTTTAGAACAATTGTTGAAAAGATGGAAGTGAGTGCAGTATGGTCCCGTTCATAAGAAGTTGTAAGGTATGATGGTGGCTACAATTATAATTATCACACACCAACTTTTCGGGATGTCTGGTCAAGGGGAAGCAAAGTGGCAAAAGAGGTGCATATTTAACTCTACATAGTTTAAAGCAGCCGTTCCCACAAATTTTAGGGGACTAAAGTGGGCCGGATTGATGCAAATTGATATCTGTTCCGTTTTCTTTTTGTCAAAGCAAGCTCAGGTGGTTTGTTTTATCTTTATTTTTTCCTAAACTCAAAGGGGTCAAAGCCTTAAAGCTACCCGTATTGGTCAGACTAATTCTTTAGGGAAAAAAAGGATGATAGTGTTTCTCTTTTTGTTGTGGTCCATCATTTCATCTGTTTTCTCCTATAAACCTTCAATTAGTTCATTTCCACATACAAACAGGGGAAAAGAGAAATTTGAAAGTATAGCATTCTTTTGTGGAGTGAATGATCTTCATGGAAGGATATAAGAATAGATTATAGACATCAGAATCAGCTAACTTGGTTCTCCTGTTTAAACTTTTTGGAGCCCTGAATGATTAATCTACTAGTTATCATGCAGTTGTTTGCTAGGTAAATTAATTTGAAGCTTGATGCCTTCATGCGTCTTAATCCATTTTTACCACTAGAAATAATATCCAGATTTTTTTGGTAGTAATATACAAGCAACTGGATGACTAGAGAATATATTGTGTTACATTGTGCGAAAAGTAGATCTATTTGTGCAGTATAGCATTGGTGGCTCCTATAATTTATTGGCACCACAAAATATAAAAGTTCAATGTTCATTAGAGAGGCTCATACGTAATTGCATTCCTCCAGATTATACAACAATTAAGCGGAGAGATTGTAGGACTGGATGGTCTTCTGTAGTTAGCCAGGAATATGGTCGCACTTAGCTTTCACCTGAATGGAACCATACATGTCCCTTTGTCTAGATGTGTCCCAAATTTTGTCCCTTGTTTCTGTCAATTATCATGCATTGGCGGCACTGCTATCCCTGTTATGTGACAGTTATGTGCTGATCAAGATGGAATGCCAAAAAATAAGGGAACATATTTGGATTTTTCAATTATTTCTGAACAAAGAATCATCTCTGCCCAACTTAGACTCTATAAAACGATACCTGTTCTTCATTTCTTATCTTTAAGGTAAGCTCGGTCATGTGGCACTGCCTTTATTTAGATTGATTTGCATTTGGCATGAGGCTAAATTGTATTGTATGCATGTATCCAGAATGCCAAATTGCCAATCCAAATTTCCATATAATTTTGTCCTCAAGAAAAAAAGGTAATTTTCACATATCTTTGTTTTAAACTGTCCTTTTACTTGAAGTATAAGGGATGTTCTTTTCATACCAGCACAAGCTATTAAGGCTTATGTTGACACTGTAACAAGATTAGTGTCATAAAGCGAGAAGTAAATTCAAAGAAAGCTGTTGAATAGTGGGAGTAATCATCATCTTTAGTTACTTGAAGAGCGAAACATGATTGATTGTTGAAGGAGAGACCTCATGGTTTATGGTACAGTACAGTCCTCTTTGGAGGTGAAACAGTAATGGTACCAACGTTGTCATTGACAGGGGTACAACAAAATGGAAATTTAGCAGCTTTACCTTTATGAAGTTACTTCTTTGACACTTAGCAGAGATTTCAAAAGTCCCCTTGATTCTCTTTATTTTTCAAGTGAATTTGACTCATCAAAGCTTATATTCAGAAAATAGAATATCAAACTTAGAAACCGGAAAACCTTGCAATAAGAGCAAACCAGGTGGTTTCGTCTACCACATTGATTAAGGTTTAAGACATTTTCACACTGAGAATTATTTTTTTTAATTTCCTTCCTCTTTCGGTTGAACCTTGTACTGGTACACTTCATTGATGCTACTGCTCTGTTTCTTCTTTTTTGTTTTTTTTTGGTGCGAGGAGTGTATTATTCTGTTTCTGTTTGCTGTTCATTTCTTATTATCATATCAGACGGATATCTTGGCTTCATCATCTAATGTGTGTGTGGCGAAGGGGGCATCGAAGTTAAAAGAGGAAAGCAACAGAAGCAGACAGCAGACAGAGGAAAAAAAAAAGGAAAGAAGAGCCGCAGCACCAAAAAAAACAAAAGCAAATAAGGTCAGGCCCCAACCACCACCATCTCTCCACGTCTCCCTCCATCCCTCCCAAATTCTTTGCCTTGCAAAGAAGTCTCTCAAAGCCAGGAGCGTCATCTCATCATCTGATCTCTCCCCATATCCTCTCACAATTCCCAACACTGAGAAAGTACCATGGATCCAAGGCACGTCTGTCCTCTCTCATCTCATTATAATGATTTATCCCAGAAACTCACTGAGATGCTCTGCTAGCACCTGAACACTCAGTCTCAGAGACTGAGTGAGGTAGCTAGCATCTTTCTCCGTTTCTCCCTCTGCCATTGCTGCGTCTGCCAGAGCTCGTGTGGGAGGCAATGGCCTCTTCACCACTTGCAATCTCGGGGGCACAGCCTACCTGGGTCCCCTATGAGGCAATCAAAGATTGCTCTCAGGGCCTGTGCAGCATGTACTGCCCCCAGTGGTGCTACTTCATCTTCCCTCCGCCACCGCCGTTCGACGTCGGCGGACCCAGCCCCGACGACTCCGGCCCCGTCTTCTCCCCGCTTGTGATCGCTATCATCGGTGTGCTGGCCATCGCCTTCCTCCTCGTCAGCTATTACACCTTCATCTCCAGGTACTGCCGCACCTTCGGTTCCTTCCGGGGGATAGTCTTTGGCTCCAGCTCAGGTGGCGCTGCCCGTGGCAACGGTGGTAGCGGCGGCGGCGGCGGTGGAGGCTCCGGCCATGGACAGTCCAGGAGTCAAGAGTCCTGGAACGTCTCGCCGTCGACCGGTCTGGATGAGGCCCTGATCAGCAAGATCACCTTGTGCAAGTACAAGCGTGGCGACGCCTTGGTCCACACCACGGACTGCTCGGTCTGCCTCGGCGAGTTCAGGGACGGGGAGAGCCTCCGGCTGCTGCCCAAGTGCAGCCACGCCTTCCACCAGCAATGCATCGACAAGTGGCTCAAGTCCCACTCCAACTGCCCTCTCTGCCGCTCCAACATCACGTTCATCACCGTGGGGATGGGGATGGGGATGGGTATGGCGACGCCGGAGCCAGATGGCCGTGGTCCAGGCGAGGGTGTTGGGAGGGACAACCATGCAGCAGAGGTGGTTGTGGTGATGGATGACTTGGAAATCATGTGCGAGGAGCAGCACAGCGTGGCGGGCAGCAGCGACGGCGATGATCAGGAAGCAAATGGTGGCCCAGCTGAGGGAACGGACGAGTCCGACAGCAAGGCTGAGATCAGAGAAGAATGCCCGCCGCCACCGAGGAGGGGGCCTTCGCCGTCGCACCCGAACCCCGACAGCCGGATGTCCATCGCCGACGTTCTGCAGGCCAGCATGGAAGACGAGCTCATGGCAGCCAGGGAGAGTGGCGTCCTTGCAGGTGGCGCGGGCACTTCAAGACGGTGCCATGGTGAGAACAGCAAGGAATGGGGCCGCAGCAGCCGGCGAGCATCGCAGGACGCCATGGACTCCGTGCCGACGAAGAGGCTGCCGCCTGCCGGGCGGTCGTGCTTCAGCAGCAAGAGTGGAAGGGGAAGGGATCCAGATCTTCCGATGTGAGCTCTCAGTTCTGAATTCCAAATTTCACCTAGGATACTGGGCAGGGCTTTTGTTTGCTTGCAAGATGGAATGTGAGCAGAAAAAGCAGGGACCAACTCGTGGCAATGTGTTCATCACTACGTGTGTGATGCCACAGGCGAACAGTTCGTCCGCAATGTGCTCGGTGAGGTCTCTTCTGCTGCTAGTTTGTAGGCCTTGGATCGGTTCTTTCTTGCTCTTCTGTTCTATGTATTATGGAGTCCTATATTCCATTCTTTCAGTGGACATGTTTTTACTGTGAGTTCAGTAACATGCCAACAGTTTTCTGCCTCAGCAATTACCATTCAGTAAAATGCTGAGCACATACTGTGAAAACTGACTGCGCAATGGGTTAGGACTATCCAGTCAGTCTCTTGTCCATAGGAACTCTGAAACCCTTTTCCCTCTTTGGGCTAACAAAAAATTGCAGAAATCCTCCCATCATCAGTGATGGAGCTTTAGCATAACCAGATAAGCATGTGTGTGATCTTTGGTGTCACTGAAGTTTCCAGCGGTCCATTCAGTCAATCTCTTGTCTACAGGAATTCTGGAAGCCTTTTCTTTCGGCTAACAAAAATTGCAGGAATCCTCCCATCATCGATGATGGACCTGTAGCCCAACCAGATGAGCATGTGTGAGACCTCTGTTGTCACTGAAGTTTCCTGTGGTCCATCAGATCCCCACCCATGAACCATCCATCTTACTCCCAACAAAGCTGCAACCGACACCGCTTTAATCCTGGGGTTGGAGTGTCTGTTTGTTTTGTTACCCATGTAGTAGTACCACACTGTCGCTGCATGATCCGTGGTCAGATCGATCTCCCAGCCTTGTGACCGATCAGAATCCGATCCCCCCCCCCGCCCCCCCCCCCCCCCCCCGCGCTTTGCGAAAGCAAACCGATTCCTCATCGGCGTCGGCGACCACACTGGCCGCCTTTGTTCGTTCCCCGATGCATGCTGACAAAGCAGTGCCGCTGAAGTTTCTGTGGCAGAAGCGATGCTGGAATCTCTAGATATTACGTGACGGCCTGGGTAGCATGTGGTCTGATGTTCCAAATCTGTGGCTGGGGTTAGGTCCGTTTGAATTTTGATGCTGGAGGCACGAGCCCATGATGCTTCTCCGTGTTTGTTTAGTGCTCTGGAAGTCTGGATTTCCATGAAACAGCCAGCTCCGGTACGTCGCTGTGCGCATGTACATGCTAGGATCCTAAGGTTGATAGGTAGTACGGTTTGGTCGTCTGATCTTGTCACCGGCCTGCCTCGCTCGGACCTGACGGCGCCTGGTTGGTTGGCAACTTGGAAACGGTATCGAGTAGGGGGGCGTCCCTCTCCCTCTCGGTGACCGGTATCCGTCGCGATCGCACTTGCGGCCGATTTGGATGGTTCACGGCAACACGACGTGGATTGCTCATTGGTGTGCTCCGCGACTTCTCTTCCTCCCCTTCAGCACTTTCCACTTGCTTGGATACATTGGTCGCAACTAGTTCGATGCGGCCTCTCGACTCATGATGCCGGAGAGAGCGAACGCGTAGCCCAGGCATCATGTTCCGCCATTGCTGGTGCTTTTAGGTCCTAGAAGACGGCCGCGCCGCGCTTCGCCGGCGTCGCGATCATCGTAGCCCCTGCAGTGGAACAGTAGCCAGCGGCGGTAGCACCCACTCAGGCAAGCCCGCTCTTTTCTACAGTAGTACCCTTTTTTTCTCTCCTTTTGCCTTTGTTTCGGAAAAAAATGGCAGCGGCTAGCGGCGGCGGTAGGGAGCGTGAAGGAAAGCGAGTCAAAAAGGATGTGGGCTCGCCGAGATCTGGGTCGCGTTTCCGTGTTCACACAAAAGAGAGAGATGCGAGGGCGGTTTTTTACGGAAAAAAATGGCTGTTCGGGATACCTGCTTTTTTGGCCCAGCCCAGCAGGAGGGTATGGCGGGGATCCAGGATGGCTTAGAGCGTGCAGTTTTGGGCCCTGTTATGGTTACGGCCCAATTGTAGGGAGACACTACTAGACAGAGAGTCAGCCGACCAAGACCCTTGCCGCCGCTTGGATGGGCCAGACGAACCTCCAACATTGGGGTGTTCCGGGACGGGCCAGACATCCGGGCCAGGCCTTTCTTCTTGGTTCTAATCTGCCCAATTCAAGAGAAACAGAGTCATCGACCAAAACCTTGCCGCCGCTGCCCCCCCTCCTCCTAACGCGACGAGGAAGCGCCGCCACGCCATGGACGCGACCAGGAGGACACGCACAACCATATCGTCGGCTACCACGAACGCAACCTCAAACGAACCTGCATGTTTATTGCAGACACTACCCTACATCCGTTATTGCGGTTACACGCTCTAGACTCTACGCCACCAAGCCCCTGCTGCACTTTACAAAATGTCACGTAGACGATGAGCAGCCACCGGCAGTCCCGTGCTCCGGCTCGCCCGCGTCGCGTTGCGCCGGAAGATCTCACCTATGGAGCGGCGGCGGGTTTGATACTGACTAGAGGTCCGGCTGCCCCGCGCCGGGAGCGAGCAACCGCTGCGCCGCCTCGGCATCGATGATGCAGAGCACGTGGTGCGCCGCCGCGGCGATGTCCTCCGCCGTCGTCAGGCCGCACCCTTCCTCCACCTGCAGCGACCGCCGCACAGGAAACAAGATGAATTAGAGCCCGTGGCCACACAAACAGAACTCCAAAACTGCTCGCGGAGAGCGGCGATTCGGGAAACGACGAGCTGGCAGCGCGACAGCGCGCGCACATGTTCAATCGTTCATCAGGGGGAGGGAATCGCCAAGTGAGGCAAAAGGCAAAGGAAAAAGCCTCGTAAAGAAAGATTCCGTTGGGTCCGGCCCGGGGGCACACTGAAACAGCATAAGAAAAAGGCAGCTGCTGCAGCAGCACAAGATCTCTGTAGTCTGTAGCCTTTAGCTGCCGATTTCGCCATGTCAATGGACGGCCCAGCACAAGAAGAGATTCTCCATGTTGAAGGTGATCATCCTTTCTTTAGCCTTTGGTGAAAACAAACGGTGAAAGAATAAAAACACGCGGTCTTTTTCTTGGTCTGTTTGAATTTGAAGTGTTCTGCAACCATGGAGTACACAGGCACGTCGAAGTCCAGAGCTACAGGTTGCCAAAGGCAGCAAACAGCTTTTGCACTCTGGAATCTCTGGTCAAAAGCAAGTGCGAAGTGTGCCCATGGCTTGTGCTGGCAGGGGAATGCACTGTGGCCTCTGCGTTTGGATTTCGGAGGTGGAGCCCTGGCCCAGAACAATATTGCTACTGCATTTGAATTCTCTCCCAGCAAAACCCCAATCCTCTGCAGCGTGTGACGCAAATGCAATGGAGTTTTGGTGGACGTCAGTCAAGACTCAAGACTCAAGAGAAGAGGAGAATATCTGACATTCTTTTGTTTTTTTCTCCCAGGCAACTAGAGATGGGAAACGATTCTTCTGTCAACTGCCTGTATGGGCCTATATGCAGAGGCAGAGCTGTACGCTCAGGTAGTCAGGTGAATGCGTAGTATCTAGCTGGGTATACTGACTACACGATCAATTCAGTTGTTTATCCAGCACAAAAAATACTAATCTTGTTTCCCATACGAGTAAAAAAAAAGGGCGAACCTTTCAGGCACAGTGACCAAAGTGTTAGCACGGGCGATGCACCATTTCAAGCACAACCAACAACGACCCAGAAAGGCCTTTTTCCCCTGACGATTGGCTCGCGAACGGAAAGAGAAAAAACCCGTTGCAATTCAGGGAGGGAAAGACGATCGGGTCGGAAGCGCCGGCGGCGTACCTTGAGGTTGAGCGTGTAGAGCGCTAGCTCGCCGGGCGCGGCGGTCACGTTGAGGTGCAGCACGGCGAGCCCGAGCGCCTGCATCCCGGCCACCATCTTCAGCAGCTGCCCCGGCCGCCGCCGCGCCATCACGCGGAGGCTGGCGTGCGCGTCCACCACCACGCTCACCTCCACGTCCGCCACCGCGGAGGCGCGGCTCGCCTCCTCCGCGCCGACGGCGGCGGCACCATCCTCCTGCGGCGGCGTGTGGCGCCACGCGTACTGCGGGTACCGGAAGAACCGCGCGAACGGGGGCCGCTCCGCCGCCTCCCCGGTCACGCTCGCGGAGCTGCTGCTCGCGGCCACGGGATCGCGCGGTGGCGCTCGCGCCGCGTCGCGTTCCGACGCCGTTCCGCCGCGTTGCGGCTGCAACGCCAGCTTCTGCGCCTCCAGGGACTGCACTTGCTGCTCGAGCTCCTTCACGAAATCGATGGCGCCGCTGACGATGGACGCCTGATCGCTCTACACATCGATTAACATTTTCAGAAAAAAAGGAAATTGATCTAAGCAACAGAGGTAGGCATGAGTTGACACGACGAGAAGTCACGGAACGCCTCAAATGGTAACAGTGCCATTGTCTTGTTCTCATCAAGCAAACATTCTTTTGCCATTACTTGAAACACCAAATCAATCCCATCGAAACTCAAGAGGACGGAAACGCATGGCCACAGTGAGGCGATCGGTGTTCCTGAACGAGTAGTGAGATCGATCATACCCGGTGGACGTAGGACTCCGGCATGAGCGAGCGGAGCACGGCGAGGTACTCGTTCATCTGGCGGCGGCGGTTGCGCTCGACAGCGATGTGGGTCATCCGCTGGCTCTCGGCGTCCTCGGCGTTCTTGACGGTCCTCTGCCGCCGACGCCGCTTCCTCCTCCCCTGCTGCTGCACCCTGTTCTCCCCCTCCGCGTCCGGCGGCGCGGCCGGCGCCGGGAACGGCTCCACCGCCGGCGCATTGCCGAAGAGGAAGCTCCCGGTCCCGGGCGAGGCGGCGGCACACGCTGCCGCGGCGGCGTTGAAGGTGTCGTAGACCAGGACGTCGCTGCTGGTACTTGGCGCGCACAGAGCTTCCAGCGTCATGTTGATCGATCTCGATCGGCTCGGCGTCGGTCGGCGAACACAGAGCGCGCGCACCCACACGGACGTAGGCGTCCGTCCTCCTCGACGCTACGCCGCTACGCTACGCGGAGCTAGGAGCGGCCGCTCCCCTTTTCACCTTCGCCAAGGCCCTCCTCGCTGCCAGGCTTGGTGCTATCTGCGTGTCCCTAGCGGTGGGCGCGGCGCGACACGGCGGAAGCCGCGGAGAGCTAGGGCATGCATGAGGTTAAAGGCTGCGTGGCTGGCGGCAATAATGGACGGCGGTGGAGTCGCCTGGCAGAACCTGAGATGAGGTGAGAGAGGGAGCTTTGTGCTTGGGCACTGGGCAGGCAATGGGCGCGGCGGCAGCTCTTCAGCGGCGCAGGTGGGTTGCAGGGCAGGCCGCAGCGGCGGCAGGTGATGGATCGTGGCAGATCTGTGCACGCTCCTCGCCGCGCAATGCTCCAAGGGATTGCGACCAAAAGCTCGCTTTCTTTTGGCGTCGTCGCGGTGAAATCCCGGGGAGGCGGCGGACCCGGCGGAGCTAGCTGTGACCCTGCTCCGCTGCTCTACACGTGACGTACGTGAGGAGGGATGGCTGGCCTTTGCTTGCTTTTGCTTTCCCTGTGCTGCAAGCTGCCCGCTGAAAAGCGAGTGGGAGAGGGGAGAAAGCATCGAAGGAGAGAGACGAACGAAGAGATGGAAGAGGAGTGGTCTCACCGCCTCTCTATAGAGGGCATAGGGCAGTGGTGGCCACCTCTCTCTCTCTCTCTCTCTCTCTCTCTCTCTCTCTCGGCGATTTCTTTCTTCTCGCTGCGGTTCAATTTGTGGGAGTGTGGTGATGTCCCTTCTTGGAATGCCAACTGAGAAAGTTTTTCAAGGATGTGTGTATGCCAATGCAAGTGAGTGTCACCAAACCATTTGGATGCTCCCCCTGTCCACCCAGAGCTGGTGGAGTCCCTGTAGAGAATGACGGAACCAGGAATTGGCAGTAGACTTGTTTTTACAGCGGTAGATCCTGCCTGCTTACCATACTTCTTTTTTACCAGCCCCAATGGAAATTCACCTGAACGTTTACTGATCATCAGGATCCAAAGATTCCTGGCAGACCAAATCTAGCATTCTTGCACTGCCGTATTTCTAATCAGCATAGAGGCTTAAAGGTCTTGTTTAGATCCCCTCCAAATTCCAACTTTTTACACTCTCTCCATCACATCAATTTTGGGACACATGCATGGAGCAGTAAATGTATGTAAAAAAATAACTAATTGCACAGTTTAATTGTACATCACGAGACGAATCTTTTTAGCCTAGTTAATCCATGATTAGATAAAATTTGTCAAATACAAACGAAAGCGCTACAGTATCTCCGGTTGCAAAAATTTGCAATCTAAACGGGCCCAAAGTCCCATTCCAGACACATATAACAGCTGCTGGCGTCACAACTAAATTATTAGCATCAAGAAGAGTATTAATTAGCACTGGGTACCTCCGGTAAAAAAAAGAGTAAAAAGACCGTGTTATTTTAGATTGCGTGTATTTTTAGAAATGATGGCAAATGTGTAGTTGGAGGTCAAACTGAGGGCATGTGCCCATTTTTTTAAAAAATGTTTTGATTGAGCTTTTCAAATGGTATACTTTGTCTCAACAAATAGTTTCAGAATATTACAACGTGGCTATATTCTGCGTACATTTTATACTACCAACTAGTGAGTTTCTTTGGGCATATTGACATTTCTAAAATGACATCCTTTTGCGACTAACGGAGCAGAGTAGTTATATCCTTATCCGGTCCATTAATAAAAAAAACAAAAGCAACACATCTTACAAGATTAATATGATTTTCAATAAGCCCAAGTGGTGATGATGTGAGATTAAATTCACTAGCTTATGTGTAGCACGTCACATGTATGAAGAGGGATATAGGACAAACAGAGGCACATGGATTAACAGTGAGCAGAGCGACAACAAGACAAGAAGGCCACAAAGCGGTCGTGTACGTACTGCCGCACTTTTGTGCGTCCGACAGATTATTATCTGCATAAGCTCCAGAGCAATTAATGTAGCCATCTAGCAGGCCTTTTCGACTCATGTATGTTCATATATTTAAATATTCTATACTTGCCAATAAAAAAAATGAACACTACTCTTAGCGTGCGAAGAATGTAGTCCTCCGACCGTTTGTACGAATACAGTCATTTCTTCTACGTACTTGCCGTGATGGTTACTATCCTAAATTATAATTTATTTTTAATATTTTAGATATATAAATTTTGCTGTATATCTAAATATATTGTACATCTATACAAAATATATATCTAGAAAAAATAAAACGAATTATAATTTACCAAGTTTTTATAGTAAAAAAACAAGCGCGACTTCCTTGCAAGAATCAATGCAGCAAGTACAAGCACTAATAATCGTGCACAAAGAGGGATCAGAACAACTCCTTTGCTTACTCCCTCGCAATGCTCGCCAACTTTTTGGTAGATGCGAGGTCTAGCCGTCTAGGCACGTACTAGCAATTTTGTTTGGGTGTAATGTAATTTTCTGTGCCTAGTCCGTACCAACTAGTACCGACACAGATGCCCTTTGGAATGTCTTCTGGGATGCAACCAGGCGATGAACACACTGATATATGCGGCAACTAGCTGACACGACCAGTAAACGGAGCACTAAGAAACCATATCAGAATAGGATACAACTCCGATAGAATCTAGCCAGCTTTTAGGCCGTTTGATACTCATATATATGTTGAAGCACTCAAATAGAGATCTTGAAGCATGTAGAGGTCGTTGGGTCTCTGAACTCTGCAGTGGTTTCGTTCTCCGGAGTACAGGCAAAAGCATCGGATCACTTTTACATTACTAGAGCATATCCCAAGTAAGACATACTCCAGAGGATGATAACTTACCTAATGGACTATATATTTGGTAATAATATAGATGCGTTCTAGGTTATCTCTAATTTAAATGACAAGTTAGGAGTTTAGTTGACATTATTTTCATAAGATCTTAGAGGGTTAATTTAAGGTTAAGGTTACTTCAGATTAGTTTATAATAACAGAGGTATGTAATTGAAATATATACTTAGAAAACAATAATTTTTAGAATCTATCTTTTTTTACTAATCTATGTGTTATTATTTTATAGTAACGGAGGTATGTAATTGTTTTAGAATTTTAGAAACCTTTTCGATTATGATATGAAATTCGATTATGCTCATCGTTTCCTTCACATATGTATACTTAGTCTGCATTGTGACACTCATCCCATATGAATATAGACCCTTTTTTGTTCTCACTATATTAGCAATAGTATAAGTGGGTAAATTTAGAAGCATGTATATATAGGAGTATTATATTGATAACTGTAGAAGGATATGCATTGGATTGAGAGGGGCAGGTAATTTAGATGCAGATTTAAGGCTCGTTTAGGCTAAATCTAAGGCAATGGTGGTATAATTTAGATATAAATTTATGGGTTTTCACTTTGACTATTTTCTAAAAAAAAATTACACACATCTATAGCTAGTAACGGTGTCTAAATTTATGTGTTTATATCTAGGGGGTTATTTAGTTTATATAGATATAGATGTGTGTAATTTTTTTTGAAAGAAATAGATTCAATGGATACTATCTTATGACTCTGCTTAATGGATGGGTAAATGTTTCTAATTCTTATAAGAATCTATAGGATTTATCTTTTTCCCTAGCGCGTCACATGAGGATAACATGAATGTTTCAAAGTGGGTCTCTAATTAGTGTACTCCTTCAGTTGCAAGGGTCTTTTGCAGTGGATATAGTCACACTAGATAAGTCTTGGAGAACATCTAGACAGAAAACTTGTAGGGTTTTTTGTTTGGTGGAAGTTTTAGTTCGGAGTCTAGTAGTCTTAACTATCCTAATTCATCATTCTCTATTTTAGGGTGGACACACCGATTTCCTATACCATATCGCAAGTGATAATTGCCATAAAAGGATGTTACATTCTTGCTTGTTTTCATGTTTAAAAATATTACAGTACATCACCTTGCATTTCACATGTTTGTATATCTCATGCATCACTTTACATTAGTATTCATTAACATGCCACATAATTTGAGCATGCATGTATACAACTAGCATGTAGCTACTCGCCTAGTCCATTAGAATGTAAATTTTTATTCCATAAATCCTTCCATATTATTTACAAAATGAAGCACTCCAAACTTATTACGACCTTTAAGATAAATCTCCAAACAAAGAGATATTGTAATCTATTTGGTAATGATTTTGATCAACTTTACCCCCCCACCCCCCGAATCCCTCAACCCCGATTTAGGTAAGAGGTCCTATTTTTGAATCCTAGCCTGTTGATGGAGTGGGATGGATGCATATTGATTTGGGAGTAACTTAAAATATCCTAAATATGTACATCGAACAAAATTATATATATAGAGTGCCACACAAATCATGAGAAAAGATATGCAGATATGATCCATACAGTTTGATATCATTTATGTGATACTAACACACTAAGATGATCAATTAACTTAGAGATACACACACACACACAGAGAGAGAGAGATCATGTTATAGTTGTGTGCAACAAAGCATTAGAGAGCGTTGAAATTTCTTGAAGCTTAAGTCAACTAATAGTAGCCAAACCAAACACCGGTGTCATGCTATCCTGTGTGCTTGACAATGTCGGTTTGTAGAACAACAGTGGTATGACCATGCATGATACCCGTTATGATTATGCATGACTTGATATATATGTATGACCTTACTATTAAGCAATCACTAGTTGACTTCATATCGAAGTTGATTTTCCAATTAATTGAAGCCAGGATGAAAGGATTCGCCACGAAATCTATAAATAGCCACTTTTGTGCTTGTAATTCTTCTCATCCCAAGAGCCCACTTCATATAGTTCAGACTAGCCGGTAGCAATTGTTGTAGTACCCATCGCTTGAGTTCATGGATCCCATCAATTCCAATGGAGAGTGGGGTGCTTATGAGATCAAGATGGTGAAATCACTTATCACTAGGTACAATGCCAACAACAGTTATGTTGGTGACATGAACAAGAAGCACAATGACATTGTTAATGAGGTTCAGGCAATGTTCCCCTTGAAGGCGAAGCATCAGGTAATCTGCTTGTATGTTGATCTCGTGGTGGAGATGACACAAAGCAGCACTGGCAACGACACGTGCTACTCTGCAGAGGTGAGCAGGAACGTTGTGAACAACAACTATGAAATTTCAGTGAAGGACGCATCCATGAACACCATGAGGGTGGCACAAGATGTGCCATGTGGGCAACCTGCTCATTTGATGAAGAGGTCACTCAACGGATTCTGGACCATGGAGGAGCACAGGTCATTTTTGTTAGATATTATTCACTCCTCTTGCATGCACAAGTTGTGATATTTTTATTTATTCATGCATTTTTTTCAAAAATAGTTGGCACATATTTCATGTGAATTATTATTACATTTATTAGGAATGAGGTGAGCAGGGACATTGTGGACAACAACTTTGCAATTCCAGTGAAGGATCTAACCATGGACAACATGAGGGTGGCACAGGATGTGCCACGTAGGCAACCCACTCCTCCAAAGAAGCTCACCGGATTTTGGAATGAGGAGGAGCACATGTCAGTTTTGCTTGATATCTTGCACTCTTGTAGTCCTCTTACATGCAAAAGTTGCGATCTTTTATTCACTTTTGCATTGCTTTTGGAAATGATTTCCACACATTCCATGTGAATTATTATTATACTTATTAGGAATGTGGTGTAGTAGTGTGGGATACATTTCCTAAATTTGATACTAAAAAATATGCTAAATCTCAAATGATGTGCAATAAATGCTTGAGCTGTGAGGTTAGGGAAGTGAAGATTAGGATTTTGGGATTTCATTTGAGGAGTTGATGCTATTGAACTTAGAAAGAGGGCTTTGGGGAGGTGATCGGACTAGCGAAGGAGGTGAGCAATAGGAAGCAGGTGAGCAATAGGAGGTGCTATGAGGCATGGTGAGCAATAGGAAGAGGACAGTGACAAGGGAGCAAGTGGTAGCTTCGAAGGAGAAGTGTTGGTGGAAGGAATGGTTGCGCAGTGAGAAAAGGAAAAAAAGAAGAAGAAATAGGCATTTAATAGTAGCATTGTTTGATGGAGTATTGGTTGTCATGAAGCTTGGAAATCTGGTGTTATTTTAACTTATTTTGAGCATATGAATAAGCTATAAATGTCCTTTCTCACTGTTTCATTCTAAAGCCTATCTCGCTACAGGTTGTTTCTTCTTGGTCTGCAAGTACGGCCGCGGCAACCGGAAGAATATCTCTAAGTACTTTGTCACCACCAGGACACCGATGCAAGTCTCCGGCCATGCCCAGAAGTACTTTCTCAAGCAGGAGAACACTACCCGCAGGCAGCGCTACAGCATCAATGACATTGGCCTCTATGATGTTGAGCCAGGGGTGCAAAACAACACTTCCGGATGGGAGGGATATGCCTTCGATGGCGGCGCCTACAATCCGAACAACTATGGTGCTAGCGACCAGCACACCACCATGAACAACCTGGCTCAGGTCCAATGGCCCATCCTTTATCACGCCAGTCAAGCCAATATTGACAGCAGTCAGACGCCTGCCAGGGCTAGTAACCAGAAGATGGGGGCCACCGGTTCTTCTGCTGCTCCAATAGTGGAGGGGGCTAGGGGCTCCCAAGCGGCTTGGGCTAGTGATCATCTGGAGGATTTCTTTCTTGATGAAATGCTGAATATGGACATGTTCTAGGTATCACATATGGTCTAGTATCCTAAGTGTTTGACAACGTGGATTGTTGAAGACAATATCACTTTAATAATCAAAACTCATTTCTTTTAATTAGGAGCATAATCCTGCTGAAAGTGTTTAGTCGAGATGCTACAGCTTTTGATGAAAGGCAGATCAAACCTCATGCACAAATTAGCTCGTGGCCATAGCAAAAGAAATTTAGTTGGACGAGTGCCATCAATGCATACAACATACAACACACTTTGAGAGCGTCATGACACCCTTGGCGTTTTCCTGCCCAACTTGCTGCTATCTCCGATCTGATCCCAGGAACACCACCATGCCCACCTCATCAGTTCACCATGCCCACCTTATCAGTTCATTTGGTTAAAGAAGGTAGCGATTGGACTTGGCGGATTGCTACACAATTTCGGAAGGTGATATTGATGAGACGGGGGAAGCGGAAGTGCGGAATGCAGAACGGGCCTGAACCGCGTGTGTTCTTATCGACACCTCTCGTCTCTTTTCTCTCTTCCGTTATGCTTCTCCCCCGCATATATGCCGGCAGTTGCACAAGCTACCTGACGCGTGGCTTGTGGCGTACTGATGTGGCCAAGCTCGCCCCTTCTCCATGCAGGCTGCAGCACTCTCCACAGGGCTGTCTTGATTGGAGAGCCACAGTTGCTGCAGGGCCCCGTTGCTGCCGTCGTTGCCTCCTCGGCTCGCCCGCAGCTCGCTCGGCCTCCACTCGTCCGCATCGCTCGGCCTCCACTCTCCACAGGGCTGTTTGGTCCGTCACCTCACTCGTCTAGCCCAAACTTAGCACGTTGCTTAAGGTGTGGTACGTCTAAAGTAGCTAAGTTCAGGTACGTGTTTGGATGGCTGCCACACCTACAGTTAGATAATACGTGGGAGTCTGACATTCGTTTTAACCGCCTAAGCTTAGGCGTTTTTTTGGCGAAAAGGTACTTGGTTATCTAACTATTGCGGCGTGCCTACAGTTAGCTGAGAAACAAACAGATAGCTAATAAGATGTGGCATGCCTAACGTTAAGCTGCGGGAGGTTAGACGTCGAACCAAATACGGCTTAACTCCATCCTCTCTGTCTGCCTTGCGGTAGCAAAGGACGGAGCGCATATTTCTATATATGATTCCCCGACGCCTTGCGGGCTATGGGGTATCCATACCAGCGAATTTTTGTTTACCTAGTCCGAAATCTACGGTGGCCATCATCCCCGCAAGTTCACTCGGCGCTGTAAAAAATCTTCCATGCGCGAGACTCCACCCAGCCACTCCGATAGGGCAAAAAACACGCCTCCCCTGCTCGGCCTCCTAGTGGATGGCGGAGGCGAAGGCGGCGGCTGCTGTGGCGCTGCCGGGCAGCGACTGGGCGTCCCTATTTCCCTTGCTCCCGACCTCCTCTCCCCAAAGTCCTTCCCCTTCCCAACCTGCTCCCCGTTCCCACGCTCTTCGCGACGACGAGCAGGGCAAGGCGGCCGGACGCGCCTCCCTCAGCCCCTCCCTTCCTCGACCTCCCTCCTCCTCTCCTCCTGCGTCCCCAAGGGCCGCGAGCCCCGCCGACCGGCTGGCCGCGCAGGACCGCTCGTACCATGCTCACGCACGCGGCTGGGGGCTGCACGCACGGATCCGCATGCAGAGCATGGGCCCGGCGCGGCTCTGGCCGCGAGGGGCGTGCAGCTCTGGCCGCTCGAACCACCGCGGCTCTCCTCTCTCGCCCCTCTCTCACCCTAGATCCAGTACTCCAACCATAAAAATCGAAAGGAACGAAGCCCGGCCGCACCCCACCGGCTCGCGCCCCGACCCCCTCCACCGCCACCTCCCAGTCCGTCGCTGCGTCGCATCGGGGAGGAGGAGGATATGGCCGCCACCGCCACCGCCGTCGCCTGCAGGCCGGGTCCTGCTCCTGCACGGCCAGCACCAGTGGCCGCGACAGCAGTGTGCGGTCGCGTCTAGGAAGGCGATCACGGGAACGTCCGTCACCAGCTCGCAGCCACGCTGGTGACATTCCCGTCGAGGGCGACCGCATACGCACACCATCCAACCCCTCCTACACCTCTACGGTGGGATTCGGTAAGAAAGCAGATGGAGGCGGGCGACGCCGGGGACATGGACGGGAAGGTTGCACGCTGCCCTGGCAGCGGCAGCAGACGAGAAGCAGCTGCGAGCTCCACCTAGAAGTAGCCGCGGGAGCAATGCCTGGCACGGCCTTTGGCTGAGCTCCCGTGCGCTGCCCGGAAAGCTCGCCCGCGCCGGCTGTGGAGTCTGCCCTAACGCTGCGGAGCTCCTCCCCCGTCCTCTATCTCATCTGGTCTGCATCTGCCCCCCTTGTTTGTTTTTTATTATATTTTTTGCAGCAGTGGCTCCCTTCATTGGATTGTGAGCAAGAGGGGATCCTCGATTGATCTATTTCCATATTTGCTGACAAGGACGCCGGTAAGCTCGTAGACCCACCGCTCGTCGTGATTTAATTTCTGGTGATGAACCTGATGGGAAATAGGCTGTATTGGTTGCTCGGCATTGGTGCTACTTTGACGCTGATGATTTAGGTCTAGGGAACAACATAGAAGGTAAATCTTTGGTCTCCCACTATTGATCGATTTGAAGTTGTCTTGGTTGATTTTATTTGTATAAAGGAAACTTTTTATGGATAAATTGAACCAATCGGAAGCAGCCTTGGCATTTAAGGCTAAAAATTCAATCTGGTTCTTCCCTGCAACATATGTTCTTCACATTTTTCCCTAAGGTGAAGTACTCTATAGAACTACTGGCATATGTGTATGACAAATTTTCTAGTTTTACCTCTTTCTATTTTTCATTTTGTCTTTTAGTATTGTTGCGCGTAGACCCCCTAAACAGTAATGACATCCTTCCTACTTGAAGTCAAGTACATTCAATTAGGTAGCAAAAGAGATGAAAAGAAGTGTGTGCTACCAATGGATAGGTAAAGAGCTCTTGAAACATTGTTGAAACCTCTATACCATATGAAAAATATTGCCCACACTTGAAAGGAATTAATGGAAAAAATAAAACCTCTCTAACCATATGAACATATGAGTCCTTCCTTTTGACCTTTGAGAGTGCATTTGGCTCACTAAGTAGGTTTTGGTGTTGATGACATGCAAAATTAATGAGCTAATAAATTTATCGAGTTATGGACAAATTAAAATTCAATGAAATAAAAAGAGCAAGAAAAGACGCCAAATCTTCTTAAAGAACGGTGTTGGGCTTAAAAGAAGATCTTTTAATACTTTCTATTTTGAACTTGAGTATAGGAAACACCATACCGAGGGATGCGAATGGATAGTATGAAGGTGTCAAAGTGCTTATTTGAGATGCTAACTATCAAGGAGAGATATAGAATCACACACTTGTGCATCTAGTTTTCTGACTGTTTCAGTGTGTATCGGAAGTTCCTAACTTTCGACATGTGGTTC
This sequence comes from Panicum hallii, assembly GCF_002211085.1. NCBI lineage: Eukaryota > Viridiplantae > Streptophyta > Magnoliopsida > Poales > Poaceae > Panicum > Panicum hallii. Next base: position 42,950,598 of record NC_038048.1, on the reverse strand, counting down.
TTGGCATAGCTGATTTTAGCTAGGTTGGAAGTTCCCTGTAGCTTCCGACAAGGGGTTCTCGGCCAGCTAATTTTAGCTAGGTCAGAAGTTCTGATCCTGTGTGAAAAATTCTGACAATCACTTATTCTGCACACTAATGGCTAGGTTTTGGAGCTCAGGTATTTATACCCCTTAGCCCCTACTTTATTTGCTGCTGACCTAACCCAAGATAAACACATCCAAGAACATTTACTACTCCTCCCCGATCCCTTTTTGAGCTAATTCTTTAGTTGATTTTAGTTGATTTGAGTTAGGGCTTGTGAGAGCAAAATTGAGGTGTGAGACTTAACCGTTTAAGTGAGAGGGCAACCAAGTTTATCTCAAGAGCACTTGAAGCATTCTCATCCTTCGATTCGCATTTGTTACTCTTAAAGCTTGCTTCTAGACGGTTTGGTGTCGCCTTGTTGAGCGTCCTCTCGTGTGTGTGCGTCCCGGGAAGTTTGTATTACCCATCCTTTGTGGATTTCATAGCAAGTGACTCGATCCTCCTTTATCCTTTGTGGATTTGATAGCAAGTGACTCGATCCTCCTTTATGATTGATTGAGTGAGGTAAAGGATTATGGAAGACCCGGCTCTTTGTGAGCTCCTCAACGGAGACGTAGCTTGCTTAGTGGGAGTAAACTTCGAGAACAAGTCTCTTGTGTCCTGTGCTTATTATTTTCATTTAGTTCTTGTTGATCTAGAGTTTGTTTTGTGCCGATCTACGTACTCGAGTTGTTGTGCTTGCAAAAACCATCTGCAGAAGTCTTCTAGTACCATTGCACAACTTTTGATTCAGTCAGGTTCTGCAGTTTCAAGTTTAATTTTGAATTTCGTATAAGAACTTTCCTTTTGTCAGAAGTTCCGGTCCAGTGTCGGAAGTTCCGACAGATTTAATTGTTGCAAAGAATTTTTCAGGTTTTACAGTTACGCCTGTTCACCCCCTCCAGGCATCATCAAGATCTTTTCAACCTTTTTATCTTTACTGTACATGATTTTGACTATAACCTCCAGCAGACAAAAACGTACACTGCAATACGGTAAATGAAGACCATTCCTACTTCAAGTGTGAAAGCATTGAAAAAATTTGTGCTCTCTCCTGTATAAGCTCTACTGAACAAGAATCTAGACCCTTTGTTGCAATAGAATGCAGCTTCGGTAGCCCCTACTCAAATATAAACACACATGAAAAATATATCCATTCTGATTCCACCGATAAAATAGTAGCCGATAATGTCAGTAAATAGCAGTCCTACTCAAGTGTGGAAGCATTGAAAACATCTATCTTCTTTCCTCTGCAAATTCTCTTGAAGAAGTATCTAGGTTCTCTGGTTTACCAGAACACATCCTGACCTTGCACATGTCATACATTTTAATTCTAGGCCAGACGGATACAAGTGGTCTTGCAGCTTTTTTTACATGTATCAAGCTGGAGAGCTCCTATTTGAAAGGAAAATCTTCATTACCCTTACCTCAGGTGCTGCGATTTGGATATCTGTATTCTAAATGTATATGCTGAGCACTAGAAGCTCTATGCAATTCAGAATCCAAAACTCTCTTTTATTACTTTTCTCATCAATAGCAATATTTTGTATAAATTATATGAGAGTAGCTTGGCATAATACTGCACCTGCCTTGGGAAGTTACTAGTCTAAAGTCAAAAAAAATGTTGTTCACGTCAAGAACTTCCAACAGCCAAATGCCAGGATAGCAAGAAAGAAATTATGCAGATTTGGTACAAACCACCTCCATGGACTCGCCATTGTCCATCTAATTTCTAGGTATTTCAATCTGTGCATTCATATATAATTACATGAATGACTACTCACAAGACCATTTTGCTAATGATAATGTTTACGTTGTTTCTTAGGGATCCTAATATCTAGATACATTCCTGTACAAAACCCTGAAAAATTAGTTAAATAATTTTTAAGAACCTTCTCTTAATTGCATTACTAATCCATCTTCCATACAACTTTTTGAAGATATCTACACTTCTTTTGGGAAGAAGACGCGTCCCTCCCAAGTCACGTATAGCTAGATTACACCACAACGCAGCTAAACATATGTACATTATTAGCACTTAACCTTATACTATGTAATGTTACATCACCTTAGTAAGATGTCCTGCATTTTGCTGTAACCTTCCTAACTAATGTAAATATACTATTTTTATAACCCCATTGTTTGCACTGTATATTTTTTTTAAAATAGTTTATTATCAAATTGCAACAAAGTAAATATGGACGCGCGCGCGAAGGCGCGCGCAATGTACTAGTATCAATCAGACGAGCCCGACGCCCCGACCTTAGACCTCGTGTAAATGTGATTTTCTTCTCGCTTCTTCCTGTCCGTAGGCGTAGATGTAGGTTTGGGTTGGATTGATTTAGAATCCGATTCCAATTCCAACTACCGGTGCACACATGAAGAACGGGGATACGTTAGAACTCTACGTGACGGACGGACGGAAATTGATAGGAGGCAGAACGCATTAAGGATTGCTTGCTTGATTTAGAAATAGGAATAGATATATGAATATTATCGTGAGCTTATACTTAGTATATATCTGGCTTATTAAGAAGGAGGTCGGCGACGGCAAGGCAGTGGACGGAGGTGGCAAGTCGATGACGGGGCTGTGAGGCGTCCGCCTCCGCCGCCGCCACCGCCGGAAACAAGCCGTGGAGGATACCAGTAGCTCATCGAGACAGCAGGGGAGTCACGAACGAGCTCCCGACGCCCGACAGAGGTAGGTTAAGGTAGCGCGTGGGCAAGCACACTCCGACGACAGTGGCAGGAGCTGTCAGAGACGGAGGTGATTGCGGTGTGGGGGAGAAAGATGCCGTCTATCGTCATCTCGTGGGCCGCGCGTCCTTCAGATGACGACGGCAGATTATGTTATCCTTTCACCGCGCTCAGCTTAACTGGCCAGTTGGTAACTAACCCTGCTGAGTTTTCTGGTGTCGCTCGGTGTATCCGTTCCAATGTTGGCATCTGTCGGCAGGCAGAGTGGCACAGCGTGCGTGTCGCAAGACGAGGCCCAGCGCGCGCTCACGCGCCGGTCCCTGCGTCGATGACACGATGCGCCCAGGCAATGAGGCAAGCAGGCAGGCAGAGCTGCGCAAGAGGGTGGTATGGACCGCGTCACGGGTAACTTACAGTCAAATCAAAAGCAGACACACCTCGTACCGGGACGCATGTCCTCGCCGGAGCAACGGAGCATGGCGGAGCTAGTGGCTCCGCCCGCGCTCCGGCGTCCTCGTCACGTACACCCCAGTTGCATTGCACGTAACGTAAGCAAACAAACAATGAAATGGATCGAGATGAGCTGCACAAGAGTCCGTCAGTCTGATCGGGTGATCGAGGGAGCTTTATTACATGAATATGTAACACATGCATCTAGAAAGTTTTTGACTATAGATAGAATACGTAACAAATCTTCTGTAATTAGGAAAGCCAAGAACCTTGTAAGCCACGCCAGGGGCTCTTCCTGTCTATATATAACACGCAGGCGGCATGAGGTCAAGTGCACGCTTTAAGCCCTCTTATTGTCTTACATGGTAACCAGAGCCATAAAAGATTAGATCCATCTTCCACCATGTCAACCTCCTATGCCGCCGCCATTAATCCCTTGGTCGGCCAAGCTGTCTCCGAGAAGCTGACCAAGAACAACCATGCACTATGGAAGATGCAAGTGCTTGCCATCGTGAGGGGCGCACGCCTGAAGGATTTCTCACAGGCGCCACAAAGACCCCTGCGTCGTCTATCGTGAAGAAGACAACAGATGGCAAAGATGAGGAGGTGCATAACCCGCTCTACGTTGAATGGGTTGCTACGGATCAACAGGTCCTGGGATTCCTGCTCTCTTCTATCACTCCAAATATTTTGTCTCAGTTAACTGCTTGCAAGACTGCTGCTGAAGTATGGAGTGCTGTCGAGGCCATGTTCACCTCGATATCACGAGCGCGCACCGTCAACACCAGGATCGCGCTCGCCACAATGAAGAAGGGCAATCTCTCCATGGCGGAATACGTTGCCAAGATGCGGTCTCTCGTTGATGAGATCACGTCTGCTGGCAAGATCATCGACGACGATGAGCTGGTCTCCTTACATTCTTGCCGGCCTTGATTACGACTACAATTCCATCGTCTCAGCCCTAGTCGCCAGGACTGAGCCGATCAGTGTGGGAGAGATGTTCTCCTAGCTACTCTTGTTTGAGCAGCGCATGGATCTTCTCCAGCCTGATAGCCGCTCCTCGGCTAATTCCGCCAACCGGGGGCGCGGTGCATTGCGAGGCGCGCGAGGCAGAGGATGCTCGCGCGGGGGTGCTCGATCTCGCGGGCGTGGCCGAAGCAATGGGCAGCGCCAGCAGAATCAAGGCGCACAAAATAATCAGCAGCATGGGTCTGACAACAGACCTAGGTGTCAGGTTTGCAAGATAAAAGGACATACTGCTAATATATGTTGGTACAGATTTGACGAAGACTTTGTACGAGAAGAAAAATATGTAGGTGCAATGTCTACATCCTACGGAGTAGACACCAACTGGTACATGGATTCGGGCGCTACAGATAACATCACCAGCAACTTGGAGAAACTATCGATCCATGACAGGTACAAGGGCCACGATCAGATCCACACGGCAAGTGGAGCAGGTATGGAAATCAGTCATATTGGTCATTGTACTGTTACAACCCCCCGTCGTGATCTTCATCTCAATAATGTTTTATATGTCCTCAAGGCCAACAAAAATCTTGTTTCAGTTCATCGCCTCACATCTGATAATTCTATCTTTATAGAATTTCACCCTGATTATTTCTTAATTAAGGATCAGGCAACGAAGAAAACTCTGCTTAGGGGACGCTGTGATCATGGGCTCTATCCTCTCCCTGCTAGGCGCACAATAAAGCAAGCCTATGGATCTACAAAAATTTCTTTTGACAGATGGCATTCTCGTCTAGGTCATCCGGCTGCTCCGCTTGTGGAGAAAGTCATTAGCCAATTTAATCTTCCTGTTTTAGCAGATTCAAATAAACATTCGGTGTGTGTCATCAAAAGGCCAAGAGCCGTCAGTTACATTTTCCTCATTCCAGCACTGTTTTCCAGCATCCTTTAGAAATTATTTATTCTGATGTGTGGGGCCCTGCACCCAAATCAGTTGGTGGACACAAATACTATGTGAGTTTCATTGATGATTATAGTAAGTTCACCTGGATTTACCTCCTTAAATTAAAATATGAGGTTTTTACCAAATTTCGAGAATTTCAATCTCTTGTTGAGCGCTTATTTAATCGTAAGATTATAACTATGCAGACCGACTGGGGGGGGGGTGAATATCAAAAACTGCATCCCTTTTTCGCCCAAGTAGGCATCACACACCATATCTCCTGCCCGCATACATATTAGCAGAACGGGACAGCCGAACGCAAGCATCGCCATATCGTCGAGGTTGGTCTAGCTCTTCTTGCTCATGCCAACATGCCGCTAAAATTTTGGCCTGATGCTTTTCTTTCCACCACACATTTGATAAATAGAACACCTAGTAAATTACTATCATATGACACGCCCCTCTTTCGACTGTTCAACCAACAGCTAGATTATTCCTCTCTTCGTGTCTTTGGATGCGCCTGTTGGCCCAATCTACGACCCTACAATACCCATAAACTCCAATTTCGCTCCAAGCAATGCACTTTCTTAGGATACCGTCCGTTTCTTTAAGGGTTTAAGTGCCTGGATCCTGATTCTGGAAGGGTTTATATTTCTCGCGATGTAACTTTTGATGAATCTCTATTTCCCTTTCAGTTTCTTGGTCCTAATGCTGGTCGCCGGTTTCAAGATGAAATTAACCTTCTACCAACCTATTTGTTAAATCCGACTAGTGGGGTTCGTAGCATAAGTGATCATGTGGCTGATTCTTCAATTAATCCTGCTAACAATGATTTCCCAGCGCATGAAGTCATGCAGGAATTGCCGTCATTGCAAACAGAGGTGCCTAGCGCTTCTTCTGGCGGAGCTGACCCCCAAAGTGATTCACCTGCGCCTCCAACGACTTCCGCAGGTGTATTTGTTCAGGAGTCCGAGCTTGGCATATCGTCCCATGACACATCGCCTGGACCAACGGCCACCTCTCCGATGCATGCGGGTGATTCTGTGTCTGGTGCACCTGACACGAGGGCGCTGGATCAGGAGCCTCCGGCGGCTGTACTCATGCCGGGATCTTCTACGGCACCTTCGGCTGGGGGCGAGCTATATCAAAGGCCAAAGACCCGTTTACAAAGTGGTATTCGCCAGGAGAAGCGCAACACCGATGGTACGGTTAGATATTCTTTCTTGACATCTACTGGTGAGCCACAAAACTTATCAGAAGCATTAGAGGATAATAATTGGAAACAGGCATGGCATTTGGTTCCTCCTCGGAAAGTGCATAATATTATTGACTGCAAGTGGGTATATAAAATCAAATGTAAACAAGATGGCAGCTTAGATAGATACAAGGCTCGGTTGGTTACAAAAGGTTTTAAGCAACGATATGGTATTGATTATGAAGATACTTTCAGCCTTGTTGTTAAAGCTGCCACTATTCGAGTTGTTCTCTCTATTGCTGTGTCCAGGAGTTGGACTATTAGACAATTGGATGTTCACAATGCTTTCTTGCATGGGCTTCTTGAAGAAGATGTCTATATGAAGCAGTCTCCTGGGTACGAGGACAATTCCAGAAGAACTATGTCTGCAAGTTAGATAAAGCTCTATATGGACTGAAGCAGGCGCCTAGAGCATGGTTCTCAAGGTTAAGTAAGAAACTTTATGCCCTTGGTTTTGAAGGATCCAAAGCCGATACTTCTTTATTCTATTACAGCAAGCGTGACATCATTATGTTCATGTTGATTTATGTTGATGATATAATTGTGGTTAGTTCGAAACAAGAGGCAGTGGCCGCATTACTTCAGGATCTCCATAATAATTTTCCATTAAAAGATTTAGGTGACTTACATTATTTCCTCGGTATTGAAGTTGCCAAAACAAAGTATGGAATTATTCTGACACAAGAAAAATATGTAAATGATCTGTTGAAGAGAGCAAATATGGCAAATTGCAAGCCAGTAAGCACACCTTTATCCACTAGTGAGAAACTCTCAGTTTATGAAGGAGATCCGCTCGGTCCTACAGATGCATCAAGATACAGGAGTATTGTAGGAGCCTTGCAGTATCTTACATTGACAAGACCTGATATTGCTTTCTTAGTAAATAAGGTTTGTCAATTTCTTCATGCACCAACAACAGTACATTGGGCGGCTGTTAAAAGAATCATGTGCAAAGCTTGGTCTAAAGGTAAACAAGTCATTTTCTTTCTTGGTAAGTGCATATTCAGATGCTGATTGGGCAGGCTGTCCTGACAACAAGTGGCTTTGCAGTATTTCTGGGAAATAATCTTGTATCATGGCATGCAAAGAAACAAGCTACAGTATCAAGATCAAGTACTGAATCTGAGTATAAGGCATTGGCCAATGCAACTGCTGAGATTATTTTGATTCAGACTTTATTGAAAGAATTAAAGGTATCCAGTCCGTCTGTTGCACGGTTGTGGTGTGATAACTTGGGGGGCCAAATATCTTGCATCACATCCTGTGTTCCATGCTAAAACTAAACATATTGAAGTTGATTTTCACTTTGCCAGAGAACGGGTAAACAGTAAATTAATTCAAATTGATTTTGTTCCTTCTGAAGATCAAGTGGCAGATGGTTTCACCAAGTGTATGAAAGTTGGAGAATTTCAAGTACCATCTCAACTTAGGAAAGTTGTGATTGAGGGGGAGTATTAGATGAATCTGTAACACATGCATCTAGAAGGTTGTTGACTATAGATAGAATACGTAACAAATCTTCTGTAATTAGGAAAGTCAAGAACCTTGTAAGCCACGCCAGAGGCTCTTTCTATCTATATATAACACGCAGGCGGCGTGAAATCAAGTGCACGCTTTAAGCCCTCTTATTGTCTTACAAGCTCGTGTTTCCTTCCGTTGGCCCCGACTAGACCGATCGACCAAGAGGCCGGTCGGCCGGAGGACCGGACACGCAGCACGACACCAGCCAGGTGCCAGGGATTCTCCCCAAACTCCAATGGCTCAACCGCAACGCGTACGCATCATCCACGCACGCACGAACGCACAGGACCGTGGTCCGTGCACCAGCCACATCTATCGGCCGCCAATAATGCGCGGCGCGCGTCGCGACACCGGCCGCGTCCCTCCTTCGCCGCTGCGCGCGCCCCGGGCCGGCCGATCCGCGCGTGGAAAGGGGAGCCCGGTGGCACGGCGGCCCGGGCCGGAGGGCGCCAGCCGGGACACGAGGGGCGCGGCAGCGGCGCCCAGTCGGCCGGCCGGCCGTGCGTGAGATACTGTGCGCCGTGCTCGCGTGCCGTGGCGCCACCGCCCGCGCCCGGTCCCCACCACCCCCGGGCCCGGCGGGGGCTGCCAGCGATGTACGCCGCGCGTGTGGCCCGGCCGGCGCCCTGGCGCGCGCGTACGCTCCGGCAGTGTCAAGGGTGCTGCCACGACGCGCAGGTACGCCCGCAGTGCGGTTGTCTACCGAACTACCGATTGGTCCTGATTCATGAACTACTGAATAGTGATATGACGCCGTGCACTCAGCTGATGAGATGAGGTTTTCCACATATGATTCTGATATAATTTTTTTCTCGGATGTTGTAAACAGGTGTTGAGTTCCAAACACAGGGGAGCATCAAATCTAACAAGTGGGGGCCTAGGGAATAAAAAAATTAACAGGCCTAGATTAGAACAACCAACTTCACAGGCTCGGTCCGGAACTTCTGATCTAGAAAGGCCTTTTGGGCCGAAATAAGGAAGAAACAGGCCGTTTGGGCCGTCATTTCAAGAAAGGCCTTTCGGGCCTAAATAAACCTGACGGTGTGTCATCTGAAGTTACGGACCGAGCCTGTTACATTCTGGAAATAAACCTGACGGTGTCACGTATCGGGTCCACAGACTTCCATCCCCCCACGGTTGACGGTCCTGCCCTTCCGTTACGTTCACCGTTCCGATCCAGCCGCGTGGCCACGCACGCAGCTAGAACCTCGGAGCCGGCGGACAGCAGGATAGGCGGCCGATTTCATCGTCTCCCTCAGTGGAAAGCTTCCCCTTCCCTTTTCGCCGCACCCACGGCAGCCATGGCCGCTCCCTCCGCCGCGCTCTCCGTCTCGGGTTAGTGCCCCCGCCTCAGACCCTCATCTCTTGCTTTGATTGTGTCAGCTGGAGGCATATTTGGGCATCTGCACTGGCCTTACCATCTCTGGGTTCTTCCATAAGGATCTAGGCCGTAGCTATCTTGCTAGTGTTGTGCTGTATTTTATCCTCAGTCCTCACTGGAGGAACAGATGCGCAACGGAAAATGGATTGTATAAAGGCATACAAAAGGAGGGAGCAGGGGATAGCGGGGGCGGGGCGGGGACTTTGTTTTTTTTTCCACGAAGGGAATGGCTCTTTGTGGTGAAAAAGCTATTTGTCTATTCTCTGAAGAAATTAGGATTTCTTTTCTTGTCTCATTGTCCGGTAAGATCCAGTTGAAGCTTCTGCTAGTTGAATTGCCAAAATATGGTATGGATAGACAGTTAGAGAGGTGCATACAATATTTGTTTGTTGAGCACTTTCTAGAAAACTGTCAGTACAAGTAATATAAAGTGATAATTTGCCCCATTCTGAACAAAAAATTAGGATGTTCTGTTTATTTGACGAAAAGTGGAGCTTGTTGCTAAACATTTGTTTATGAGTTGCATTGAATCTGTAGGGCCTTTGTTGTTTGCTCTCATTCTATTAACTTTTCATTACTTTTGTTGTGTGGAAGGTGCGGCACATACAAATACATTCGGCTGCAGGAACAACAAGCTAAAGTCAAACAAAAATCGTTTGCAGGTTGCAGTTCCATCAAGTTCAGAGAGTACAAACTATTGTAGAAAGTTAACCATCTGCAGAGCACAGAGGTCGTGTTTTTAATCTCTTATCATTGTTTTCTTGATATACTAAAAGTACTTGACTGTAGGTATGGGTGCAGAGTTACTCCTACTTTTTGTCTTTAGATACAGCAGTTCATGTTGGAGAATGCTGCTGACAGAAGTGCCCAATTCAGTTGTCTCTTAAGCTGAAATCACATCTGAGTTAATTTGAACTGATAAGCATCAGTATTCACGTTCCGCTCCAGTCACATTCCAATTGAGAATAAAATCAATCTGACAAGAGTGCTCGCTGCTCGGTTCAGCTGTCTCCTAAACTGAAACTACACATGAGTTGAATTTGAATGATGATTATCAGCGTTCATGTTTCACTCTAGCCACATTGAACTGAGCACTAACTAGTGAGTGAAGTACCACTCTAATTGAACAGTTCATGTTAGGCTAAAACTGATCTATCTTTAACATAGCCAGTTTGCATCTTGGTGTAGCATTAGCTCGTCTTGGATGTGTCTGGTACTCTGGTTCAATATTTACTTCCAACTAGGTCTGATCAACTACTCAGTAACATTATAACAACATTATAACAGAAGTAGTGGAACCATCTTCCTAGATGACCTTTTTCTCCCTCTGTTCTTGCACATTGTCCATAGATCAGGGTCTTCAAATTACTGTGATATGTTTACAACTGCATGGTTATAATATTTGTGGAACTATCCTTTTATACAGTGAAGATTCTAAAGGCGGGGGAGGATTCTTGGCTGGATTTCTTATAGGGGGAGCACTATTTGGAACCTTGGGATATGTCTTTGCTCCTCAGGTATTGCCAAACCTTCAAAGTATTCTTCACTGACACGTGTACAATAAATCCCTGCACTAGAATATAGAATCATCATCTTTGCTTAGCAACGCTCAGAGTAGCTGACAGGAACAACGTCATGCCATATCTTCCTGAAGGCAGAAAGAAAGGTTCTAAATTTATGGTGTAAATGAGCTCAAACATGTGCTTCTCATTTGCCGCTGTGGATTTTGAACTAGAACATTTTGCATATGACCTACTAACCTGTAGTTGATAACTGATGGAAAAAATCACTTTTGTGTTGGTCTGTACTAATCTTGCTCTTAATGCTATTTTTTCTGATTTTCTTGCTGTACAACGTTTATTTAAAAGGTGGTTGTTAACTACTCAGCATACTTGAGCAGATCAGCAGAACATTGGATTCTTTGTTGGATGAAAATGGACAAGATAGTGAATCTGATGAAACTGGCCTCCAAAGGGTTCCAGGACCACGACGTGGTCAATATTATGATGAAGGTTTAGAGGTATGGGATCGAATATACTTGCAATTGTTTTATTCGGTAGATAAGATTGATAGCTAATATGCTGACTGCATCCAGAAAACTCGTCAAACACTGGGCGACAAGATAAGCCAACTGAATTTGGCAATTGACAAAGCTGCTTCGCGGCTGAAGCGTGTCACTGGCAATGTGGAAAATGAGGCTGTGGTAGACGAAACAGAAGTAGAGCCTTCCTAGAACTTGTACCTTTCAGTTTTCTATTTTCTGAAGAATTGCTATTTATGTAAACTCAACTCCCTGAAATATAGTATGTGACTTATGCCTTTCATACCCAAGTCTCAACCCACGCTATTGTATAAATTCTTCATTTGATTAATTGAAAATAGCTTCTTAGAAAATTCTATAGAATGTGCTCGTGATATTCAGTTACAAATCAATTCAATTTAGACGGATGCGTGTATTGTTTCTGCAGAACTTCTGTTTGTCAACTAACTCTGTACTCGTTCAAATGAACTTGCAGATTGAGATATCCTCATTGAATGATAACGAGCATGTGGTGGAGAACTTGAACGAACATGGTTTTGTGCAAGGTGAAAGTGCAACATAACCATCATTCAGAAAAGGTTCAACATCAGGAGTTGCAGGTTCATCCGGTGAGTCACATGCAGCCTTAGGTTTCCTGCATTTTTTCTGAGCTTCATATCAAGAAGTGTTAGGCTAAGGCATGACCTTTTTTGACATACATTTCAGGAGAACGTCAGATTCCGCGTGCAAGCTGGAGAGCTGAATCTGGATAGTCTGTTTAACCGATTGGCAGCACGGAGATGATTCCCATTCGCAGCTAGAATCTTTGTACTCTTGCAGTTTTCTCAGATATTTCTGCCTTGTTTGAAGCCGTAGTGATGTGATAAGCAGAAGAATCCAAGGACTTGTCTGACTTAGCTTGATGCAGTCTATGTACTGCGTAATGTTTTAGCTGATTGCTTCTTACAGCTCGGAGATAGATTCTGGAGTAGGATCCATCACATTCCAACTTCCTAAGTTTCCCAAGTGCTCGTAGTTGATGGACAGAAATCGTCAAATCGTGACTACTAGTTTTTTTTTGGTGAGTTCTTGTTAGCTCTATTAGGCATCAAAGATCAATTTCGTTTACATCATACATGCCCAAACAACTCAGTCATCTAAAATGAGTACTATAAAACAAGTCGATCGGTGCTTACTTATCGGCTTCTAGACTTTCTACTAGTTGGCAGCTTGGCACCGTCGGTGCCGCCTCAAAACTGTCGGAAATCTATGCAACCACGCCACCTTGCCGCCGGAGAAAATGATAGTGCACCTAGATGACATCGAGGCATCAGGGCCTTTTATATTTGACTCGTATGTTTTTATACTTGCATCTCTTTTCTCTCGTTGCCGCCATTCGGAGGCTTGTCCTCACCGTACACTCGTCGCCAAAATACCAAGCATTCCTTTCAAAATTCCGTTCAATGGCAGTTTGAAAATCTTATGCTATTACTTATTCGATGAAAAATAATATGAAAGGCACAGCAAAAAAATCACACATCATCATCACGAAGATAACCAAAAAAATCTCTCCATGATTTCCGTTCACGCCCACCAGAGGCGCAGCTCCAGGTCGACGTCCTTGTCATCCGCCGCCTCGTCGTCGTCGCTCACCTCGCACCGGTCGTGCGCGGGGCCCAGCGCCACGGGCGCGGAGAGCAGCACGTCCCCGCTGGGAATGAGCACGGCGCCGGCGGCATTGGAGTTCAGGATCGGGTACAGCACCGCGTACTTGGTCGCCGCCGCGGTGGCGTGTGGCGCCTCGTCCGTGACCTGCGCCGCCGCGGCCTCGAGCTGTGACTTCGCCGCGGCGGCGCTCCCGTGGTGGCCGCCACGCATCTTGGCGCGGTCGCGGCGGTGCACGTTCATGTGCCCGCCCAGCGCCTGCGCGGACCTGAACTCGCGGCGGCAGAACGCGCACGTGTACGACCGCGGCGGCCACGCCCCGCCCAGGCCGTCGTCGTCGTCCGCGGCATCCTCAGGCGCGTGCCGCCCGATAGCGGCCGCAGCCGCCGGCCAGCCCCACATCACGGCGGGCTTGAGTCGGTGCTGCTGCAGCAGCTGCTGCTTCAGGAAGTGGTGCAGGGTGATGTGCTTGACTGGTGCAGGTTCGGTGCTGCTGGTAGGCGCCATTGATGGAGCTCGGTCTGCCTGACGTTGATGCTCTCGTGCTTTCGGCTGATACGACGACGGGACACGAGAGCGGTTTCGTCGCCGAGTATTTATACTAATGCGTTGGTGGCGGGAGTGAGCGAGAGACAGTGGGAGGCGAGCTTTGGTTGTGTCACCGTGCTGTGTGCTTTTGTTCCTGTCTGCATAGGCGAGACAGGGAGAAGGCCGTGAGAACTGGCTTGGGTTGTATCACCTGTGGATCCTGGGAGCTGATCGAGCCGTTGGAAGTTGGAGTAGCTAGCGTAAGAGCTCAAAGACACAGCTGTGGTGCACTGGCTTCTTCGGTTGGGTTGAAGTACGCTTTGCATCTGTGTTGGGATCAATGGGGTTTAGAATCTCGGTGAAACTGAAGTACCATGTTCAGTTCTGGAATCACATTGTTGGACAGTATTAACGGAGTTTTGTTCTAGCATGGTGTTGGTGGCCTATGTTTTTGTTACTCTATGGCTAAACAATAGAGACAAGAATTACTTCAATAACAACAAAGGTGAGAACTGGAAAGCATACATCCTCTCTGCACATGCGTAGCTTCCTGTTCACTAGAATGTTAAATCATCACACCTTTAATAGGCAGGCCGTTTCCAGAACCACACCTTTAAAAATTTCAGATTAGCACCCACAATAATATTAACAGGAATGTGTGTCTTCATTTTTTTACAAAAAATGGTTCCTTCAGTTATGGTCTTTCTGAAGAACATCTTTGGTTTATGTTCATTGTTCAGAAATCTGTGTGCTAGCCGCATGTACCCGGGAAGGTAAAATGTGTGGAGACAAACAGCTGATACCAGAGCATCCGGTAACCCGGCATAATGCTGGCTACATTCAGAACCAGGGCAGCAGCTTCAGGCGCCAGTTACGTACAACAATTTCAGAATACCAAGTATTAATTTACCGAAAGAAAGGAACACTTATACATGGCGACAAGCACAATACTAAAGTGACGAACCCAACGACGTCCTGGCGTCCTTCAAGCATGTACTTTCAAGAAGGAAATCCAAAGCAAGCTAGTACTTAATAATAGAAATTGAAACAGTCTGATACTACACTTAAACTAGGACTTTTTTGAGCTGCCATTGGACCGAGAGTTTCAGACAAGCCGAGTGAATCTTCCATCAGTAGTAGACTAAACTAACATACCGACCACAGGCTGAACCGTACCTGTTGTTGAATATACAATATCCAGCTAGCTGTTCCATAGTGTCCCGTACAGCTATGCTGATGGATCCTTGGTTGCTTCGCCTGCATGTCCTTGCGAGACCTTCCTCATGCCGTCATGCTCTTCTAGAACGCATTTTTCTGCCTGTTCCAATGGAGTTGCATTCAAGTTTACAGGTCTGTGTCCACAGTTCCTCGAACAGAGATAACATATAAATATATATAGCATATATAATATATATGCATCCATACTATGCATAAGGTGTGCAGGTGCGTCGCAGTTCTAGTTAACTAATAAGGTTGTCGATGAGTCAAAACATCTCTGTCGAGAGCAGCTGGGGATCGGAGAGAGTCCAACAGTTGGTGCGTTCTTGTCGTCCTCGTCTCTAGCTGTAGTTTTATTTATATTTTGGGGGCATATGCTGAGAAACCATGCCGTTTGGTTGCCTGTTTTTTTTAGCACAAAACGAGTGGGCTTTTTCTTGCTACAAGTATCAACTGATACTAGCTTGACATCGATACATGCTGCGCGATGTATGTAATGCGTAAGGAGATAGGTTTGCACAAGTGTTTCAACACTTTACCCGAGGAAAAATATAGTTTCAGAGATATTAAAAAAAGATATACTGATCATCACACGAACAGTAGTGGACTGAAAAAAGTGGTGGCACTCTTGTGACATTGTGTGCAAAATTTGGCGGCCATCGATTTAGCTGCATCGTTTGGTTATAACAAATTTCTTTAAAAAACAAATAAGCGTCTTTGAACAATGTGTGTCCTTTTTGCTTTATCATCATCTTTTTTTCTTTTTTCTTTTTTTTTTTGCTTTGCTGAACACAGAAGAATTTTTGCTTCTGGCCAGCCCGGTTTCATGGTTTTTTTTAACTTTTTGATCTTTGAGGTGAATATAAGCATTTTGAACTATGTGTGTCCTTTAAAGTTAGACAAGAAATCTTGCATTGCCCACTTTGAGTATATTAGGTGGAAAGCTAGGGCAAAATTTGTCCCTGCACTACCGGAAACGCGGCCTTTGCCGAGTGTCCATGGCTTTGCCGAGTGCAAAATATCGGGCACTCGGCAAAGAGCCTCTTTGCCGAGTGCTGCACTCCGCAAACGAAAACACACGGTGAACTCCTTCTTTGCCGAGTGCCACAGACTAGACAAAGAAAAACACTCGGCAAAGAATCTTTCTGCCTAGTCTCGAGCACTCGGCAAAGGTAGACACTCGGCAAACGAGCGCCACGGCGTTGATGCAATTAACGGCGTCAGTCTTTGCCGAGTGCCTAGTCGAAGACACTCGGCAAAGAGGCGTTTTGCCGAGTGCCTAGAAAAGACACTCGACAAAATATACATATTTTTTCTTTAATTTGTCCAAAAATTTTTCTATCGAAGTGTTTTTTCTATTGTCATCCTACATTATCCTCAACAACAAATGTAATTTAGGTTCATTTATCGAAGTGTTTGCTATATTTCATCAATTTATTTTATTTTATTGAATATTTTGAATAATTCAAATTTGAACTGCGTGATCATTTGAATAGTGGAAAAAATGAATGAATAATTGTTATTCATGTTAATGAGCATGCTTTGAGGTCTTATCGAAGAAAGGACCAGAAATTTTAAACCTGCTATTCACGAAACATGGCGACTAAATTCTGTTCAAGTCATGTTTAAATTGTATAAAAGGCAAATTTGGTCGGAAAATTATGAAACTTGTCGAGATGTCATTGTCGGTACATACAGACAGGGGTACCTCCTGCTAGGGTGTCCAGGCCCTTGGCGTCTCATAATCCATAATCTCCCCCTCGCCTTCTAGGTGACGAGGCACATTACCCGGGCCTGACAGCTGGGACCACGGTCTCCGGACCCTCCCGGAGCCCTGGGAGGTCCGGGGCCTCTGCGCACCCAGGAGGGCAGGAGGGCTCACGGGTTGCCCCCCCCCCCCCCGCGGACCCGGACTCCCCAGGGGGTCCGGGGCCGCTACGTGTGATGGCCGGACCATCACGGGCCAGACTGCTACAACCGGCCTCGGAGGGCCCGGACCCCCTTCCCCCCGGGGAAGGGGACCGGTGCCGCCATGTGCCGTCCTATAGAGGGAGCGGGGCTGGCCCTGCCACGTGCCTGCGGCTGAAGGCCCTTCGCGGGTCTCCAACCCACCTACCAGCATTTAATGCGGTAGCTGGGCCGGGCGCGCCCAAGTCAAAAAGAGCGGCCTGCCACTGACACACGGGGCAGGTAGGCTGACACCACGATAAGCCTGCCTGATCTGAAGGCGGCGCGTCGTATCACCGTGCACAGTGCGCGGACTGTGTACAGTCCCGTCACGGCGCTGCGCGCGTGATGATAGTCTGTAATAGGCAAAGCCAAGGCGTGCGCTGTAACAGTGCACACGCAACGGGTCAGCGCTGCTTCACCGCCTGACGGGAGGTCCCATCCTAACAGTGACAGCACGGCTTCACTGTTATGCAACGCTGACGCCGGACACTGTACAAGACAAGGCTGTACACGGCCATATCCTGGCTAAAGATACGCACATCAACTTCTCGATCGAGAAGACTACGGAGAGGAGCTGGAGATGAAGATCTCCACATCTCCCATAGAACAGCTCCTGTTGGCTGGGCCCACCTGTCGGGGTCCCGCTCAGTGTAAGCACTCCCCTTGGACTATAAAAGGGAGAGTGCACTCGTTAGATGGGAGGTTCCAACATCTAAGGCTCAAACGCACAAGCTTATGCTGCTTTCCATTCAGGCTCACGCAGCCAATACAACTCCCAAGTGGACGTAGGGTGTTACGCTCCGGCGGCCCGAACCACTCTAAATCTTCGTGTCCCTCCTGTGTTCATCTGTCCACCGATCGAGCGCTCCTAAGTCTCCTCCAAACCCATCCTTAACTAGGATTAGGCGGGTGCTTTCCGCCACCCGGCTGGAGAATTCCTCCGACAGTCATGTTATCATGTGAGGACACTGTGATAAAATTTTAATAATATTTCATGAAATTTTGACATCTACGATGCTTAACACCTAATCGGGCTTCACATAAAATCCTACACCTCTTCGGAGAACTTTCAATTTGTAAGCATCGTATATTGTAACTTTCGCGAAACCTCATCAGATTTTTATCACAGCTTCCCCATGTGATATCATTACATCTCGACAAGTTTCATGATTTTCGGACCATATTTGGTTTTTATACATTTTAAAAATAACTGGATAAGAAGTTCGTCGTCATGTTTCGTGGACAAGAAGTTTGAAATTTCTGATTTTTTTCTCAATAAGGTCTCAACGCATGCTTCAATAACGTGAATATCATTTTTTTCATTCATTGTTTTCCATTTTTTGTGTGACTTGTAGTTCAAATTTCAATAATTACAAGAAATTCAATAAAATGAAATAAATTGATGAAATATAGCAAACACTTCGAGCAATGGGCACAAATTGCACATACTGTTGCATATAATGTAAGTATCACAACAAAAAAAGTTTGGTGCCAAAAAGTGAAAACAATGAAAATTGTTTGCCGAGTGCAAGGATAAGCACTCAGCAAATAGGTCCTTTGCTGAGCGTAGGGCTCAAAGCTCTCAGCAAAGAATATGAATATTTTAAAAAAAATTGGATAGTTTGTCGGATTTTAAAATAGTTTCAAAATCCTAACTCTTTTGAAGCTGACCCTTAAATCAAAGTTGTATTTCTTTTTACACTCTACACTTTTGCTTTTGGGCATATTTTCATTTGGGATATGGTTTGAAAGAAAATCTTACTTTACAGTGAACCCTTGAACTTTTGGAAAAATACATGAACAAGTAATGCACTCTAACTTGAACTCATTTAAATTTGTGCAAAGTAAGCTTGAAATGAAGTAAATTTATTCAAGCATGTTAATGATGCCATCATGCTTAGATTTTTTCTACCATGTGCTGTTCTGATGTAGAGTAATTCATTGTAAATATTTCATAATTTTATAGCACTGTTTAACTTAATTAGATTAATGTATAGTAAATAAATTTGAATTGTTAGATTTCAAATCCTTTGCTTTTTAGTGTTTTGAATGTGAATTGTAGGATTGTGACCTTATCATGAAGGAAAGATATTAACTTAATAATCACTTAATTCAAATCATTGCATATCATGTAGAATCGACACCGCTTGAAGACCAAGTGAACGTCGCCGAGAATCTTACTGAAGCCCCGCACTTCATGAATTCTTATCATGTACACTTTGTTGTAATAAATAAACACAAATTCATGTATTCCTCATTTTAACAAAAATGCCATTATGTTAGATTTGGTTAATCACGGATACAGAAGTAAATCATCTGCCCCTGCCCACATGAAAAAATAAAGCTTTCGGATTCTCGCATTCCTCTGGGGAACAAGCTACTCCTTCCTTTTGAAATTTTAATTTATAATTCGTTGAGGATAAGCCTTTGACCAGCAATTAGCCTATTGTAGTACATAATTTTTATGACACAAAGCTAATGCATTAGATTCATATTTGAAGATACTTTTGCATCACATAAATAAAATATTAATAGAGTAACTCTTAGTCAAAGCCTTATCCTCACAAAACGAAATACACCTTATAATTTCAAAATGGAGGTAATATATGTAAACAGATGCATCAAAGAAGCTGATCGACCATAAGTTTTACAAGAGTTTAACGACGAAGTTAACAAGCAATGCAAAATAGTTTTACAAGAGTTCAACGGACAAATTCACAAAGTCCACAACCATTACATTACATCGCCATTAATGATTACATAGATATTAAATCAGGCACTGAAGCTGGATTACTAGGGGTAGCTTTCCTTTCTGATTCCTGCCCCCCGTATTGGTTTATCGTGGACCCACAGCAGCTTACGTTGGTTGAGCAGCCGGTGCAGAGGAGGCAGCCGCCGAAGCAGCTAAACAGCTTCGACCACCCCGGCCACTTCATCTGTGCTGACCAGCTCGGGTTTTGTGAGAAATAAAAAATTGATACAACCCTACCACTAAAGCAAACAAAGAGAAACTTCACCCGTGAATACACCTTGTTTGCTGATGCAGATACAGGAAGAATGCGATGATTCCAGCAAATGCATGTAACAATGGGGGGTACCCGATCCTGATGCGCGGGAGATATTGGTGGTGATGGGCGCTCTGGTCCCCGTGTCGGCGTGCTTTGGGAGAAGCTCGCTGGTGGCGGTCTCCAAGGAGGCGCCGCAGATGTGCCGGTGGTGGCGACGGCCGTGATCTCTGAGGCAATGCACTCGGGGAGCGGGGCGGTATCGGAGGATTCGTCGCGGAGGGTGATGCTGCTGATAAGATAGTAAATAGTTATCAAATGATATGTGAACAAAAATGAATTTTCAGTTACAGAAAATCCAAGCATAGGCAGCAAGGTAAAACTATAATGTAATTAAGACGTACTAGCAAATATGCCCGTGCATTACTGCGAAAATCCATATAAGTGAATTGATTAGCATATAAAATGTATATATTATACACGGTACGTATTTTATCATAACATAGTACGTGTCGGTCATCAACTTTAGTCTTTTACTATGATACTCGCCAAACTTAATTTCAAATGGTTTCAGACCCTTAACTCGACATACGATCATTCGAATTCTGATTAAAACTCCAATTGACAAACTAGGGAATCAATGCTTGCTTTAGAAATTGTAGAGATTTGTCATCTCTGGTATTATCGATCTATCATTGATGCTCCAATTTCATATTTCCTAGTGCTTTAATCTTATATTGTCCTGGATGATGATAGCCACTGTAAGCTTAGCAAACAAATCAGATATTCAGCAATGTATTGGTACTAAAGCATGATGCATCATTTTATTGAAAATTGTTGTCTTTTTGTGACGAGTTTGTGAAATTATCAGTAAGGAGCAAAATGTGATGCGGTGATACTGCTTTAAGTTTTGTGAACTTAACTTACAGATAACTATTACTGTGGTTCAATAATATTGAAAGTTTGCTATAATTGTAGGCTACACTTGGTTAGAACTATTTCCTCGTACAAGAAGAAAGCATCAGGTAATTCTAATACTCCTATGTCAGTTTTCACAAACTAGTTTCATCTTTTCTTACTTGCAAGGTGTCATGATCATGCGGGGTCCATTGGGCGGCGGCGGCGGGGGGGGGGGGGAGGGGGGGGCCGGGGCGCGGCCGGCAGGGCGCTGTGGGGGCGCGGCGGGAAGGGCGGGGCGGGGCCGGCGGGGGTGCGGCGGGGGCGTGGCGGGGGCAGGGGCGCGGCGGGGGCAGGGGCGCGGTGGGGGGGGCGGCCGGGCGGCGGGGGCAGGGGCGCAGCGGCAAGGCGGGGGCAGTGGCGCGGTGGGGGTAGGGGCGCGGCGGCAAGCCGGGGGCAGGGGCGCGGCGGGGGGGGGGGGCGTGGCCGGGCGGCGGGGGCAGGGGCAGGGGCGCGGCGGCGGGGGGAGGCGCGGGGGGGGGGGGGGCGGCGGGGGCAGGGGGGCGGCGGGGGCGTGGGGGGCAGGGGTCCGGGCTGCGGGGGCCGGGGTCCGAGCGGCGGGGGCTGTGAAGGAAGCGCCCAAGTCTGATGCGTTATAGGAATAACTTGCCTCTTTGCCGAGAGGCTGTGAAGGAAGTCTGACGCTCGGCAAAGAGGCAAGTTATTCTATACGCACCAAACTTGTGCGCTTCCTTCACAACCTAACACTCGCGCCCCTCCCGCCGCGCCCCTGCCCCCACCGCCCGGCCGCCACCAGCCCGCCGCCGCGCCCGGCCCCCCGCCGCGCCCCTGCCCCAGCCGCGCCTCTACCCCCGCCGCCCGCCCGCCTCCCCTCGCCGCCCCGCCTCCCCCCGCCGCGCCCCTGCCCCCGCCGCCGCCCGCCCGCCGCCGCGCCCCTGCCCCCCCTCCCCCGCCTGGCCCCCCGCCGCGCCACTGCCCCGTCCTGCCACCGCGCCACTGCAGAGTTGAGCTATTTCTTCCGCCAGCTTTGTGCCAAGGTGTTATCTAGGACCGTGGTTGCAGACTTGGAAATAATGACACCGGTGTTGCTCTGCAAGGTGGAGAAGATCTTTCCACCCAGCTTCTTCAATCCGATGGAGTATATGATTTTGCACCTCCCGTATGAGGCACGAATGGGGGGTCCCATGCAGGGTCGTTGGTGCTATCCAATCGAGAGATGTCTAAAGGTTCTTCGGAAGAAATATGGAAATAAATGCAAAATTGAGGCTTCCATTGTAGAGGCATACATTCTGGAGGAGGTGTCGAACTTCACAACAACATACTATGGTGACAACCTCCCTCGCGTTCATAATCCACCACCTTGTTACAATGCTAGCAAAAATGAATCGAACCTCAGCCTTTTTCGAGGGCAACTTGAAAGTGCAAGTGGTTCGACCACCAAGACATTGAGACATGAAGAGTGGCGCCAGATCATGCTATATGTGTTGACCAACCTTGATGAGGTGGTGCCGTACATGGAGCAATTTGTTCATGAATTCTGGCGTCGATCAAGGGATCCTACCCAGCAGGAATGTGATACCCTTCTTAGACAGGGTGCGGGAAATGGATTGCCCGATTTTATTTCTTGGTTCAAACAGCAGGGCCATAGGGTGAGTGCCAATTTGAGACAGGTTGCCGATGGCTTTGCCTATAGGGTCAGGTCATATTCTGCTTATGACGTGAATGGATATCATTTTTCTACAACAAGCTACGAGGCAAGTCGACCCAATCGAAAGACTACAAATACTAGAGTTTTTACTCCTGGCCTTGATGGGGTCGAGTATTATGGAAGAATTGAAGAAATATACGAACTCAGTTTTCATAGTTCCAAACCTCTTAATCCTGTCATATTCAAATGTCATTGGTTTGATCCTGAAGTAACGAGACGGACATATTCTAATCTTGGGCTAGTCTAAATTCGACAGGATTCCGTCTTACCAGGAGACGATGTCTACATTGTGGCCCAACAGGCCATACAAGTTTATTATCTCCCATATGCGTGCCAAACCAAAGAGCATCTTAAGGGTTGGTATGTTGTGCACAACGTGTTACCGCACGGTAAAGTACATGTCCCAAACGATGAAGATTATAACTTAGACCCCAACACATATGACGGAGAGTTCTTTCAAGAAGAGGGGTTAGAAGGACGATTTGAGATAGACGTAACCGAAGTGGATGGAATGGAATTTGAAACGGTTGTTGATGAGGAGGAGGAGGATGAGGAGGATGAGGTGCAGAATGCGAAGGACTTACAAATGCTACAACGACTACATTTAGGCAATTCCAATGACGACATTGATTCTTCAAATAGTGTTGATTATGACATGGTTGATAGTGATGATGAGACTTATGATCCAGCTGCTCCCGATTATGAAGATTATTTTTAATCAATGTAATACTAAATTATTATGTAATTATGTTTAATTTACGTTGCATCTCTTTCTAAGTACGTCTTGTTTATCTGTACGGATTGCTTTACTCTGCTTAATTGCAGGTGATTGAATAAAGATGGTGGGCAGTGGCACGAGGAGCGTTAGGTCGCTTAACCAGAGGGCTAGGTCCGCTGAAGCTGGGTTGTCTGAGAGGAGGAGGGGGACGACGCAGGTGCCCCTGCAGGAGGCCACGGAGGAGGAGGCGCAAGTGGCCTCGCAGGACGACACGGAGGAGGAGGCGCATGTGGCGCAGGAGGAGCATGAGGCGCAGCAGACGGCCTCTGGTTCGTCTCGCGTCTACTCGCGAGGTAAGTAACTTTATATGTTTTTATGGCCTCTTCATGTTATATGTTCAAATTCGAAGTATAAACTAATATTTTTTCTTAATCACTTGTGCAGGCCCCGTGAGTCTGCCTAATCGATCGATACCTAGTGAGAAACGACCGTTGATTCGACCCGACGGGCAAAAGTAAGTAAATTTTTATGTTTTCGTTGCCTATGTTCAAATTCAAATTATCAACTAAAAGTGATGGCTAATCATTTGTGCAGGTCCTGGAAGATTGTGGAGAGTGCAGGTGCTGCTCACAGACGCTCCGTCAATGGCATCCTCGGTCTTCTGTGCAGGGATCACTTTCCTGGCCTGGTTGAGTACGCTGGAGTTGTGGGGCCGGCCTATACGTTCGAGCAATATGCCGCTGCCCCCGATACTGAAGATCGGGATGGCAGGATATTCAACAATAAGGCGGAGCGGGTGAAGCAGGAACTATGGGTAAGTGCTAAATACATCGCAATCATTGCAAATTCTTGAAATAATGAATGGTAATCGTGTTTGCATGCAGGATTTCTTCAAATGCCAGGATGGGTTTGAGGCCAAGGTTGATGTGGTGGCTACCAGATGCTGTAAGAAACTAGTCCTGGACATGCACTATGAGGCGCGTCTCCAGGCCATTATAAGTTTCCACGCCACCGTCCTTTGGGAGAAGGTCACCAAAATGGACGCAAGAACCATGTCGTTGACTGAGGAGCAGTACTTGCAGGTAAATATAGAATATTAATGCTTATTCTTTTTACATTAAGTATTCATTCCTTTTGACATTACATTACATACGATTAATATAATCTTCTAATATGTCATCTACTTATTGTCCCGTAGATGATTCCTTATTGGTGCGCTGCGCATCCCGAGTGCTGGCAACAGATGGTGCAAAAGTGGTGCTCCAACGAGTGGGAGGCGTCGCACAACGCTTGCCGGGAGCGGCGTATGATGATGCCTGGTAAACCACACCATCAAGGTAGCCGCAGCCTCAGCGGATACGCAGAAGCATAGGTACGCGAATTCGTTTATTTAATCCAACACTCAATTATGCATGATTTTCTAACTGTTGCTGGTTTTCTCGCAGTCGTCGTCACATGGTGGCCAGCCTTGCTCCCTCTTCAAGGCATTTGCTATGGCCCACAAGGGAAAGGCGACGTCCGATGTCAACTACAATCCGAAGGACGGACCAGAGGCATACAGCAACGCGACCGCCCACAGCCGCCTCAGTGAGTACACATCGATGGCAAGGGAGGTCCATGGTTCAGATTATGATCCGACCACCGAGGACCTTGACGGTGAAGTCATCATGAGGGTCAGAGGAGGTAAGAAGCATGGGCGGTACTGGATTGCCGACGGCGCAATCGACGCGTCCTCTACTCCTACTCTATTTCATATTAGAGCAAGGAGCACCAGCGCGAGCCTAGCCATACGACCTCGGCAGGACACTCCACAGTACCGGATACAGGAACTCCAGGTTATTATTTCTGTATATGTCGTTTATTGATTATTATAGATCTTTTCTTTGCATTACTGTAACATTAGGGTGAAAATTTTGCAGGACCAGCTAGAACAAGAGAGGAGGCTACGTGAGGCCTTGGAGGCGAGGATGAGCGCCAAGCGTGAGGTCGAGCGCCTGAGGATGAGCGAGATTCTTGCTTACATGCAGAGCCTTGGCGCCGCAACGGGTGTTACTCCGCCAGCTTCGTTGTTTTCTCCACCTCGACCACCACCTCCGGGTGTTACTCCGCCAGCTTCGTTGTTTTCTCCACCTCGACCACCACCTCCACCTTCTGATCCGTTTTCTACTCCTGCGAGTATGGATAAGTTTTAGTCATGTATGAACGTTATTTTTCTTGTCTCACATGTAATCTCTTCTATTTTATGCAGAATCAATCGGCGGCCTCAAATGACCCTCATGTATCTCCAAATCAAAGTAATTAGCCAACTTGGTGATGGTTTCCAAAATTAGTCAAATGATCTATTATTGTGAACTTATTGAGAACTTGTAATCATTGGATTTGACAACTGTTCGTGAACTTTGTGAATTTATCCGTTGAACTCTTGTAAAACTATTTTTCATTGCTTATTAATTTCATCATTAAAGTCTTGTAAAACTTGTAGTGGTCTTTGTGATGATATATGTTCTTGTGATATATATATATATATATATATATGTGGATGAAATAGAAAAAATAGATTAAAATGGGTAATTCTGGTCACTTTGCCTAGTGTTGGCACTCGGCAAAATTTGGTACGAAGAATCTTTGCCGAGTGCCTCGGTTCGGCTCTCGGCAAAGATTACTTCTTTGCTGAGTGCCACGGCTCCAGCACTCGGCAAAGAGCCTTGTCTTTGCCGAGTGCCACATCCCAGACACTCGGCAAAGACGCCGTCACGGCCCCAAACGCCGTCACAGTTACTTTCTTTTGCCAAGTGCCGCCCCTAACTCTCGGTAAAGTCTTTGCCGAGAGTCCGACAAAAGGCACTCGGCAAAGATCTCTTTGCCGATATAATCGCTGATGAGTGCTCTTTGCCGAGTGTAATTGGGGTTTTGCCGAGTGTCCCAGACACTCGGCAAAGGGCCTGAATCCGGTAGTGCTGTTTTAGCCGAAAGAACTATGACGCACTGATGAATCTTCTCTGGTTTTTTCAATGTATTCCAGGCATATGCCAGAGTTCAACGTACGCAATCTCCTCGATAGTTTGTTACGCAACACTAAAGCAAAACGTCATCATGCGCGTCATAAATAGGTTATAAGTATTTAGTGCAAGCAGAAGACATCATGGAAGTTCGATGAAATTGAGAATCACAGGTGCCAGACACACCTTGGATCACTGTGTGCGGCACGTACGGCACGAACATCCCATAGACCATAGTATCGGCCGCCGGCCGGCTAAAGTTCATGCACCGACGTCCGACGATATCCCACTCACACATCAAACTGATTAATAAAATAAAAAATGGTTTTTACCGTCAAGATGGGTCAACAAGCCCATAACGCAGTACTGGCTCAGTCAGTTAACTGGTCTGGAATGAAACTGGGCCCATGACGGCCCATTTTCTAACGCGACTCGGCGACTGGGCCCGAAGACTTCTGCGGGCAGGTCTCGCCGGCCCAAACGAGTGACATCTTTACGCGCCAATCACCACTGCTGGTGCTGGGTGGGTGACTTCCTTGACCGACTGCCGAGGCGCTTGTGTTCCGGATCCCATCGCGCACAACGGCGGGCTTCTCCGGCGCGGCGCGCGCCGTGCCTGCACACCACGGGCGGCCGCGGCCAATGGCGAGTGCGTAACATGGCGAGGCGTGGGGGTCGACGGGTGGTGGAGGGACGCATGCTCGCACATGCCCGCCCGCCTCGGCGGCCGCGCCCGGCTGCACGGCGCACGTGCGACGGACAGCGCCCGGTCCTCGGCTTCCTCCCTCCTCTTTCTCTCTCTCCCTCAATCTCGATCTCCATGATGCTGCGCGCACGCTCCGATCCGGCCACACGCATGCGTGGCCCCGCGCGATTTAGGTCGTACGTAGGGCGCTCGAATATCTCGAGAGAGCCGCGCCCGGCCGGCAGCAAGGAGGTGGTCCGGTCCGGACGCGACGCCGGCCGGCGCACGTGAACGCATGCATAAACGCCATGCCGTCACGTGCACGACGGCCTACGGCTTGTCACTCCCCAGTACTGCTTGGGGTTCGTTGTAGTGTAGCTCACTGGATCTGCCGGTCGGCCGCGCTCCGGTTCATCACAAGTACAGGCAGTGGTTGATCGATCGACTGATGAGTGATGAGTTGAGAGGTAATCCACGTTGTCGGATCCGGCAGAGAGGTAGATGGAGCTGAATGCATGGCAATAGTAGTCGTCACATCGGTAGTAAGTAATTGCGTATTCATCTGATCATCAGGTAAGCCCATGCATTGTTTACTTGTACTTGGAACTAGGGTCTGATTGGTTGTCTACTAAAATTTACCATGCTAAAATGTGGGCATGCTAAAAAAGCTTGGCACTTGTTTGGTTGGAAGCTAAAAATAGCTCACCTTCTAAAATTGCCAACGTTTTGATAAAAAAGATTGGTATGCCCCTGTTTTGGCATGCCCACGTTCTGGTAGCCAACCAATCAAGCCGTAACAGAGATTAAACATGACAGATGATCTGAGTAGCGGTTAACCATATCCATAGTAATCTTAGAGATATATATATATATATATATATATATATAGTAGCAGTTGATTAAGTATTGGGTGGTCACATATTCTGTGAGCATGCAGAATCAAGCATCCATCATCCACACAGCAGAATAGCAGATCACCAGACTTTTCCGTAGGTAAATAAACAACACCAAAGATAACATTTTGGCCAGGCTAGAGCTAGTAGTATAAGCTATGTGAGGGATCGGATATCTAGCTGGAGATGACTGGGGCGAATACATAGCTAGATTTGACATGACAAATTAACAACTTGTTTAAGCCACTAAATTATAGAGTTGAAAGGGTGATAAATCAATCATTATCAATCACAAGGGGGTTCTGCACAAACATACGATATAATCAACTCTTGGTCGGTTAATATTTTTCTCTCTCGACCTTAAAAAAGATTAGCACACACGCATTTCCTTTAGGTCAACACCCCTTTATCGCACACTAAGCTGCTTCTCCATCCTCCCATTCGCGCCTCATTTCATGTCTGATGTCGTCACTTTAATTATCAAGGGACCATATGCTACTACGCGTACAATATTATTATTGGTCTTAATAGGTGTAGTGCTTATCTTTAGCTAGCGGCCATTTAGCTAAAGGCTCCACCCTGGCAAAGATGCCGTTCAGCCCTAAAATAATCGCGAGCTAATCGCCCGTTGGCTTTTGGTAATGGTGGGTATGAGGGAGAAAGAGAGGCCAGCTTCAAGTGGCGACATGATTAGGTGATGCGCCTCCGAGCAAACAAAGTCTATGCGGAATCTTCTCCCTTCTTTAATTTCGCCTGCCCCCAAATTCCTAATAAACTATAACCCTGTAATTGTTGTGTACATGTGCGAGCTCTCATTTTCTCCCATTCGCATCCACTTCGGTCGTTCGGGATGCTTAATTATTATTGTGCATGCTGATTAGAGCTGAGGGATGATGTTTTTTCGCCGGCATCTATCTTAATTAAACTGCTACCAGCACCGTAAATTCGCTCATGTTTACTTGACATTTACAGGATATAATGTTGACGCAAGTCTCAAATTAAGGAACATCTTTGCCTATTTGATTTATGTAATTATTATTAATTATATACACATAAGGCCTTTTAGAAATATATTGAAGTTAAAGTATTTTATTTCAGAGAAAAGTACGGTTTACACCCTCGAATTATCATAAAAGTTTAATTTTCAACCTTCAACTATAAAACTGGATAACAGAAACTATCGAACTATCAAAACCGGGCAAATTCGGCTCTTTAGGTGGTTTCAAAGGTGGTTTTCATTTTATAAAAATTAAAAATATTCAAATTTGCACTAAAAAATTCATAAGTAATTCATTTTAGATAAAAATGTACGAAATGGATATCAAAAGTTTTTTTAAAAATGTAACCTTTCGATCGACACTGTACTTGTCAGTTATTCGGGTCCAAATTTTGCATGTTCATACTATTTTGTTGTTTTTAGTTATGCCTATTTATTTTTAATAAATAAGATTCAAATAGAGCAATAATAGATATGTTACATTTCTAGAAAAATTTGGTACTAGTTCATATTTTTCTAATTTAAAATAAATTAGTTTTGATTTTTAGATCTAATTAGAATTTTTTATTTTTTTAAAAAAAATACAAAATCACCTTTGAAACCATACTAAGGGCCAAATTTGCTGGTTTCGACAGTTGGATGGTCTCTCTTATCCGGTTTTGCAGTTGAAGGTAAGGTTGAAAATCAGATTTTTATGATAGTTCGAGGGTATAAGTCGGATTTTTCCCTTTATTTTAATAAAGAGAGTGCATATGGTTCATGTCTATAGTACATGTGAAGTGTATACTCGGTTTGATTACTATTACCGTATTATATGACTCCGCCGCTTTTACTGTAAATAAACTCTCTTGCATGATGTTGTCAAATATGTGTGTTGAGTTCACACAGATTTACACAAGTTGCACTTTCACCCGCAACATGCACATTCACAGTGGGATAATATAGAAATGGCCGGTACATTGACTATAAAAAGATTGATGCAACAAATGATGTTGATGTTGCTGGCCTATAATCAAGTACTTACTGCTGTCTTATATAAGTACTAGTAACCTACAAAACGAACTTTTGCTGTTCATCATTTATTAACGTACTGCGTCGTACAAAAGCGTCTAACGATAACCAACTTTCCATATTTTTGCTCCCTAGTCAGATAATATAGTTGATTTGTCTAGACTTCTGTACACACAGCATATATATAAATTAAACAAGGTGCGCGTGTACTCATTATATAGTCTCATCAATGGCATATAAAAAGGAAACATAAGGCTGTAACTCTATGTAGTTTGCTTGACGGGTAACCACTTCTCATATCTAATATTATCCGTGATCGATTATATGGACTTTTGCAGTAATAATCTAGTATTTGACTTGAATTGGAGCTAGATTTTGTGGTGTTTAATAAACTCCAACACATGGCAATCTAGCAGCTAATTCGAGGAATTAATAATTATGAGCATAAGCTATGCTATGTCGTGGTCGAATTGTTTGCACTATACTAGTTACTTGTAACAGCAACTAAAGCTGGCGGAAAGAACCGGCAAAGAAGAGATAAACTAGAATTAGAAGTTACTTTTAGTACCAACATGCGAGTTAGTGTAGAATTGTCTATTCCCTTAGTTAACTTATTACTTTCTTGCATGGTGACACTAGATTAAGTAGCACTAGTATCCTCATCATTGAGTGATTGAACAACAGAATCTTCCAATCCTTCGGGCATCTACACGTACATATAGAGTAAATATATCACTAAGAAAGGACGACGTGCATCTCATAAAATTAAGAAGGCCAAGACGACACTACATATGTTTAAGACAAAATATAGTTTATCTACCAACACAAATGTGCATCCTTCCCTAACGCTTTCTTGCCGCTAGCTCTCTGAATTATTAGATTGATGAACTTTCTGGGTACAAAATAATAAACCGATTGAGTTGCATTGGGAATATATATCTATGGTGTTGGAGATACACGAACAGGCATACTAATGGTATCAAGCAACAGTAAGCGATAGATCTTAACCGTCATTATTCTATATATATACTAATCTCACCGCCTTAAAAGATTATTTAGTTGCACGCGCAGGAGAGTGCTGCTCACCTTTATTTGTATTATGTTTACAGAAAGAAATGCTGGAAAAGGAACGACCCTGTTCAGCACTGTACGTAATTTACAGAGGGGCGGGAGTGAATGTTTGCACTAGAATGACCCAGCCTGGAGAACTTTTACACAATTACTGGTATCACAACATAATTCATGCACACACACACACACACATATGACCAATGCAAAAAGCTATATGTGAGGATTGACTTTCCAATGCAATCCTGTTTAGGCGTATGCTACGACTTGGATGTGCGTGGGCGTTGCGTGTGGTGTGGGTGCTGTGTCTCCCCATCCAAGCTGTACTCGATGAGAAAAAAAAAAACAAAAGAAGAAGGATTAAACAAGCAGCCTAGGGATCAAGCAGCTAGCTAGCCGACAGCATTTCTCGGTGACATATTCGAAATCACGAACAGCCATGGGCAGCGCGCGGCTGTCAAGCCATCCCGGAGGTTGGACTTTCCCGGCGTTGCTTTCAGCTTGCGTGGCCGGAAAACAGCGACAGGCCAACCAATGCACACAAACTACCTAGTGGCACGAAACCAAATTATATGACCTGTTAGTAATTTTACGTGTGAATCAGGCCGGAGAAGGAGAATTAGCGCTGCTGCTGCATCTGAACGCTCGCCTCGCCGAGATGAGGCTTTACCAAATTGGCCTCTCGTCTCCTGCTGGGGCCGGCGGCGCGGCGTCTCGATCGATCTCTTCTTCTTCTTCCTCCTCCTCCTCCTCCTCCTCCTCGCCCTCCTGCCTGCCTAGATGTGGGCTAGCTTTGCTAACAGCTAGCTGCTGCTTTGGTCTCCATCATATCGCGGACTCGACGAGGGATTAGGCTAGGTTTAATCACGCCATTAGTAGCCGCGCGCACCCCCGGCCGGTCTCGGGCTTATCCTCACGCCATTGGCCAAAAGGCGACGTGCCTGTCGGGATTAGGGACCATGACGCGCACAGTTAGCGATTAATCAATTGCCGTGGTGCCTGGGGCTACCTTGCTTACCTGCTAGCGCTCGATCGCTAAGCAGCTTTCTTAAAGCGAGCGAGTAAAGTTGTCACGCGGATTAAAAATAGTGCAACTGGTGGGTACGAGCGAGCCACCGTCCTTGGAACCACCACTGCTGGTCGCACGCAGCTGCTAGCTAGCTAGTTAGCTGCCCAAGATCTAGGGCATCTCCACCGATGACCGATCGATCGACTCGGCCACCACGACGCCCGCGCGCGACCGGTCAAAAGACGGCGAAAAGAACGAAACCTCATTTGCTCGCCGGCCGGAGATCACGAGCTAGCGGCGGCTGGTGGTGGTGCGGTGCGTGCGCCCAGTCCATGCGGCGGCACAGATCGATCGATGAGCTAGCTGCTGGTATGGAATAATTCGTCACTGCACGCACCCGTCGACCCATCACTTGTGTAGTAGCCGTATGTGCATCCGGACATGCCAAAACAAAGTATACATAGATTCAGACATTCGGTGTGAACATGGGAATTGAAATCAGTGTAGATTCAACACATGCAAGCAGCAGAATTTTCAAAATTTAAGATCAAAGAGACAGCAGTGCAGATTGATAAAATAAAGGCCTGACTTGATTGCACAAGAAGGGAACATGCGCGTGCGGAAAATCTATTTTACACGCACTTGTAGCTACTTCCACATGTGTACCTCATGACGTAGCACGTATTTGACTCAACAAAGAGCATGTATGTGAAGTATGTGATCATACTAGAACATCTATGATAGTATATACGTTGGATATATGATTATACATATAGTATGTGGACATACTAATTTTTATATACTAGTACTAACGTATAATTATAATATATTTAAAAATAGGGGTGCTTTTGAAATTTTTTGTATATATCATTTTGAAGTATGTTAGAATTAGTATATGAACATACTCAAAGTGATAAGTGAGTATGTGGACATACGCACAGTGGTATACTAATGGTGATGAGAGTAGCTACACGCGTAAAGCTAATCTCACAATCAGTATACCATCGTGCGTATGTTCACATATTTATTTATCATTTTAAGTATGTTTATATACTTATTCTAAGATATTATTACTCTATGTATGTGACACATAGAGTAATAATATCTTATAAAATTGAGTATGTCCACATACTCTATGTATGATCACATACATAGAGTATCCCTATTTTCTAAATATATATTATTATACCTTAGTTCTAGTATATAAAATTGAGTATGTCCACGTACTCTATGTATGGTCACATACCCAATATATATACTATAATAGATGGTCTAGTATGATGATGTACACCTCGTATATACCTTTCATTAGGTTAGATACATCCTACATCATGAGATACATATATAGGAGTAGCTACAAGCGCGTGTAGAATAGATTTTTCATATTATATATATATATTCAACGAAGATGGCTCCCATACGGTATATGCCATGCGCTGGAGGTCTGGCTGGGCGTGTATATATATAGGCACACACTCAAACTCAAGTGACATAGTTGACAGGCTTAGAGAGATTCAAATCTGCATATTAATAGTACTTGAAATAAAGGAATGGATACTTATAATCTAAGAGAGGGAGGGGGTGAATTAGGCCAACTCAAAACTTTAATCTATGGTTCAAACTAGTTAGCACAAAATATAAGTTAAAATATATAATCTAGATGTGCAACTAGGGTTCAATTAGTGTGAAAATCTTATCCCAAAGAGTTTTGCAACATATATCCAATTCTAGCAAGATACTACACTAAGAATGTAAAGGCACGTAAGATTGCAATAAGAAATGTGGAAGTTTAAAGGAAGAGGACGAGGGGAAGTAAACTCTCAACACGAAGATTTATCCTGTGGTATCGGTAGGCACAAAACCATCTCTAGTCCACGTTGTTGAAGCA
Organism: Panicum hallii; assembly: GCF_002211085.1. NCBI lineage: Eukaryota > Viridiplantae > Streptophyta > Magnoliopsida > Poales > Poaceae > Panicum > Panicum hallii. Next base: position 42,917,038 of record NC_038048.1, on the reverse strand, counting down.
CTCAGTAAGAGTATTGCTTCCTGGTCATCAAGTCTCTTCTGGGACTCTTCTCGACTCGCCACCAAAGCTTAGCCACCAAGGCTCTCATCAAGTCTCTAGTCACCTCGATGCCATCTCCACTAAGGAGCTTCTCTAAGAAGGAAGGGGGTCTCCACATCCCCGCACAAAGCCGTCTCGTCGCTCCACACCAAGCCGGAGGGTCGATGACTTGCTAGCGAGCCACCAAGACTCCAAGGAGCGGTCACACCGAGATACAACTTGTGGTTCCCTCAAGAACCAGCACACAAGGCAGCAACGCCTTACTCTCTCACTCTCTTTAGAGCTAATCCTAGCACTAACACTCTCAACACTCTCAAAGTTTGTGCTGAATCTAAGGATGTGATCAATAAGCTCTTGGATGGCTTGGAGAACTTCTTCAGAGCGTGGGTAGCTTCTCACGAACTCCAGCAATCTCAAATGACCCGAAGTGAGATGTTATATAGGCTAGAGGTCCACTCCTAGCCGTTACATGCTTTTTCCCTGAAAAGCATAAAGCGTCGATTAAACCAGTCGCCACCGTCGGTTTAACCGGTTACACTCAGCCTGCCTACTAGCCGTCAAACTCCAGCTGCCATCTTCTGCTGACGTCATTGCACCGACGCAATGCACCGACGACCGTTGGTTTAAAGACTTTGCTTAGAAATCCTTCTGGATCCGAAACATACCACAACACGCTTGCATCAATGCATTCTTTTGCGCCGTCGGTTTAACCGGTGCCTCTGTCATTTCTCCACTTGATCATCATGTCACTTCTCATTGCACCGACGCCTTCTTTTGCAGCGTTGGTTCAACCGGTGCAACTGGGTTCTTCTGAATTTGATCGTTGTTTCAACTACCAATGCACTGACCCGTTGTATTCTAGGACCGTCGGTTCAACCGGTCGACTGATTTCGGCTGGTACTTGTCCAATTCATCGCTACGATCATTTGGACCTCTTGTCAACGTATTGGACCATCTTATATATGGATTGGACTCCATCCATGAAATCTAGAAATTCTACAATCTTGAGCTTATAAACTCGTTAGTCTCGTTAACTATATTGTCACACAATCATCAGAATCATAACTATAGCCTCATGGAACCATATTCGTTACGGTACTCCTGAACAAGTTTAAAGGACACGCGTGCACTTTCACTCGATAACACGTTTGACAATTAAGCATTACTAGCTCCATCTCGTTACAGTGTCTACCAACGTCCTACTAAGGAATCCAGATTTTTTTTCCTTCTGAGATCTAGGTATTCAAAGCTAGCTCCATATTGGTGAAAGCAGGTGGACTCATCATTAATGATTGATTAATTAGATGATTAGTTTATGCGGTAATCACCTTCGCCCAAGACAGCATGAAACCTGCAATGCAAGTTTTTAATTTACAACGCACCTGTGATTGACGGGCTCTATATTTTAATTGCACCCTTAAAAAAGTGGTGGTTACACACAACCTAAGATACCCGAAAGCAGTGAGAAGAAGAAGCAGAAAACGAAACAAAAACAGTGTAATGTACTTACGTACGTCTTATCCAAATGCTTGGATTCCTTTTTATACTAGATTTATTAACCTGAAGTGCTTACTTGTGTAGTTGTGTAGATAAAAAAACAGCAAATCATGCATTTTTTGTATCCACAATGCTTAAGAGTATGATGTACTGTTACAGATCTCCTCCCCCTTATATATTCAGACTTTGTGATGATAGCAACAGAGGTGATAACTTATCAGCAGCTAATCCTGGAAAGGAATTTGTACCAACCAAGAATTGTACATGTCTTGCACACATGTACTTTCTTTTCATCAAGTACATGAATATCCGTAAAGTAAATATTTTTTATAAGCTCTACAACAGCACAAATATTATAGTCATGTAAGAAGTCTCGGTGACTCACTTATTAAGAATTGAGATAATTGCTTTCCTATTCCGTATTGAGGAGAGAGATCCAGGTGATGAAATGAATAAGGTGAAGTGTCATTAGTGAACTGCAAGATACATAATTAGCAAAAAGTAAAGGAGGATGCATAATTAGTACATGCGGCCGTGTTCTCATCGCTAACTCTTGGAGCATCCCTATTCCCTAGGGTCACGGTTTCCTTCCAATCTTTCCCATGGCAACATGCAGGCAACAGAGCGTGGGGCTGCATGGTGGGGCCTACTTGCAGCGGGACGCGCGTGGGTCTCGGCACGCACAGCGCGGCCCGTTCCCGAGAAAGGCGAGCTCCTGACGTGCCCGGCCATGGCCGACAGCCACGCCGAGTTACCGCCTGGGAGTGGCCGCACTTGACCGCACGTGACCGGGCACGTGGGACGAGCCGAAGCTTGGCTCCGCTGCACCGGCTCGCTTTCGGAGAGAGCGCCGCTGGCTCGGCTCTAGCATGGGCACTTGTCGAGAGCTGATTAGCCCGGCACAACTCCCTGTGTTGATGTTGGGGTGGTAAAGACGTAAAAGAGGGAGCATGGTTAAAAGCCGGTTTCTGAAGTTATTATGACAGATAGTGAGAGCGGAAAAAAATATAGTAACACTATTAACAATATTAAGCTTTTTGTAAAAAACGGAGTGTACATGTTAGTTGGTTTGTTGTCAAAGAACATTCGTCATATTGGGAAGTCGTATGTGAAGTAAAAAAATAAAAAAGAGTAGCAACCATGCATCTATCGGTTAACACATTCTACAATGAAAGAGAGAACGACTAGTCACCCCAACACCTGATGAAACAAAATAACAATGCACCTTTGTTTCTTCCAAGTTCGTAGTCTGAGTCAAATATGACACTAGTGATTAAGAGAGAATTGTCTCATGCGTCTAGATGCCAGCAACAATGTAACACCATTGTAGACACAACAGTGAGAGTTGACTAAGCATTCTTTGGCAAATACACACAGACCTACTATTTCTATTTATATGACCATCGAGATGATGGAAACTTTCAAAGGATTTGATTAGCACTAAAACGTGATGACCAAACAGCCTACATGACATATATATATATATATATATATATATATATATATATATATATATGTTACTTTTATTTAAGAACTAGATGTCATTGCTAATAGTGGAGTGAGCTAATTAACTACCATTATTCCCAGTATAATGTTACATCAAACAGCATACAAATATAACAATTTCAACTCTATGAAAATGTTTGATTTCATGGTTATCTAGGAAAAGAAACGACATGATCAAAATTTGAGTTAGCATATAGTTTCAGCAAAGAAATATATAAATGTAACAAAATATATTACAATATGGGCCGGTATAATTCTCAGTTGGCAAAAAAGCATGATATATGGTTATTTTGCTTATTGTGGTATGAAAAAAGGATCTGGTTATCCTTTGTTAAATAGGAATTTAGAGAAGATATACCGTGAGGAAAAATTATAAATTCTACTAAACACCAGTTAATTTAAGCCTTGTATTAAATTATGTACTGTTTTGTGGTGGTACACGGATTCTGTGATATAGTAGCTATCCCTTCCCTGATCTAGCTAGCCCTCTATGCAACTAAATTAACGAGTTGTGTAGAAAAGTTGTAGAATTAAGAAGGATATATACGCACATCAATCTATATCCCAAAAAAGTACAATTTAGATCATGTAATAATATATTATTGAGATACTATTATTAGTATGTTATGTTTGTGACTTCCATTGTGTTATTAGAGTCTGTTAGTGCATATGGCAGAGAGCAGGCTACAGTTGATTGTAGATTTTTAATGCTGCTTAACACAACGCCAACCATGGCTGCACGATCTGTCCTCATTTGTCATAAAGTTACATGATTGCTTTGTATATTTTAGTTATATAAACAATGAAACTAACACAACTTGGCAGAGAACATAAACTATTCATGCTTCCTTCCTATATAATAGCCTATTTTATTTATTGAAAAGTTCAGCATACGTACATTCTATGTCTCGCCATGTAGTTGAAAACTACTGCGTTGATTTGTAGAATAGAACGGATCTCTCCAAAAGATCAAGGAGCAGCATTAAAAAAGATGTGCAACTTTGGGCAAACCGGGTGAGGTTACTCATGTTAATTGGTGTCATGAAAAGATGGTAAAAAGTAGTCTAGCTTCCAAAGTTTTCAGGTCATCATACGTGGTGATTAGTGAAAGTACCGGCATGCTAGTTACAGTTATAAGATTTGCGCATATAAAAATAAGTTAAGAGTGAGGATGATGCATGTGGGTCATCCATTTGACCTGACATAGTTTATTACTATTAAACTACATATAACCAAGTTTTAAATGCTCTTGTCAAAAAACTATGCTATAGAAAGGACAATCGGACAGTTAAAAATGCATCTATCAATTCGTAAACACAATTTTTATGCTGAAGGGAATGGCATTGAGATCTCATATATGTATGCCTCTACATGCCGCACACACATGTACTATCTGTTGTCTCATAAGACTCGTATGCCTAACTAAGCTAATTAAACCATGCCGCTAATATTAGTTCAGTCTCATTTCAACTACTTGTAGGTGCCTAGCTACAAGTCAATGCAACAGCGGCGGTCAAAAGTTCATATATAATAAAGGTTGCTGCCTTAAAAATTGACAAATTGGAACTGTCGTGGTGTTAAATGTGCGTAAGCTTTGTTCAGGTTGTATTATCTTCTTTTTCTTGGACCAGTTTTTTTGGTTCTCTAGTTCTCTATCTAGAGTCAATACTAATTAGGGGCATTTGCATGCTTTCCCCCCGCTGTGCAGCCTAAGTATGTCCGGATTTGCCCCTCTTCTTTTTAATTTGCAGTTTGCAAGATTGCTCCTACTGTTTCTAATAATGTCTGCACTACTGCTCATGGTTCGCTAACATTTTGAAAACAGTAGGGGCGATTGTGCAAAGTGAAAAAATAAGGCAAACTCATAATTAGGCTTCAAAGTGGGAGGCAACCATGCGATTATCTCTACCTACGAAACCCCAGATTTTGATAAAAGCAATACAATTCTGTTTGTTCTTCATGTGTTTGCGTTTGAAAACTCAAGTTAACAAGGCAGATCATGGACAAAAGTGAAAACTAAATTACAACTAATTAATGTTGTAGTGGAACAATTCAGTCATACCAAGTGATAAAGAGTATAAATGATAATGATCCGACTGTTTGAAATATACAGATGTCGCAGAAATATAACATTTGTGAAATTAGTTTTGAAGTTAACTCCGAACTTTTGAAATTGATATTGACTCTTAGAGGACCAGTGCAGCTTTGCACAATATTTCTGCGCACTGTTCTTCATACTACCTCATGAAGGGTTAGACCTAACTCTGCAATCGATCCGAGCGCAGCATGCGCTGGCACGGGCCCCACCGGAGTGTAGTCATGAACTACCTCCATAACTATTCGAGTTAACCTAGGATCAGTGGTCCTAAACCGTGGGTTTAGGAACTTAACCCTGGTTAATTAGCATAATCTTGCGACGAACACGCTAAGCCATCGCTATCACCATGCATCACATTTGTGCATCATAGTTCCTCCCGCTCCATCTCTCTTTCTCCGAAGCCTCCCCTATCACCATCATGTAGGACGCCTGCGAAACTGACGCGTAGGCCCCAGAATATGGTGGTCCATGTGTCAGTGTCATAGCCCTATGTCTTTGTCCGTAGCTGCAAAGGATGCACAAGAATTTGTTCTCCCAACTCTCCTCCTCCTCCCCCGCATTATTTTATGTGGTGCACCTCCTACCACTGGTTGGAAGAACCTCTCAAACCCTTCTCTTTCCCATCTCTCCTCCTGTGCTTCACCTTCCCCTTCATAGCCTCCCTTTCTATCTCCTCCTTCTTCCCCCACCCTGCTCATAGCACACAGCTCTTCTCTGCTGCCTGTTGGTGTTCGTTCTCTCCTCCATGCAAGCACTCACTTGTTTGTTTTTTTTAATTTCTTCCCTGTTTGCTTCTTTCTGCATCCAAAAACTTTTAAAACAGGCAGAATCATAAACAATCCCCCTCTTTAAAAATCATTGCTTCCTTTTCCAACACTTCCTTTTAACCTAAAAACAAAACACCACTCTGTTGCAATTTGAGTATTTTTTCTCTCTTTTTCCCCTGCTTTTCTAGTTTTTAAATTTTGCTTGCTAGCTACATCAGTACATGAGCTAGCAAAGAACCATGGCGGGACTCGACCTCGGCACCGCCGCGACGCGCTACGTCCACCAGCTCCACCACCTTCACCCCGACCTCCAGCTGCAGCACAACTACGCCAGTAAGCAGCCGGAGCCCTCCGACGACGACCCCAATGGCAGCGGCGGCGGCAACAGCAACAACGGTGGGCCGTACGGTGACCACGACGGCGGATCGTCCTCATCCGGCCCAGCTGGAGATGCCCCGGGCGGCGGCAGCGGTGGGAACGGGGAGATGGTAGCCCGCCGGCCCCGCGGGCGCCCACCGGGCTCGAAGAATAAGCCGAAGCCCCCGGTGATCATCACGCGGGAGAGCGCCAACACGCTGCGCGCCCACATCCTGGAGGTGGGGAGCGGCTGTGACGTGTTCGAGTCCGTCTCCACGTACGCCCGCCGGAGGCAGCGCGGCGTCTGCGTGTTGAGCGGCAGCGGCGTGGTCACCAACGTGACGCTGCGGCAGCCGTCGGCGCCGACGGGCGCCGTCGTGACGCTGCACGGGAGGTTCGAGATCCTGTCGCTCTCGGGCTCCTTCCTCCCTCCGCCGGCTCCCCCCGGCGCCACCAGCCTCACCATCTTCCTCGCGGGGGGCCAGGGGCAGGTGGTCGGCGGGAACGTCGTCGGCGCGCTCTACGCTGCGGGCCCCGTCATCGTCATCGCCGCGTCCTTCGCCAACGTCGCCTACGAGCGCCTCCCACTGGAGGAGGAGGAGGCCCAGGCAGCTCCACCCGGCCTCCAGATGCAGCCGCCCGGCGGCGGTGCCGATGGCGCAGGAGGCATGGGCGGTGGCCCGTTCCCTCCCGACCCGTCGGCTGCCGGGCTGCCGTTCTTCAACCTGCCGCTCAACAACATGGCCGGTGGCGGATCACAGCTCCCGCCTGGTGCCGATGGCCATGGTTGGGCTGGTGCACGGCCACCGTTCTGACAAGTCCATGGTGGGTATAATTCAGGTGTGTGAGAACAGGAGATGGCAATCAAGAAGAAAGCAGTGAACGGCACAAGGGTTGATGAAGGCAGCATGCAGAAGGTTAGCACACGCATGCTTGCAAGGATATCTACCATTTCTATCTCGATCTCTGTACAATTTCGTAGTGTTTGCTCGGTCTCTCTGATTATGTGTTCTCCTCTTGTTCTTCCTTCTTTTCCTTTTCTTCTCCCGTGTCTCTTGAAACTTAATTTGGGGTGTACCCTTGCTTGTCTTAATTTTTAATCTGGCTTTTAATAAGTAGCCTTTAATTTAATCTGTTCTCCAGGATGCATGTGTGACTTCTGTGTGTTACTCGATGTTTCCATGCCTGGGGTTCTTGTTGTTCCTCTGGATGAGAGATTCGCTTCAACCAAATTATGTTAAGAAAAGTTAGCGTATTCTAAGTGGCTTAAGCTGTCAGTTCTTACTTTATCATCATGTAGCAGCTAGCTAGATGTGTTGTGCATGCTTTTGGGGAATTGTTTTTTGAGTTATACAAAGGTGTTACCTGCCTGCGTGTACAACAGCAATTAGTGATGCGTGTATAGTATATTACTGATCGTATCATCAATCAGTTTCTTCTGGTTCTTCTAAATTTATTTGGGAGTAGTCTGGGAACTGCTTCGTCACAAGTTACCACACAATTTTCTGCTCACACGTGTGCACGCTTTGCCTTTGTTTAAACATCACAAAGCTAGCATACTCAATTCTGCTAGTAAATTGAATCTCGCAAAGCAAGCTCATGGGGATTCCTCACAAGTCACCCTGCTGCATGTCTATGCTGCCCTTGTTCTTTGTTGTCTCATATGCGTAGATTGCAAGATGCTTGTCGAAACAAAAGAAACTAGATTGCTAGTTTCCCCAAGCTCTTGGGACTTGGACATTCAAAGATTCCTAAGGTTTTCATTGACGACATGGTATCTAGTGTTTAATTAGTATGGCCTCTTTGGATTGTGTAGCTGCATGCATCGCTGTTCAGAGTTCAGGACCAGTGCTGCTAACTCATACTCTACATCATTCATATAGAATTTGATGGTGTGTGCACCTTGGCAACGTTCAGCTTGTCTTGAAATAACATGCTCAGGTGCTAATTAAGCAAACTGAGACATGCAGTCAAATTTCTTTTCTTCCATGCTGAATTGCAGATTGAGGTTTTCGTTACTTAACCCTTCTGAGTTCTTAAAACTGCATCCAGTTTGTAGTGCTTGTGTTGAATTCACAGCTTGTTATACCCTGTTTAGGGACAAATAAACTAGAAGCCAAATTACATGAAATTTATATGCACATACTAGCTAGATTTGTTGAGAATAATTTGAGTTTGAAAAATTAATAATTAATTTATCTGAAAAATTGATGAAGATGATTCGATGAGGAATGACATGTAGCACTATCTTACCTACTTCAGTCTATGATCACGTATATATGACTTCTATTGCATGAACTCTGTTTATGAAACAACTGAAAAATATAGAAGGTTAATCACTGACCATCTTTTTCCTGCAAAGAAGATCTAATTTCTGCCAACTCGAATAGCACTGTTTTTGGTCTTTTACTTATCTGTTGGTATTATATTGTACTATATACGCTGTCTCTTTGTATGCCCATGCGTTGATAATCGCTGTTCTCATGATTCTCTTCATACATACATACATACATACATACATACATACATACAAGATATATTCTACACGCACTTGTAGCTATTCTACGTGTGTATCTCATGATGTAGGTATATCGTTTGGTCAGATACGTCCAACGTTATGAGATATACTTGTAGCTACTCTCATCATCAGTATACCACCGTATGTATATCTACATATTTATTTATTACTTTGAGTATGTTCATATACTAATTCTAAGATACTTCAAAGGGATATATATGAAAAAATTCAAAAGCATCCCTATTTTTTAAATATATTATAATTATACCTTAGTACTACTATATAAAAATAAGTATGTCCATATACTCTATGTATGGTCACATACCCAACATATATACCATCATAGATGTTCTAGTATGATCACATACTCCACGTACATACTCTTCGGTCATACTCTTCGGTCAGATACGTCCTACGTCATGAGATACACATATGGAAGTAGCTACAAGTGAGTGTAGAAATAATTTTTCCTATATATATTGATGAAACAGTTTCATCTTTGATCCAATAGATTGAACTGAAACCCTTTGCTGTGCACATGTGCTTGAATTGAATATTAAATTGCTTTTTTAAAACTCTACTTGGTAACAGAAAACTACTATGGGCTATCGTCACTGCAATAAATAATCTTATCAGATCTATCCTAACAGTTTTGCTATTTTTCAAGTGTTTGAAACCAACTTACTTTAATTTTCTCTTTTAGAATCAACGCCCAACTACTTATCAATTCATCAGGTGGTTGGATTTGATCCAAGGGCATATGATTGATGGTGGTTTTAAAAAATGATGATTTCAAGAATTCAAGCAGCTAGAAAATAATGGGACCCTAATTTTCAATTTGCTGCTAACTCAAAGATAGGAATTGGTTAAAGTTATAACAGAATTTATCTATAGTTACTGATATCATGATATGGTCCACTTAGGAGGTATGAACCTAGGTGAAAGCATGTTTACAAAAGCAATCTTATTGCAGTGTGTTGACTGCGCGTGTTCTTTAGTTTGTTTAGACAAAGTTGTTTCTTTGTTACCGTCAAACATAATCTACATAATTCATACTAACAAATGTTGCGATGAACTATAAACGGACACGACTAAATCATTTTCAGTGCCCAAGCATTTCTCATTTAAGAGCTTAAGGCGTCACAATTTCCTGATCTCAAATGTTGCGCATACATACTGACGCATGATTATCAGTCAATTGACATTTCAGTATTTCACCCTGAAAACCTGAAAAATGCACCTGGAAGAAGATGCAAGTGCCCTGTAGCTACTAACCAACCTGAGCCGAAGCAAAATTTGAGCTAATTGCATTATTGTCGGCGTGCACGATCCACCTGCAAAAAGTTCTACATCACAGAGCACGCATACGGGTTCTCCTCGCTGATGAACTCATTGGGGTGTGTGCAGTGCAAGAACGCCGTGTCATGGTACCCTGTGAGCTCCGAGTGCGTGTAGCTGACACCGTACGGGTACCCGCAGCCGTAGCCCCCACCGCACGGCGAGCAGCAGTCGCCGCCGTAGCTGCCGCGGCGGTGGCACGGGTGCGAGTAGTCGACGAACCGCGGGTGCGTGCAGGGGATGAAGTAGGGGGCGACGACCTCCGTGACCTTCTCCTTGACGGCCTCGACCACCTTGGCGACCTCCTTCTTCTCGTCCTTCTTCACCTCCACCTCCTCCTTGACGATCACCTTCTTCTCGATCTTCTCGACGACGCCCTTCTTGCGCGTCCTCTGGTAGATGTACTCGACGAGCTTCTTCTCGTCGATGGCGCCCTCGACGGTGCACGTGTTCTTGCCGAGGTCCGTCTTGGCCGCGTAGATGCTCTTGTGCTCCAGCAGGATCTCTTTGACCCTGACTGCACAATCGGGGCAATGCAAGGGGACCTTTACGGTGATGACCTTCAACTCCTGCATGACCATCTCAAATTGTGCAGATCGAGGTGTTTATATATGTTGCATTATTATCAGAGACAGATGCCATTTGTACCTCCTCCTTGGTCTTGACCTCGGTGACGACGTCCTCCTCCTTCTTGGCAGGAACAACCAGCTCGACCTTCTTCCGGCAACCCTTCTCGACCTTCGCCCTGAGCTTCTCGACGTCGAAGCCGAAGCCCTTCACTGTCACCTTCCCTGCCCCAGCGTCCACCTTCACCTCTTCAACCCCTGCCGATCGACGTGCCCGTTTTCGGAACATAAAGTGGCGGGGAAGGTCATACGCGCACGGCATATATATTCGGCATGGCAAGCACCACTGGAGAGGCAAATGCTAGTATACCAGACGACAGGATCGAGCACGCACGCACCTTGGAACTCGGTGAACTGCGTCTGGATGTCGCGCGCGCACTGGCCACAGTGGACGTGCACCTTGTATACGGCCGTCTTGACCTCCACCTTCGTCTTCGTCTTGTCCTTCTCTTCTCCCATGCCGGCGCCGATTGCCACTGCTACTACACACTACACAACGCTTGGACATTTGCAACTGATGTGCAAGGGGCCGGATGACAAGGTGTTAATGGGGGTGAGCAGGAAGCTTGCAGATGTGTTTGTTGGAGATTTGTTGGAGGTGGTTCACGGGTTCAGAAAGATGGTTGAGAAAGCAGCGAGATTCAGAACTACTTGGCATATGGTTTTCAGTTGGAAGTTCACTTGGTCAATCCAAACTCATTCATGCTGCATCTGGAGTTAGCTCCGGAAGTGGTTGGGTTGTTGCAAGTGACCAATCGATCAATGCGGCGGAGAATAGATTAATCTGTGCGTGTACTTGGTGTGCCAACTGCCAATTCGTGTTCAGAATTCCAAACGCAGGAATTTGACGGCTTCCAAGTCCACTCTGGGATCACCGTGCACGAAAGAGAGGACAAGATCTTCAGCGGTGGATTGCACTGGGAAGCTAAAGGAATTCCAAGTCAGTCTCGATCAGGCCGAGTGCATCCACCAGGAGATGGGGGGAGAGGTCCCAGAGGAAATGAGGAGAACGAGTGGAATGCCGAAGAGGCCGTTCGCACGCATAAAAGGAGGTCTAGGCCGGGCCCAAATCGTATTCCGGTTAGGCCCATGTCTCACTCTCACGTCCCGCGCGATTCGGGAGAAAGAAAAGGAGTGAGCCTATGTCAGGCAGACCGACAAGGCCCAGAGGCCCATCCTGCCGCCGTCCCGACCCACCACCCCGCCGCCCCGCGCGGCGAGCGGCCAGCCGAGGAACACCGCGGCGCATCGGTCGCGCCGCGCGGCGTGCCGGCGTGCCCGGGAAGCAGGGGAACGGAACGGAAGGCGAGGGGGGACCGCGCGCGGAGCCGAAGAGCAGAGCAGACCTGGTCACATCACATGGCGCGATCCCCGGGCTGGCTCGCCCGGCCCCGCGCTGGCAGATAGCAGGCACGAGCTCCGAAACTAGTGGCAGACTTGCCAGGCCGGCAGGCGGCAGGCCCCGCTCCTCCGTGTGTGCCGCTGCCGCCGCGGGACGCAGCCCGGCCCGGCCGGCTCCGCGACAAATCGCACGGGCCACGGGCCAGGCAGGCGGCAGGCAGTCGCGTCGTCGTACGTACGCGAACGCGACGCCGACGCGGCGGAGGATCAGGCTGGGGATTCGGCCGGCGGGCTTGACTTGATTGCCGCCTGCCGGCCTGGGCATGGCCTGCTCGGCCGCCCGCGCGCGCGCCGAGTTGAATTGCCGGACCCTCCTCCGGTCCGGCGCGTCCGCGCGGTACCGCCTGCCTTGCCTGCAGCCCGCGGAGCCGTTGGTTGTTGGGCCGGCCGCGCGCGCCCGTGGTCCGACGCTGTTCGTTTTCTTACGTCGGGATCGGACCCCACCGCGTACTCCCGCGCACGACGCTGATGGGCCCCCGCCTTTCAATCTTGTTGCGTCGTGTCGCCCACGCGCACGGCGTCCGGTCCACGACACACAAGACCACGGATGGGCACCTGCACTTGCAAGCGACTTGGCACACAACTTGGTACGCGATCTCTCCCCTTGTCGCTCTCCAACGGAATAGTTTGTGAAGCAAGGGATGAAGGCAATGGGCTTTTTCTTCATACTTGTCGTTACGAAAATCCTAAAATTCTAGCTGATTCATTTTGTCCAAAAGCTGTTTGATTGGAAATTCGAACCATTTATTTCCTTGCTCACTCCCAGGGTTAATAGCTGACCCAGCTGGGATAAAAAGGAACCGGGCTATTTCCGTCAAAAATCAAAATGGGCCCGGGCCGTCGCGGACTCGCAGGAGGAGGAGGCAGCGATTTATTACCCGATATATCGCGTCTTCTCGTCAGTTACGGATCTGATCCGCATCGCCCCTCAGGTGAGGACGTGAGGCAACTCCCGCTCCTTTCCACACCCACCTCGCCACCTCCCCCGTGGCCGTCCCCCTCCATTTCTCACCCGGATTATATCATATTTCCCCGGCTTTCCCCATTTCCTCCGTATTTTATTCGATTTCGAGGTCGGTTTTCTGGTGACCTCCAACCGCCGCGAACCGCGCATGTGAACTGTGCCCCCCGGCGAGGCGCGCAGGTGCGGTGCGGTGCGGTGCGCCGAGGCGAGGCGAGGCGAGGAGCGCGTCGGATTCGGGGTCGGGGCTAGGGTTTCGCCGGCCGGCCGCGAGATGGACGGCCGGGACCATCACCAGCACCAGAGTCAGCAGCAGCAGGCCCAGGCCCAGGCGCAGGCGGCGCCGCGGGTGGGTTCACCGCCGCAGCCTGGCCCCGGCGGCGGCGGCGGCGTCATGATGCAGCACGCCACGGCGTTCGGCGCCGCGGCCACGCCCGGGATGCCGCCGGGCCCCGGGAACGTTATGCACGGGATGCCGCTCGCCTTCAACCCCATGGCGTCGCCGGGCGCCTCGTCGCCCATGAAGCCCGCCGACGTGCCGCCGGGAGCCATGTACCGCCCCGATTCCGGCGCGCCGGGCATGCAGCAGCAGCAGCCGCAGCAGCATCCAGGCGCCGGCGCCGGCGAGCTCGTGAAGAAGAAGAGGGGGAGGCCGAGGAAGTACGGCCCGGACGGGACCATCGGCCTGGGGCAGAAGCCCGCCGCCGCGACGGGCGCTGAGGCCGGCGGGCAGTCCGGCGGAGGTGGCTCCAACTCCAACCCCGACGGCAAGCGCAGAGGGCGCCCCCCTGGATCCGGCAAAAAGAAACAGCTCGATGCTTTGGGTAATATAGACTGCACCAGCTCTCTGCTCTGCCTTTTGTGTCTGAATTCTGATAAGTGTGCCCTTCCTTGAGACCGTAGCTTGGCCCGTAGTTGTAGCCCTGGAAAATGTGGTGCAAAAGCGTGGACGTATGTGGCCTGATTTCTGGAATAAGTTTGTGTGTGTTTTCTTTTTGTACATCTAGCTAATGGCCTCGGCTTAACAATTCATTTTTTTAAAAGGATTCCCCCACATTCTGAAGGAATTAAAAACAGAACGGGATGGCGCAGGCATTTTAATAATTTGGGGAAGTACAAGCATTGTCTTTATTATTACGCACAGCATAAATAGGAAAAGTAACATCTGTTCAAACATGAGCCTGGTCTTTGAATATAGCTTCTCTTTTCTTTTCTAATAAGAATATATGTGCGTGCAGTGTGCACATAACGACCAAAGATGGATAATTTTTTTCCTTGTATCTTTCTGTCATGCCTCAAATTGTGACAATCTCTAGCGTTTTACTCTTTGCTAACTGATAAGGGCAGTAAATATTTCTATTTTACATGGTTTTTTTTTCACCGCCATATTGCAAGTCAGAATGTTAATGGTAATATCATTTAGCAGGTGTTCTTAGGTTGTTTAGTTCCTTTCTTCCTGAGTTGAAATTAATTATATTAATTTAGTGCCTGTTTAGTTCCTTTCTTCCATGGAGTTCTAAAAATATCCTTGAGCAACACTTATTTTAATTACTGGCTATCTCACCTTTTTGTGCTTCTCAGGATCATCAGGGACATCATTTACTCCCCACATAATAACTGTGAAGCCTAATGAGGTACTTGAAACATGCTCCCCCTTTGGTGTCTTCACACTCTTATTGTGCCTAATTACGTCCAGGACATATTTCTGTATTTAGGATCGAGTATATTGCTGTTTGTGAACATACTGGTTTTTCTTGAAATGTTTAAATCTGCCTCTATGCCTGTGGTTTTTTTTTATATAAAAAAGGCACTCTTCAGGCCTTATGTTCAGCTGATGTGGTGCCAAATAATTACAGTAACCATATTACAATGTGAAGAACAGGATCAGAACATTATGCTTCTTGCTCTTCCCAGCATATTTTAAAATCTCTTAGCCTTATTCTTGTGTCCTCTGTCTTGATGTGAACTGCCTTGCCATGGTCTCTGTGCCATCACTTGATATTTAGTATACTTCCATTCAACATATTGCTGAATAAATGAGTACATGACATATATCATGATCTCCGAGATAATATTATAAGTTTTGGAGAGTATTATGTTCACTTGAATTTGTTGAATTTTTTCGGTTTGCTTTGTTGTTGAATTAATCGTATATTTTCTACATGGTTTGAAGTTGCTTGAGCCTGCTGGTTGTATTGGACCCCAGACTCTAATGAACTTTTATGCACCAATATCATTACTTTGTTGATCCCAGGATGTTGCTTCAAAAATAATGGCCTTTTCACAACAAGGCCCACGCACTACATGTATAATTTCAGCAAATGGGGCTCTGTGCACAGCAACACTCCGTCAACCAGCAACCTCTGGTGGCATAGTGACATACGAGGTATATTCAGCTTCAACTTGCTCAGAGGTGCTGGATGCTTTTGTTTTACTGCTGGGGTTTCTATGAAGTAGTAGCACACAAGTTTAGAATTGAAGTTTGATTTATGTTGGTTTTCTTACATTTGGCCAGACAGCATGACTATATTCTTTTATTAGTCTATATTTGCAGTATTATAAATCACTCAAGTAAACATATCTGTGCAATGGACCATTGATAGGCCGTGCAACTATCATTGATATCTTTTCAGTTGGATTGTGCTTTACTAGCATTGCTTATTAAGTAGCAAGTTAGTAACAAACATGTAGCTCTAATCCACTTAATTTGCACATATCTATTCTTTTCCTTCATTTGCCTGCAGTCAACCATTTGATTTTCGACAATGAAAAAAATGGCTGCTACATAGTTTTAAGTTCTCATCTCATCTAGGCAGGATAAAACAAGGAAACTGGGAGCACATATTTAATCTGTTTTTCACTCTATGAAAGTTCATTGGTGCCTCTGAGGATTGACTGCAAAACCAAGCCACAACACTTCCAATTGTTATGTACTCCCTCCGTTTCAAAATGCAGGTTGTTTTGGCTTTTTTAATTTATAGTATTTGCTATGCACCTAGATATATACGAGGTGCATAGCAAAAGCTATGAACCTAAAAAAGTCAAAACGAGCTACATTTTGGAACGGAGTAGTATCGAACTATCAATCATATAGCACACATCCAGTAAACTTACATATTATTTTTCTCTTGGCGTTTCATTTGTCTTCAGTCACCATCAACTTGACTTCTGACAAGAGACAAAAATGCCTATTATTTAGTTTTGAGTTTCCACTTCAGTAAGGCACAATAACACAGAAAAGGTGAAACAACAATTCATTGAGAAATAACTAAATACGATGGAACAGTTCATTGGTACATCCATGAGTACAGACTACAAATCCAATCCACAATACTCTCATTTCAGAACACTTACAATTTTTCTTCATATAAATCATATGAATTCCTTCGTGTGACTTGTTGCAGGGCCACTTCGATATACTCTCCCTGTCGGGCTCATTCCTGCTTGCAGAGGATGGTGACACTCGCAGCAGAACAGGTGGTTTGAGCGTGGCACTTGCTGGAAGTGATGGACGCATAGTTGGAGGCTGTGTTGCTGGAATGCTGATGGCGGCGACACCCGTGCAGGTTCTCTATTCGTCTATGGCTATTTACTGTTCATTGCCATTTCGCATGCCCCAAATTGGAATTCTCACGCCTTAGTCTTACAATTGCTTACCCTTTTGTTTTCCAGGTTGTAGTTGGCAGTTTCATCGCTGAAGGTAAAAAGCCAAAGGAAGAGCCGCAACCAAAACGCGAGCCGGCTTCTGTGCCACTGCACGCGCCCGGCTTTGGGGCAGCCTCGACTGCCAGCCCCCCGTCCGACGGAACATCAAGCGAGCACTCTGATGATCCAGGAAGCCCTATGGGACCTAACGGCAGCACATTCGCCAACACGGGGCATCCCATGCACTCCACATTTGCTCCGGTTGGGTGGTCGCTGTCTGGGAACCAAGGCCGCTATGATCCTGACCTGAAGATGATGACCGACTGATGACTGCCGGTTCGCAGCGGCCTTGTTAGCAGTTGACGTAGTTCAGTAGGGCTCAGGCCTTCCTGCACCGGTTCCACCAGCAGCAGCGTCGGACAATAAATTCGGTATGCTAGGAGGAATGAGTAGATCACGAGGAATAAGTAGCACCAGTGCATGCCTTTGCCTTGTTATGCAGTAGCTAGTTGCTTGTATCCGTATCGTTTCATTGTCAGGGTTTATGCAGCCTGCCTTCCGGCTTGTGTCTGTATCAGTGTAGTGCTACGTTTCTCTTATTCATGGATTGGTATTTCTCCTTGCATCGTTATGTGCTATTTGTTAGTAGTCGCCTCGCCTCCTGTGTCCTAAAATATAAGGCGTGGCCGGATTTGCGTGATAAATAAAGTACTTGACAGTGTGGAAATAGTTCTAAATTGTAATAATGTTATTTTAGTTTTAGAAAATTGCAAAAGCTCACCTTCAAGGCAGGTTCCATAAGCCATTTTCTTGAAGCTTTTTAATGTGTTTTTAGGTTCCGTTAAGTAATGTTAAAAGAAAAGAACAATAATAGCATAAACGGCCGCGACCCCTCACAGACGGAAGAGAGAAGATATCCAAGGACTAAAGCTTAGAAGTAGACGTGGCCTGTTTCTTATGAAGATATCTACATAAAAAACAGCACCACACAGTACATGATTTGAGTACAACTGAAACGAAGCTTCACTACGACTGAGCATACACTTCCATTATTCCAGGACACAGCGTGCACGTGCGCACAGCATACATGCACTCGCTACCCCACTGATCGATCCCCAGCTCGGTCGCCGGTCGCTACACAAAAACGTATACGACCGCGATCCCTACCGATCGCCTAGCTTACATGTACTTGCCCGACGCCGGGTACGTGGTGCCGGCGGATGGGTAGGCGGGGTCGCCGGCGGCGCCGTGGTGTCCGTGCGTCCCGGTCCCGGTGAGGGGCACGCCCGTGCCGTGGCGGCCGGCGGCGGAGTCCGCGCGGTGCTCGGCCTTCTCCTGGTGCTTGTCGGCGTTGGCCTGGTCCTTCTTGGCGCGGGCCTCCTCCTTGGCCATCTCCTTCTCGCCGTGCGTGGTCGCCGTCGCCTCGCCGGCCTTGCCCTGCATCTTGGCCGACCCTTCCTTCATCTTCTCCTTCGCTGAGCTCGCCGCGTCCTTCACCTTCACCTTCGCCGTCTGCATCCTGCCTAAGTTACCGGTCACACCCTTCTAGCTTGTGCTCTTGCACGGACGGAACGAATTGGATGGGCTGAGACTGTGCGTTCGTGTACTGATCTTTAACCGAGCCGCGGCTGCCGTGGCCTATATATAGGCGTGAGCGGGGCTTCGGAGTCCCGGTGTTGGTGTCCGACTCTTGTGGAACGCGAGGTGGCGGCCTGGCGGCGGGCATGCGGTGGTCGGTGGGCCGCCGGAGCTGCACGTCGCACCGTGAGGTGGCAGCCTCGGCGGACACGCAGGCTCCATGGAGGCCGTTGAGCCGCCGCGTGCCTTGTGGGGCAGAGGTCGGTGCAGGGCTCGTGCAAATCGGATCGTGGTAAAAAAACATCACCTCGGGGAATGTGCGCCAAACGGATCAGTGTCACATCGCCGTGTTCGGCCTAACTGCCGTACGCGTGTGCTGTCCTTGTCCCTATCGTGATCGGATAATGGGTAGGCTTGGGCTGGGAGGAAGAAGAAGAGTGGGTGAGCGATATGGGCTACATGGAATGGGCTTATCAGCATAACATTAAGATGTGGGCTGACTAATAACCCAAATATGTATAGGCCCAAGATCCTGCTATTATCTTGGAATTCCTATTATCTTCACTCCTATGTTCCTCTCCAAAGAAAAGAACTCTTCGGTCATCTGTTTATTTTCTTTTATTTTATTTAAAGGAACTCTTCATTCATCTATGACATAAATCATGCGACTGTTTAGTGGATGAACAACTAATTCATTGCAGTTACTGGAGCAATTTTTTTTCCCCAGCAGCATCAACAGATTCACAGATTTTCATCTAAAAAATTATTCCCAGATACACATGTTCCAAGCGGAGCTGCTTCAGTGGGTCGTCTCAATTCAGTAGCCTGCAGATACACATGTTGCTATGAAACATGCGAAATGGAGTAGCACAAACATTGCAACAGAGGTATAAATGATCTACTGTATGACATGCGCATCTACAGGCTGGTAGAGCTGAAAAGGTGCTCAAACAAAGTCCAAATTGCCAAACCAAAAAATCCGGTTTCAACCTGATCACGGATACTCTCCTGACCAAGTTGGCAATGTTGAAGTGTCAATTCATTCGGCGTACCCACTGTTCCAAGTGGAGCTGCTTCAGTGGACGACCAACAAAGGGCTTGCCTTTGCGAGGGCACTTCCATTTCTTGCTGACCTCTTGTGCCGGAGCTGCTGCAACTACTTCTAGAAAATTAGTTCTGTCAGCCAAGGGACGTCTAGTTTGCTCTTGGACCAAAGCCTTCTGCTCCAAAGTGCTGTTGTTCTCTTGTAATTCTCCTTTTTCCTTCTCTCTCCCCATTGGGTGCCTAGGAATTTTGTTCATTTTGCGTTCATCGGGCCGGTGCTCCTTTCTCTTGACAGCTATAAAACCATCTGATGCCACTATTTCTTGTGGCCTACTGTCCAATACAAGCTTGCAGCGCCGAGTTTCCTCTAGCCGAGAATTCTCTTTAGTGTCAGCTAAACTGAAATTGTTGCGACTAACAGGACGTATGCTGTGCTCCACACCATCTTGGGTGTTTTTCTCAGTGCCAGCTAGATTGGCACCGTTGAAATTGAGTGGCAGTTCAACTTGGTGGATGATATCTTCGCAGCCTTCTCCAATATCAATATTAGTCAAACGTGCATCATCACAATCACCAGACTGTTCACTGCACTCAACCTCCTGATCTGCAGGGTTGCTTTCTTGAGTGTCAACTGAACTAATACCATCACAATCCACCAGCAAATTGCTGTGCTCAGCTGACACTTCCTGGCTTTGTTTAGTATCAGGTAAGTTTCTTATGCAATCTGACAAAGGCTCCAGTGCATTTCTCTGCAGAGGCAACAAATTCTGCCTTTCAATTTCAGTAGCCTCCTCATCCTTATCAAGAAAACCCGCTCCAAACAGTGCCCGCAGACTTTGCTTCCTTTTTGGGGCAGGCTTCGTTTCACTCTTATTAACCGGAACCAAATATTTTCCAGCAAAAACCTCAGGCTCAGATTGGTCTCCCAAACAATTTTCTCTCAAAGCAACACCATCATCCCGGAAAGAATGTTTGAATAGCGGGTGCTGAACCGAACCCAGAGTATACAGTTAGTTGCGTCAATTAGTAGAAAGATGGGATATGAAGCAAGAGATGTAACGCGTCCATGGGCTGTTTAAAAGAATTCAGCAAGAAAAAAGTTACCTCTAATGGGTCTTGGGTCTCGCTGCCGTTGTCGATGGGAGGATCAGCACCCAGCTCCGGAACCTCCGGTGACTCATACTCGTAGCTCGAGAACCAGTTCTTGATGTCCGGCGGCTCTGACGAAGAAACAGAACACCGAAACAGGCGTCAGACAGCAAAAGATCCAAAAATTGACGCGCCAAGAAAACTCTAAGATTCGCGAGGGGAAGAGGGGAACGCACGGGAAGGGAGCGAAAGGGGGTACGAACTCCACCCGTGCACCTGCAAGAACACAGAACGCGGGTGAGGGAGTGGCTTGGACGGAGGGGCGGTTTCTCCTGCGAGTGCCGTACTTAGACCAAATCGCGACGATGCGACAGGGGTCGGGGAGCAGAGGAGAGGGAGGCCCAGAGATTCAGCGTACCTGGCTTTGTCCGCCGGCTTCGCCGGCGTTGTCCTCCATGGCCGAGCGGTGGCGAGACGCCGAGACGTGGTAGGGGAGATTTGAGCGCCGACGAGCCGGTTGGGTTCTCAAAAATCAGAATTCGAAGTGCCCGGGAATGAAGAAGAGAGTGCCCGCCAAATGAGACATTTCATTTTCGTCTTACCCGCGAGCCGCGACAGGCCGAAATAGAATGGGCTGGGCTATGTAAATGTCATCATCACTTTTACAGCCGAGAAATGGATCGAACTAGGCCTGTCTTGGCTCACTGCTTATCATTAGGCTGCATTGTTGTAGTATATTTGGGCTGGGCTGTCTGCTCCCAGTAAATTAAATTGGCCCCCTGCGCTCATCCGTTCTTAGCAATGGCCTTCACCAAATCTCCAAAAAAGAAAAAGCAATGGCCTTCACCAATTATTGAACTTATAATATCCTTAGGATCTAGAAAATAACTCAAGATCCAAACAGAAATATCGACCGAACCAATCTCCTTGTTACGCAAACTAAACGAATTCATTTGGAGCCCTCATGAAATGATGTCAATGCTATAAACATACAGCTGCATCCAAAACTACAAATCAAGAATGGATCAAAAATCCAAACAATCTAGCAATTGAACTGTACTACAGATAATACACAAACTCATGCTCAACGCGTTCGGAATCTCTCTACAATTTTGCAATCCAACATGCAGAGGAACGAATCAGTTGAGGAATTTCAGGTAGTCCCTGAGGTCGGTGGGGAAGCACGGGTACTGCCTCCAGAACGCGCCGTGCACCCTCAGCAGCCTCGCCGCCTTCTCCTTGGTCGACGCCGAGCTCTCCACCTGCAGCAGCGCCAGCAGCTTCGCCACGCCGCCGCTCATGAACATGTCGTCCAGCACCCTCTCCGCGGGCGCCACCGCGCACGCCACCAGCCACAGCACGCTCACGGCCAGCCTGCTGGCGAGGCCTGACACGCGCAGCACCGTCCGCGCCACGGCGGACACCGCCAGCGCGTGCTCCGCGAAGGCGAGCCGGCCCTCGGGGCACTTGCACAGGCGCTTGAGGAGGAGAAGCGCGCGCTCGGCAACGCGGCGGTCGGCGTCGGGGAGGAGCTCCACGAGCACGCAGACCGCGCCCACCTCCACGGCCTTGGCGCGCCGCGTGCCGCGGGAGCGCGCCGTGACGTCGAGTAGCACGTCGAGCGCGCGCGAGCTCAGCTTCGGCGAGGTGCCGTCGGACAGGACCTCGAGGAGGGACTTGACCAGGTCGTCGACGTCGACGCCAGCTGTCCAGTCGCGGTCGGCCCTGGAGATCTTGGCGATGATGGACATCGCGTGCAGCCTGGCCTCGGCGCTGCCGCGCTGCACCAGCGCGACCACGGGCCTCATGCAATCCGGCTTGAGCACGAGCTCCACCGACGTGTCGTCGGAGAGCGGGAGCGCGGCAAGGACGGAACCGGCCTCCTCGCACGTCCGGAACGCCGAGAAGTCACCGCCGGCGCTGCTTTCCGCCAGCGCCTGCGTCATGACGCGGCCGAGCACCTGAATGCCGCCGCAGGCGACGAAGTCCTCCTGGGCTGCCACGTCTCCCTCCATGCAGGACTTGAGGTTCTTGAGCGCGGTCACCTTGAACGGCGTGCCCTCAACGCCGGCGAGCACTGACGGCAGCCTCTCCCGCCCCAGCTCCTTACACAGCGGCGTGCTCGAGGACGACGATGAGGAGGCGCGGTCGAGCCAGGAGGAGATGACGCTCTTGAGAGTGTGGTTGGGCGTGAGGTCGAAGGAAGAGAGCCGCTGCATGGTGGCCGGGCACGTCGTCTTGCCGTATTTGAAGAACCACCGCTCGATGCTGCGGCGTTCGTAGGTGACGCCGGTGGACACCGTGACGGGGTCCTCCATCAGCTCCATTGAGATGGGACACAGGAACAGCTGGGGAGGCTCCTCCATGGCAATAGCCTAGAATTGATCTCGACCTGTGGCAAATCCAAGCAGCTGCAAACTGGCAACCAATCAAGAGTCAAGCAGGTCTCTGGCTTCCAAAGTTTGCAGATAAAACAACGTAGCATTTCTGAGAGGGACGCGGGAGGATCAGGGCCCAGAGGCATGGGGTTTTATATATCTGCATTTAGGTGTACTAGCCCGTCAAAGAAATCAGATTCAAAAGGGGATAAATTAACAAGTGGGCAGTAAACTATTGTGGGGCCAGAAAAAATTTCAGGACATAGGTTAGCACGATGTTACAGTAGAAACGCTGTGGCTATATTGCAAAGAGAATCTCAGTCTTCCTTCCAAACAAAAGTACATCATTATTTTCAGTCTGAAACAAAAGCCATGATTTTTATAACTAGGGTCTACCAGAAGAAGCTCCAAGAACAAGTTGAAAAAGCACAGCTTGCAATATTAGTATCGTTGATCTTTGATTTCTATGGACGATAAATAGTGCAACAAGCTGTAGTCAGAAGTCAGATGGCCACAAAAGTAAGCGATGCTTACATATTCAGTGCAAGGTTGGGAACTAAAATAAAGCCAGGCCGACATCGATTGGCCGTGATCTGTAAACTCGGGACTTTGTCCCTCGTTTCTGTGCAAATATTTTGTGTTTTGACGAAGGCATCGTGACCCGAGTTACATGAATTCGATGGGCGTCGACCTGAGCAAAGAAGCAATCTGGTGGGCGTCGACTTGAGCAACCAAAGCGATCTGGTGGGCGTTTTGGGTTGTTCAGAACGTGTCTGCTCGCAACTGGATTTGCAGGCACACCCTCTGACTTTGCAGTTGCAAGATAGATTCAGATTGTAATGCCACAGAAAAAAAAAGGAACTATGAGAATACGGCATGATGCAAATGCTAGCTACTTGTCAGAAAAAAAGAAGGTGAAGAGGAGAGGTTCGACTAAACTTGAGACGTCAGATGCATCTTGGAGTTGTTAAATGGAGTTGCGAAAGGAGCTGGCCGGGAATGACGGTGGATCAGGATTGTTGATCCAGCTCCATTTCTTCGTCGTTTTTGTTCCTTTTTTATGTCTTAGTTGTGGGCGGTTGAGCGTTTCCTTTGACTGTATCATCAGGTTGCGTTTTCTAATTCCAAATTCCAGCCGAACTCTTATCCTTTTCTTCAAAACCAAACTAGTAAGGTGTCCCGCGCTAATAGCGCAGCTAGTCTGGTTTCAGCTATATTAGTGATAGGTAATTAATCTTTGTCCTTTTTTCTCTAGGTAGTTTTTTTTTGTCATAGTGGTACATGTGTAGGTTCTTTTGAGTTGTTCTTCTCTTATCTTTCTGCTCAATCTCATCAATGTACCATCTTCTTTCTTGCACCTTGAGCAAGCTAACTTGCACATCCTATCCATGTTTATCTCTAGCCCTAGAAGATCACGAACTGGACCGACTTCATATTCTCCGCTATTTTTCTTTAGTCTGGTTTTGTATATTTTTTGAGTTATGCCCCGATGTCATTCTTAGCAACTAAACCAATGAACCATCTTCTTTTCCACACTTTGAGCAAATCAATTTTCTTGCTAGTCATCACAATCTCGATGCATGTGTAGTCCATCGATATCCTGAACTAAACCTCCCCTCCTTGATATTCTAATGGAACTTTTTTTGCCCAAACAGATCTAGACCTCTCCACCTGGTTAATGGGGGACTCTTTTGCGTATGCTTATGCCTTCTTTTATGCTTTTTATGTCACCTTAACCTTCTATATGTCGTTGTTCTTGTCTTCTTGGTATGGTTCCTCTCAACATCATGCACCTCCTCCATTTTGATTTGTAGGCTATTCACGTTCCCAATCATTATGGTGGGCTTCACATGCATATCATTTATGGTGCTCATGGCCTTTTGCAGCATTTGATTCCGACCAATAGGATTTCATGTTCTTTAGCAATCACTCGGCCTTAACACGATGCTAAAAATTGATCTTATAATACTTTCATTCTTTGATCCTAATTTTAGTAAGTTAATCATATTTTATATATTCTCTTTATTTAGATATGTTAGGATAATACATTTTGGAGATGCTATGACATCCCTAGTACGTCCATAGCTATTATCAGCGGCAGCTGGTTGGTTCTGATTACATAAATATACACCCATTTACACCATACCACAATGCAATACCGTTATTGTGTTCACAATTTAAATAATGTGTATTAATACTTAAATATAAAGCCCTCATGATCAAGTATATAATTATGAAACAATAACTATGATATCACTTTAAAAAGTATGGAAGTTAGGGCCTGTTTGGATCCAACGGAAAGAGAAAGAGAAAGTGCAAAACTTTTGCTCTTTTGCACTTTTTTTGCACTCTTGGATCCAAACACCCCAAAGTGCAAAATGGCAAATGCTACCGTAATTTTGCTAATTATGGATTAATTAGGCTTAATAGATTCGTCTCGTCATTTAGTCCTCATCTATATAATTAGTTTTTTAATAAACTATATTTAATACTTCTAATTAGCGTCTAAACATCTGATGTGACAGGAGCAAAAATTTTACCATTTGCCCTTTTGCTATTTGGGGGTGGATCCAAACAGGCCCTTAGTAACTGATCATGACTTTTAAGGAAATTAACTGATCATGATTGATTAAGTATTGTATAAAATAAATAAAATAAATGTATTACACCGCAATTTACTTTCATATGTACCGTCTCTTTCCTTCATTCTTTATCACCCTAAAAATGGAAGGGGAGTGGATAGACATGGCTGCTGCAGGGAATTATCAACAATGGTGCACGCCTCCTGTCTTTTTTCTTCATGGATCTTGGCTGTATTGTTGAGCTTTGTTCCTATCCTATTCAGATTTGCAATGCCAATTTCTACTTAGGGGGTAATATTGAGTAGAAGCATTTCTTTTCACTGTTTGTCCCTATCCTATTCAGATTAATCTTTTTTTTTAATTTCAACATATACTCTCTTATCATGGACTCTTTGATCAAGTCCTAATTTTTTTTATTTTTCTTAATTCCGAATTTAACTATTTACTAACAATGTACGAAACCATGGGCTAAAGCATTTGGTGGAGACCTCGTGAAAACGCCAAGCAAGCTATAGCTATAGCGGAGCTGTGCTGTCGGAGAATTTCTCCAACCGGTTGGCGGAGTGCACCCGCCTAATCCTAGTTTAGGATGAGTTTGGGGAAAGTCAAGAAATGCTCAATCTAAAGGCGAATGATCACGAGAAGCACATAAGGTTTAGAGTGGTTCAGGCCGCCGGAGCGTAAAACTCTACGTCCACTTGCTTGTTTTGGTGAGGTAAGGCTCACCCTCCGTGAGTGTCAACTTTCTTGTGTGAGTCGACTCTTCTGAGAGCCTGAGAAACTAGTGGTGTGTGTGTAAGCTTGAGACTTGTGAGCTTGAGGAAGCTTGAGAGGGCCTGTAAGTTCGTGGAACTTGTGTTCTAGCATTCGCGCTCTTCCTTTTATAAGCCCAAGGGGAGCGTGTACACTGAGCAGGGTCCCGACAGGTGGACCCGGCGACATATTAAATAACATACACATCGGAGCCTTTAGTGCCTTAGATCCTGAGATCTTCCTCATCAGCCTCCATGCGTATCCTCCGTCTGGATTTGATCTTGTGCCGTCCTGTTAGCGTAGAGTCTGCTGCCGCTGACATGCGTAGAGGGGTTCGTGCTGTCGCTGCAGAGTCAGCTCCCGCTGACAGGCGAAGGGGCTACACTGACCCGCCGTGCTGTAGCCTTTGCACATTGTAGCTGTGCACGCCGTGCCCTTCCTGTAGCAGGTCATAATGACTCCTTACTCACACGCGCGGCGCTGCGATGTGACCATACGCCCCTCGCCCACGCACACGGCGTTGTGACGTGATGCGCCGCCTTGGTAACTGGCGGGCTTACCGTGATGTCAGCTATACCTCCCAACGTGTCAGAGGACAGCCCATGCCCTGTCTCGGGCGCGTGCACCCTAAACACCCGTATTTAATGCGGTAGCTGGGCTGGAATCCTCCGAACACATGGCGGTGCTGGTTTAGCAGGCGCTCCCTCTGGGGCACGTGGCGGCACCGGACCTCCTCCCCGAAGGGATGGGAGGTCCGGGCCCCCTGGCTGGCACTGGCACTCAGGCCCCCTAGGGGTCCGGCTTCCACACGCAGGAGCCCGTGGTAACCGTTCGTGAGCACCTTATCCTTGCGGGCACGTGGAGGCGCCGGACCTGCTATAGTGCGTGGGGGGAGGTCCGGGGACCGTGCCCTCAGCTATCAGGCCCGGGCCGTACGCCCCGTCGCCCAGAAGCTTAGTGCGAGGTTACGGATAACCTTGCATCCCTTGGGCTGAACACACTGGTAGGAGGTACCCCTATCTGTATGTACCGACATGTGCCATTTAGCGTTTTTGGAAAAACATTCAATATATTTCAGCAGATATTAACATTTTTAGATAATTGATAAGTTGATAGTAATAAATGATAAGCAGAGGGGAGGAATTTGATATCGAAACATCCGGTACTTGTGCTCACTTAATTTGACTTGCGAATTAAGAAATTTGACACGAACAACAGAGGGGAGGATGCAACAAAGGAGTAGCATATGCGACTGTCTGATCTGCATTTGTCTGTTGGCGACCACTGCATACTTCCTGACTTCACTGTCCGATTCTGCAGTGCTGCCGTTGCCGTCGTCACACCCGCACACAGGTGCCTCAAGTGAAGGGGCGTATAGCATACTGGCCGCCGGCCATTGCATGCAGTTGCCGCGCGCCCGCGCCACCGCAGCCAGTCGTCGCATCGCATTTGCTGCGGCAGGGCGGCACGTAGTCGCCGCGTTGCCGCACACAACCGACGCACTGCTGGGTCCGCTGCATGCAGAGGTAAGGTGAGACGAGAGCGTGGGGACCGAGGAACATTGAAGGCTTCACGTACACGTATAAACGGACTGGATTGGGCAGGAATATAGTAGGGCTCCCCGTGAGTCGGCCTGCTTGCGCTAAATGATTTAGCGTGGATATTGCTCGCAATAGCGCTGGTAGCGTCGATAGCAGTAAAATACACAATATCCTAGCGTCAGCATGTCCAAAACGCTATAGCCCCACTAAATCATCGCTATAGCCCGCTATTTTGTACATTGAATTGGTAACCGTATTCGGTATGGACCCTCTCGTCACATTCTAATTTTTCTTTTTTTTTAATTCCGAAATTGATTATTTATTAATCAATATTTGATATAGACTATTGATTAGTTTGGACCGTTAAATCTTCGTAAAATCTAACGGTGCAAATTTTTCTCTTTTTTCGATTAATGTGGGAATTTCTAGACCCTCTCGGCGAACGTGATGGCTTTTTTAACACTCCCTTAATAATATAATAGATTATCCTTGCAAGAAAATAATAGCATCATTTATTTTTATATATTAAAAACCACTAATGCCACTGTTAAACTGTAAAAGCTTGGCTGTCCCTCCACCGGTGAATGGTGATTCAAGCAAGCCTATCCAATCCTTCTGCTTTTCCCCCGACGAAGAACCGGAGATCAATACGTGTGCAGGAATAAGTAGAAGTCAATGGTATGATTTGTCGTATGTTCCTCGTGGTTTAGGTGCGTGTCTGATATCATTTTGGCATCTTTCCTTGTCATGAACTGTTCGCACTCTCTTGAAACGATTGGAAACAATCCCATCCGAAAAGGACGAGCACAGTGACAGTCAGTCTCAACTAAAACACTTGCTGACACAAGTTCGCTCGCTCGCTCGTCATTTCGGATGCCTTTCTTGCACAACCAAGTAGAGTAGCTGGCCAGCCAGTCATTGCTTTGCCTTAATTCGCCAGGGAAATATTTTTTTATGATTATGGTTAAAACTGGAGAGATCAAAAGCTTAGTATATTCAGAACGTACGTCATGGTTCATCAACGAAAGAAAGCATTGCCTGGTTGATTTTCTACATTGTTTCAGATTTTCAGTTCTGCATTGGTTGGTCTCAAGCTGTCAGTTAGTGCACCGCCCAAAACAAGTTTCGTTTCAAAAAAAATTTGGCAAAACAAGGTGCTCTTTAAACAAAAAAGAATAATCAAACTTGCACGAAATATATAGATATTCAGTAGTATAGTTGACATACATTATATCCACTTGCCAAACTGGCGCGCCACACGTCGCTCAACGACTTTAAGCATTTGCCAAGCCACATAGTTTGACAAAATTAGGCGTTCCGTCGAACAAACGCTTCCTGATTGGTTTGACTGTCCCGCTATTTTGCTTCGAAAATAAATGCAGCAATCAGCGCGGCTCATGATCCTCAAGGAGCTGCGAAACCCGTGGACTAAGAAAACTTTAAAAGATGCATCCTGATCACAACCGCCACCGACTAATCGGGTTATAAAATTCTCTGAGATTTGGAACCGTCCAGCGCGAGTTTCAGCTACCGGTACATTATTTTTCCGTAACTGTTTTTCACCCTGAGCTCAGTTTCCTGTGAACAGAAGCAACAATTCCACCGCTGACAGAACCAACATAGACAACGTACCTGTTCAGACATCAGACAGAGTCCCCTTTTAGGAATCCTTCAGAGTTTACCTTTGATCTGGCACGTTGCTTGAATTTGCATCCAACTCAGAATGTATGTGGGCAGCATTTTCCCAAAGGCGTGAGTCAGATAGTAGTAGAACTCTGATCTGATGATTCATGACAGTTCACCGAATCAGCAAATAGGTTTCTACAAATTGGCACAGCTACCTGGACCTACATGATTCCTTTCAAACATCGGCCTTGGCGTATCGCAACCTACAAATGTGAGCTGATCCTGACAGTTTAGATTTGACCAGTCAAATCGTTGACGTTTCAACAAATTGTGCACCTAATTACTTTCTTTAGGGGAAGAAATATAACAAGCTCCAGCTCCCTTCCAGACTCCAGAGGTGCGGAACAGGATGGATTTAGTCGAATTTGATTCATCATTAATTAACACACAATAAACAGATCAGCAAATCACTCTGCCAAACGGCATTAGCATCATGTGAGTTGAGTACATCAAAGTCAGATCAGTTGTAAAAATGAAAAAAAAATGTGTTGTATTGTTCAAACTGTTCCCATATTCTAGATCACTCCATCCTCTCATGGTAGACATTCAGGACATAGCTGTTGAGGAGGTCACCAAATGTCTTCGTGGAGAATTTTTGCACCACATGGTCCCGTGCTTGTTTACCCATCCTGACCGCAAGATCATGGTCATTCACAAGTTTCAGCATGGCTTTTGAGAATTCTGTGGGGGATGGATCACACAGAAACCCTGTAACTTCATTCACAACTGTTTCCACTGGGCCACCACTGTTGCATGCAATTACAGGCTTATGGGCTGCCATGGCTTCAAGAGGGACAATGCCAAAATGCTCATCCTGGATAAGTATCAGACACAGGCAAGTTATTTTTTTAAAAAAAGAATCTCTTAGCTTGATCAAGTCCTAGCACAGCTAGAAACTTACCTTTGGAGTGTACAAAACACAAAGGCAGTTGGAGAGAAGCTCATTTCTTTCAGATGTTGAGCACGACGTTACAAATTTAACCTGTCCAGACACCCCTTCAGCAACTGCCAATCTTTTGAGCTCCTCAAGGTAATCAACATTTTCCTTGAGACGCTTATCATAGCCACCTAAAAATGAGCATGGTAAGAAATCAGCATCAGCATAGTTAATAATTTGGCATTGTTAACCCAAGATGTGGTAATTTTAAGCCTGCAAATAAAACGAAAAGGAATATATACACAGAAAGTACCTGCTACTGTTAAAGTTGCATCTTGTAGAGCATCACCAGGTAGTGTAGAAGCAACAGAACGAAGCAAAGCAAATGCTGAAATGGCTAGATCAAGATTCTTTTTCCTCTCAAAACGGTTGATTGATAGGAAATTCAACCTGTACAAAAGATGATAGTTTATTTTAGCTACACCTGAACAAGATGCAGTGGAGAACATCTGCTTAGGTATGTGAAAAAATGAATAAGTAAAACCTAAGTCAGTTATAAAGAGATATACAAGCATGAAGTTACTTATAAGCATGAGGTTCATGAAACTGCTCGACAGATACAGCTGGATATAGAACACCAGGCTCAATTCCTCTAGCATGTAAGCAACAAAAGGTCCTCGCAAAGGTTGCTGCAGTGAACTTGCTGTTGACCAAAATTAAATTTGCCATACCTGATATAAGTAGAAGGAATAGCCACTACAATTAGAAAACTGCTGGATGACAGGATGCATAATTAAATAAAAGGAAAGGAAAAAACAAAGCAGCTACAATTCTAGATGTGTAAGACTATACCAGTAGTGGCCTCCTCAATCATGTCAATTGGCTTGCGGTATAACCTCCGAAGCATGGTAGTATGTTGTGCAAGCAAAAGATCAGGGAAATGACAATAAAAAACTATCTGGAGATGCAACAAACAACGTGTTAACATGATAGAAGAAATTAAAGAGCACTGAGCACTCCGGACAAGAGATTGATACCTTGGATGATGCCTTTAGTTTGAGCAGTGGAATCACAACAGAAACTTGGTCAACCAATATGACATCAAATGAGGGCCACCAGAGTAGCACACAGAGCGCAACAAAAATGCAGCGAAGATAAGCACAGACAGCATGAAAGCGGTAAAATACATGGCGGGGCAAGAAATCTCCATATACAGTAACTGGAAAAGGGCCTGGAAAACAACCAGAGGAAAACTATGTAAAGATTATATTGCATAAGCTACATTTTACCATAGGCATACACATAATGCTGTAACATTTGTCAGGATTTTGTTCACAAGGGAATGATTTCGGCCTTGTACACCAGAATCCAGATCATGAACTCCACAATGGGTAAAATACAAGGAACACAGGAAGCTAATGGAAATATAAGATAAAATTACAGGAATAGGGTATCAGCATAGTGGGTGAAGTTCAGAGGCTTACCAGAAACGGTCTCCTCAAAGCAACGGTTCTTATCATGGTGTGATGTGAAAACATGAACATCATGTCCATGGGCAGCAAGCTGACAAGCCGCATCAACAATCAATCTCTCAGCGCCACCTTCACACAAAAAAAAGAAGGTTGAGAGTATGAAGCAAGTGTGGTTATAGTCTGATCATATCGCAACCACTGCTGCAAGATGTTTACTGAAATTGTTCTGTAACTTTTCAACTGTGTGCTGTCCACACTCCAAATTACCAAAGTTGCTCCCTGCGACAAGTTAATCAAATGGCATCGCCACTTCACTAGAAGTATAAATTAGTAGATACGAAGCAAAACCCAATTTTCCGTCAACACAGGGACACAATCTGAGCTTGCGCAAAATTGAGGATCACCAGTATCTTTAAACCGGGTTTGCTCTATTGCAGTAATAGTCAAAGCTTTTTCTTCCTGGAAGGTGGCCGGATCTACATAATAATTCTATCTACTGCGAGATCCTAGCCTCAAACTGGATACGAGAGGAGGAAGCAAGGATCAACGAAAAACGACTGAGAGAGAGGGGGGCGGCTGACCGATTCCTAGATCCGGATGGATGACGGCCACTTTAAGCTTTCTTGACCTCGTTCCCGACGGCGAAGAGCCGCCGGCACCTCCGCCCACCGCTGCCATCTCCGCCCGACTCGCGCTATCGTCGAGGACCCGGACCGGGGAGTATGGAACGGGTAAAATGCGGATATACACTTCGTAAACCCCGTATCCGCGAAAAATAGATAACGAAAGAGCCCGGCTTAATTTAGTGATGGGCCCCTTGAGTGATGGGCCACAGGCCCACAGTGGGTGCCGGATGGGCCACAGGCCCACAGCGGGTGCCGGGCTCCGAGATAGACGCAAAAGTGATTTGAAGGAACGAAGAATACTAACGGATTTTTCCCGCAGCCGCCGATTTGTTGCGCTAAATCCGTGGAGCGGATATCTCTCCAGGCAAAATCATGTGATATAAATAACCAGATCCTCCATCTGTTCCCCGCCAACAAAAATCGCAACGCGAAAATATTCTTTCTTGGCATCCAGGGATGGCGAGCGCCATCTTCCTCCTGGCGTTGAGATCACCGTGGTGGCGGCCACCCCGCAGATGCTGCAACTTCTCGGCCCTCGCTCCCCTGCATTCCGGGCCGGAGGTGGCCACCGTGGCTGCCACCCTGCTCTCCGCCTCCACCGCCGCCAGCCGAGTGCTCCACGTCGGTGTCGGGGCTGATGCCCTGCGCGGACTTCCTCACCAACGTCGAGGTGCGAGCGCCCGCGGGCGCGTGCTGCGACGGGTTCAGATCGATCGTCAGCGGCGCACCCATCTGCCTCTGCCACGTTGTCAACGGCGACTTCAACAAGCTCTTGCCGGCGCCCATGCTGCGCCTGCGCATGGTCCAGCTCCCCCTCATGTGCCGCGTCCCTTTCCCTCGCGCCACGCTTCGCCAGTGCATCGGTAAGCCATACGATCTTCATCGTGCCAGAGCTTTTCTTTGATGTGATTGTATATAAGGAAACTAATATATGATGAGAACTTGTTGATTCGAATAGGGGGACCTGTTGTTAGAAGGGTTTTATCATTAAATTTTTTTAATCGCGTTTTAGATGGTTTAAACGCTTCCTTAATAGTGAAGATCACAAATATCTTAACGGAAATTTTTTTCCAACATTCTCCCACTTGATCGAACGGTTAAGATTAATGTCCGTATCATACTAATGTTCACCCTTAGTAGTAACAGAAAGTACCGGACCAATGCGTCGTCAGTAGCTTGATGCACTACTGGGACCCGATTACCCATAGTCTCACTGAAATACCTCGGTAGAACGCTTATTCGTTAGTTGGGAGTTCTAATGGCCTTAAACCAGGACCTAAAGACTATCCACCAAACCCATATTAGTAACGTACTGCTTAAACACGTTCGGTGGTAAGCCTTTAGTAAGCGGATCCGCTAACATAGGATTAGTTCTTATGTGCTCAATCTTAATGGTTCGATTCTGGCATCTTTCTTTCACAACACGATACTTAAGGTTAATATGTTTGGAAGCACCACTTGACTTATTGTTACTCGAAAAGAATACTGCAGACTGATTATCGCAGTATAACGTTATAGGTTCCGTAATGCTGTCAATTACCTTGAGGCCCGGAATAAAATTCTTAAGCCAAACAGCCTGTCCAGTTGCTTCATAGCATGCCACAAACTCAGCTTGCATCGTCGACGCTGCAACTAAACTTTGCTTAGAGCTTTTTCATGATATAGCTCCACCAGCTAACATGTAGATATATCCTGATGTAGATTTCCTACTATCCACACATCCAGCAAAGTTAGCATCAGTATAACCCACAACTTTAAGGTTATCTGATCTTCTGTATGTGAGCATGAAGTCTTTAGTGCCTTGACAGTAACGTAATGCCTTCTTGACACCAACCCACTGAACCTTTTCGGGATTTTTTGATATCTTCCAAATATTCCGGTAGCAAATGCCAAGTCAGGACGCGTACAGACTTGTGCATACATCAGACTTCCGACAGCTGAAGCATAAGCTATGTCCTTCATCTCATCTGATTCCAATTGGTTCTTAGGATATTGGGCTTCACTAAACTTATCGCCCTTCGCTAATGGAACAGGTGTGGTCTTACTCTTATCCATATTAAATCTCTTAAGCATTTTCTCAATATATGTTTTTTGAAACAATACTAGTACTCCTTTGGTCCTATCTCGGTGTATCTCAATGTCCAGAACATAAGAGGCTTCACCAAGATCCTTCATATCAAAATTGGATGAAAGAAATCCCTTTGTCTCATGCAGCATACGCTTATCGCTGCTCGCTAATAGGATATCATCCACATAAAGCACTAGAATTATAAATTTACCACCTTTTATCTTAGTGCAGATACAATTATCCACATCATTCTCCTTAAATCCGAATTTCTTAATCACTTGATCGAATTTAAGGTTCTACTATCTTGACGCTTGCTTAAGCCCGTAAATAGATTTCTTAAGTCTGCATCCTAAATGTTCCTTGCTCTTCACAACAAAATGTTCCAGTTGTGCCATGAAGATGGTCTCATCCAAGTCACCATTAATGAACGCAGTTTTGACATCCATCTGATGTAGCTCTAAGTCATAATGAGCTACTAGCGCCATAACTATTCTAACTATTTTGAATGAATCTTTCTTAGACACAGGGGAGAAAGTTTCATTATAATCAACCCCTTCCTTTTGTGTAAAACCTTTCGCTACAAGCGTTGCTTTGAATCGTTCGACATTCCCTTTAGAATCACGTTTAGTCTTGTGGATCCATTTACAGCCTACTAGTTTGACTCCATTAGGAATATCTACCAGATTCCAAACATCATTGGAACTCATGAACTTAAGCTCTTCTTCCATGGTCTCAACCCATTTGGCAGAGTTCTCACATGATACTACCTCTCTAAACGAGTTAGGATGATCAGCTTTCCCAATACCATACATATCTTCACTTAAGTATGTCTAATAATCAGGGAAAACTGTCTGTTTCCTAGCCCGTTGTGATCTTCTTAATGGTTCAACAGGCTGAGGTGCTGGTTGAGGTGCAGTCTGAGGCACCTCGACAGGGTTCTCAACTTCAGCATTAGGCGCCATTTGCTCAGTTTGTTGTTCGCTCACAGGCTCGCAGCGCTAGTACTCTGAACAGGAGGCGTAATCTGAACAGATGGTGTACTCTAAACGGAAGGAACAAACAACGGCACTAACTGAGGTGTTACTGTTTCTTGAATCACCGGGATGGGAAGCTCAGCCCGTATTTCTTCAAGATTAATTTCCCTCCTCGGAAAGCTCCCACTGATTCTTGCATCCTCTAGGAATACAGCCTGCCTGGTCTCAACGAACTTAGTGAAACGATCAGGACAGTAAAATAGGTATCCCTTAGACTTATCAGGGTATCCGATGAAATAGCAGCTCACGGTCTTATCATCTAATTTCTTTTGCTGTGGATTAAATAATTTAGCTTCGGCTGGACAGCCCCACACACGCAAATAATTAAGTGATGGTTTCTTCCTAAACCATAACTCATAAAAGGTGTTTGTAACATCCTAGTTTTCATTACCATTGAAGGATATTTTCAAGACAACTCTCTAGTTCCTTATCCACTAAGCAAGAGTGGGATATTTTCAAGGCAACCTTCTAGTTTCTTCTCCACA
Organism: Panicum hallii; assembly: GCF_002211085.1. NCBI lineage: Eukaryota > Viridiplantae > Streptophyta > Magnoliopsida > Poales > Poaceae > Panicum > Panicum hallii. The sequence goes on along the minus strand of NC_038048.1, from coordinate 42,881,072 downwards.
AGAGTGGGATATTTTCAAGGTAACCCTCTAGTTCCTTCTCCACTAAGTAAGAGTAGGATATTTTCAAGACAACCCTCTAGTTCCTTCTCCACTAAGTAAGAGTGGGATATTTTCAAGGCAACCCTCAAGTTTCTCCCACTAAGCAAGAGTGGGATATTTTTAAGACAACCCTCAAGTTCCTTCTCCACTAAGCAAGAGTGAGATATTGTCTATGAAATACTCTAGAATTCTAGTAATAAGTAAAATTTTAAAAATAGAAAATTTTAGAATTCTCTAGAGGGGGGACACTTATCCTAATACCATGGCTTCGCTTGACCTGTAAATAGAGCCCCTCCTTGCCATAGCATCCACCCATGAGCAAGATAGTTAAGTTGTGGAAAGGCTAGGAGGGTGAGTGCTGGACTAGCCGCTTAAAGGTGTGTGTTCCTTCGTGGCTTTGTTGCTCCAATAAGGTAAGTGTTTTTATAAGTGTTAGTCTTCTGGTTAAACTTAAGTACTTAGGATATAAGTTGTGACTCACCTGTTGGTAGGCTCCACCTAGCCATAAATCAGCCACTCTTAGGCTTCGCTCTCCCTCTCTTATAGTTCGGATCAAACTGAATACCTGCAGTGAATTGGAAATATGCACAGTGGCACCTGAGTCAATCCACCAAGTATTAGGAGAAAAATTTACTAAGAACGATTCATCAATAAAAGATACATAATCAGTAATTGTACCTTTGTTCTTAAGCCACTCCTTAAATCTATGGCAATCCTTCTGCTCATGTTTAGGTGACTTGCAGAACTTGCACAGCCTCTCATTAGAGGTCTTCTTATGTGACACGGCCTTACTCTTATGGCCCTTAAACTTTCTCTTATGCTGCCTGCTGCTGCCAGACTCAGCCTGATGCTTAGGAGTGTTGCTCATGCTAACACGCCCAAAGCGCTCGCTGACCATGTTGACAGCATCTTTCATCCTTTCAGCTTTCTACCTTTCTTCTTCCTCAACACAGTAGCTAATGAGCTCAGCCATGCTCCAGGTCACCTTCTGAGTGTTGTAGCTTATTTTGAAAGGACTGTACTGGCAGAGAAGTCATGATGAAGTGCACCAGAAAACCATAAGAGATAGCCATATCCAGTGTCTTCAGCTTATTTGCCATGTCACACATGCTCATAATGTGCTCCCTGATTCCACTTTGCCCATCATACTGTGAAGTCAGCATCTTCATGATCAGGGTGCTAGCATAAGTCTTGGAAGAACTCTTAAAGTTCTCCTCCACCTTGGCAAGGTATGCCTTGGCGCTCAGATTATTACCATCCTGGTCCTTATCAGGAATAGCACCACAGATGGCCGGATTGATCGTGTTCTTAATGATCATGTTGGCCATCCTGTCTGATCTCTCCCACTTCTCAATGGCAGTACGATCACCATTGGAATCAGCGGGCTTTGCTGGCTTGTCTCGACGTAAGGCGAGATCATACTCGCACACAGCAATGGCAACATTAAGATCTTTATATCAGCTTGGATAGTTGGTGCCATTCAGGGACTCAATGGATTTCAGGTAGCCCGTCACAGTGTTCGCTGAAGAACAATAACTTCATTAAACTCACAATTAAGATGCGCATAAGAAGTATAAAATTAACCATACGATGGTCTGATTAAAATCATACATAAATTTCAATTTGTATCACCGATGGGGAAAACAAACGAAATTTATCATTAAAACTCATAATTAAATCAACGATGGTCAGAATTAATTACAAGTGCTCTAAATAAACTTCCCGATGGTTCCATTTAAATAGAGTGCATCTTAATTGCTTATGGTGGATGAACATAATTTTCAGCGAATAAATGCAACTAAAACATGATTGAAAGCATTTACATAATTCATGGAAATTAATTAACATAATGCTGGTAATAATAAGTGCAACAGAAATAATTAAAGCCTTTAAACATAACAGCAATTAACTTGAGCTTTAAACATAAGAAACAGTAAATAAAAGGTTTTAAACATTAACTGGGCTAAAACTCGTAAACAGCACAAAACATCCCCTCTGCGCGCAGGCTGTGGGCGCCGCGCGCGGCAGCAGAGCGCCGAGCGAGTGTGCGTGGGGCTGGCGGGCGCCTGAGCGCCGCCGCCCTCCTTGCGTGCCACGCGCACCTGCGTGGCGAGCGGCTGGAGCGCCACCGTCGCCTTGTGATGGCTGTGTGCGATGCACCCAGCTCTTGCCTGGCCGCCGGCTGGTGTGCGGGCC